>NC_134173.1:46948203-47275390 GCF_964188355.1 Buteo buteo
GGATGGTTACACCCTGCTTGTCTACATCCCCTTTGCAGATGTAACTAGACTCGGTGCGCAATTCCCTTCCCACCAGAGCTTGCCATGTAGTTTGCTGGGTGGTTAAGATACAGTTTAGCAAGAAGATGGTGGATAGCCTTTGTGTATCTGAAGTGTTCTGAAGTCAATCTACATGAAATATATAGGCTGTGGGCACCGGAGAGAAAACAGCACCTGAACAGACTGAGCACAGCCTTGAGTCTTTAAGCTATAAAAAACAAAAGCCCTTACATACGCTGCTGAAACCTGATTCCTGATGAAACATGCACCACACAGACTCAAGATCAAACCTTAAGATCAGAAGAGAAAACATCAAAACCTGAGACAGACCTCAGTATCTAGTGGTTCACTTCTCTCCCCTTATGATGGGAGACACCACACTCAGGGAATTGGAGTCTAGCTCACCCTAGGAAAGCAGGCCACTAAGGGATTTTTCTGCACACTGCAACTCTGGGGTCCGGGCAGCTGGAGGCTGCCTATGAAGTTCTGACACCCCAGGAAATCTGAGCTCCTAGCATAGCCTGGGAGAGCCCTTCTACTTTGTGCTGCTAACACAGGTAAGGCCAAACAGAGAACCCCAGAACCCACATCTCGTTGGAGCAACATCAGAAGTTACCCCCTAATGTATCCATCTCCCCTCTGTGAGTGTCAGACACATCACCACATCAGACAAAGAGTACATTTGCACACATATTTCACCAGTGCTCTACATATTCTAGATCCAGCCCCACAACCCATCCACAGCTTCTTGTTCATGTTGTGAACTAGCAGGCTGACCACGCATCATACCTCTTACCAGCTGTGGTGGGTTGACCCTGGCTGGATGCCAGGTGCCCACCAGAGCTGCTCTATCACTCCCCCTCCTCAGCTGGACAAGGGGGGAGAAGATATAACAAAAGGCTTGTGGGTCAAGATAAGGACAGTTTAATAAAGTGAAAGCAAAGATCATGCGTGAAAGCAAAGAAAAACAGATGATGTTATTCTCTACTTCCCACCAGCAGGCAATGTCTGGCCACTTCATGGGAAGCAGGGCTTCAGTACGCGTAGTGGTTGCTCCGGAAGACAAAAATGCCCCCTTTCCGTCTCCCTTTACTTAGCTTTTATAGCTGAGCTGACGTCATATGGTATGGAATATCTGTTTGGTTAGTTTAGGTCAGCTGTCCTGGTTATGTCCCCTCCCAAGATCTTGCCCAGCCCCAGCCTGCCATTGAGGGGGGGCAAAAATGTTGGGGAGACAGCCTTGATACTGTGCCAGCACTGCTCAGCAGTAGCCAAAACACTGGTGTGCTATCAACACCTTTCTAGCTACTGATGCAGAGCACAGTGCTATGAGGGCTGCTATGGCGAGTATTAACTCCATCTCAGCCAGACCCAATACACCAGCCTACTAAGATAACTGCTACCACTATTATTTCAGTAGTAATGCATACAAAACATTATTTCTCTCTGAAAGCCTCGGAAATCAGAACACCACTACCCAATAAAAATAAACCAACAGAGTCCATTACTTTTTTTCTTTTTTCAAGTCAATCATAAGAAACTTGAATCAGCAAGGCAAACAACCTAGTCCTCTCCCAAACTGGAAGCCTTTGAAGTCTGTGAGCTGGGCATCCAGCCCTGTAGAGTCAATTCATGTCAGCTGTGCCCATCCACACTCCCCAGGAGGGCAGCTGCCCTTTGGAGGTCTTAAAGGGCCTCCACAGCCTGTTATATATCCCTTACATGTAATGCTCTCCAACACTTGGTAGTCATTTGTTGGCTCGCTGATGTTAATGTTCTGTGAACTCTTATCAGATATATTTATTACCAGGGTTGTTAATGTTTTGGGAAGGCACAGGCTGGCTTGAGTTCAAAGGAGGACCACAAGAACTGAAAATAAGCCCTGAAGGTGCTTATTTCAGGAGCCTGACTAATGCACCTTACTAAAGAGAAGTTTGAAAAAGGCAATGTGATGAGTGGGTGTTGATACTTACAGCTGCAAAAGGTGTTTTAGCGCAGGGCTTTTCAGTTCTGCGTAGCAAGATCCAGTTTCTTGCTCTTGATGTTAGAACCTCCAAAAATATATCAAGTGAAATATATTTTTGAGGGGAATGTAATCACCAGGGCAGAGCACAGGGGGGCATCAATAAACTCCCCATTGTTTGAGATTTTGAAAAGAGAAAAAGCAAGCTGTGCTGCATCATCTAAGATATGCCAGTGTGTTGAGGAGAGTAGGGCATATGAAGGAAGTGAGGTAGCAAGAACTTGAGGTTTCTCTTTTAACTCAATAATATATGCAAATCGTTTGTGTTTCTGCAGTGTAGTCTGTGAAGGTGGCAGTGGAAAGCTGTTCAAGGTCATGTTGTGATCTAAGTATACTGGAAAATGAGGTACTGCATGTTGCATTATTGCTAGTGAATTTATTTGAATGCAGAGCAGCATAAGAAACAACTGTGGTCCCATTTAATTCCAGAGACACAATGCTGCATGTGCAAGAGCTTAAAGCAAAAAATCTAAATACATTTTGTCATTCCCATCTCTGCAGATCCTTTGTTCAGTGCCTATTAAGTGAGTACAAAACTCACGTGAAGGAAAACAAAACAAAATCACTTGTTGCTCTTTTAAAATCTCAAATAGTTCTCACCTTCAGAAGGAAGGTGACAGTGAAGACAGTATGGTGTTGGTGTTGGATAGAAATTTGTAACTGTGGATGTGGAAGTCAAGGAATGACCGAGAATGAATCTGGAAGGGAACTGATACTCTGGAGGACATGAAGAGCAGATGCTCTTTATAGCCAAGGAGAGTGAAAGTTTGATTTTTCTGGAAGATATGTTGCTTTGTGGAAGATTTGTGTAGGCCAGGATAAGAGTTACAGTTTAGGTGCTCTTCTAGCTCCTTTCTATGGCTCCTTTCAGTGGCTCTTTTTTTCCTGAGCTACCGGGGTGTTTATTGTAGCTGTTTGACAGGAATTCAGCTTGTGTGAACAAGGTAAGGAAGAAATTTTCCATCATGTTCTATGATTCTATGTTCCTTTTAAAATAAAAAGATTTAATTAAGAATATTCATGCTACAAACTGCTTAAATATTGTGTGGGCTTTGGTATTTTTTGACACTCCTTATAGCATTCAGAAATACCATTGACTATTTCAGACCATCCAGACTGTTCCTTCAGTGTTCTCTTTGAAGAAGAATGAAGATGAGACTTTCTTGCCAACCAGGGTCAGCGTGTTTCATACAACTAAAAGAATATGACCTAAAACCAGTGAGAAGGAGAGGAAAGAGAATACGGCTTCACCTGGCCTTGCCTGGTGTCAGCCCTGTGAGAAAGCAGCTGCTCCCGAGCGGGGAGCTGCCCTCTGCAGAGGAATGGGGCCAGGCTGGGCTGGGCAGCTCTGCTTTGCCTCCTGTTTCCCACCAGAGAAGGAAGCACCGGCCCATCCTTTGGAGAAGGAGCATCTTTCCTGTTGAATTTCTGAGTGAGTCTGCCCTGTTCCCTGTCATCTCAGGGCTCTTCTCCTGGCCCTCAGGTCCCAGCCTTCTTCAGTAATATCTCAGCCCTCCCAGCCCTGCTGTCAAGCCTGGTTTGCAGGCACAGGGGACAGGGAAAGCTGTGGTCCCAGGAGAGGGTGGTAGGAGGGAGGCCGTACCAGGAGAAGGTGGGTTGTTTTTTTTAAATGGAAGAGGAAGGATCAAGGGTCTGCCAGTAACAGGTTTGTCTCTTCTCACTGAACTCAGCTTAGCCTTGCAATGAAGGGCGTAATTAGATGTCCCTCTCTGTAGCTTGTGTTCTTTTATTGTATAAAATTATAACTGTAACTTACGTGCAAAAATAAAACAAAGATGTTAGAAGGAGCTTTCTGTTTGTAACATTTTTATTGGGAGCTGAATCCACCCTAACTGAGGTAAGTGGAAAGGATTTTGTGAAGGGGACGCAGTTTTCCCTAGACTGTATAGACTGAAACTGGAGACACAATGGGGAAATTAGGTTGAAAAAATATACGTTTTTACATATATATGCAGCAGTCACACAATCAGTCATATGGCAAGAAGGCGTGTACTGTGCTGGATCAAAGGGGAAGAGCCTAGCATGAGATTAAAGGGGGGATAATTGCAAGCAACCAGAAAGTTTTATAATAGAGGTGATAATAATATACAGCAGAGGAAGGAAACTGCAAGAAACAGAAATTAGGATAAAATGCAAATAAAAGAGATCTTTTGATCCTTCTGGCTTTCTCCCTATATAACAGAATTATTTTATCACCCACTTACTTCATTTCCCTTCCACTTTCATCTTGCTTTCCTCTGATAGCTTTCTAGTTCCCCTGCCCTGACACTACACCAGGTCTGCCTCTCTCCACATGTCTTGTAGCAGTGCAGTGCAGGATACATCTTTATCAAGTGCTGATTCTAAATACGAAACATCTTCAGTAAGAGACTATACTTCTCATTTTGCTGCTGACTTTGGGAAGCAACAGAGCTGGCAGAGGGAGGAGCTCTGAAAATCACCCCATGCAGGGTGGTACTCCACATAGAATAAGTTCAGCCTGAAATGCCAAAACTCCTGACCACCATTGTGGGAGAAAATGTAAACATTTAAAGAAAAGAGAAGGCAAGAAAGAAGCAGACTGGGAGTGGGATTTTGCAGGTATTTGGGGAAATTTCTGATTTTTACCAAAGCTGCGGAAGTAAAAAAACATTTTCCTTCCTCCTTCCATCCTTTACTCTGTATCCTGTTTAGTTTCACAGGTCAAGAGGTCTGTGACCAGAAGGAAGGAACCAGCCCTTTCTAAAGAGGACATCATTTGAGCTGCCTAACAGAAACCCCCACACTACAGCACTTCAGAAAGCCTGGTCACTCCTAGCTTAAAAGCTCAGGCTAAACTTGGTTACGTGAGTCACCACTCTACAAACGTCATACTTCAGGCATGATGGGAAATAACAGCGGTGATACTAATATACAACAGAGCAAGGAATGAGCAAGGAACCTGCAAGGAACAGAAGAGGGAAAAAAATAAAGAGGAGTGAAAACAAAGAGCCAGTTTCTGCTCTAAGGTGGCTAGAAGGTGTGTTGATGGCCTAAAAAGGACTAAAAAGCATGCCTGGCACTGATTTGTGCGGGTGGCTTGCTCTCTGCTCACTGTGAGGGGGGGGAGACTTTAAAGCACAGGCACTTCAGCTCCTGGACTCTCGTGTTCGTGTTGGAGTAGCAGTTCCAGCTGTGTGGGAAGGTGAAGGCATCCTTGGTGCGCTCCTATTTCTGAGGCTGCACTGGGAAGGCCTCCTTTGTATGTAGTGCTTTTTCTGACAGCGCTAAAAGAGCAAGGCTGCAGGAATGAATTTGTTCCCTCTTCTGAGGTAGGACTCAGTGCACCCTTTTTGTTTAATGCTTGTATGAGTATTGTTCGTGAGAGCCTTGCTGCTTTGAGGGCAGGGGATGCCCTGCATAGGCTGGAGAGTGGGCAAGGTGTATCCCGGGGAGTGGGAAACAGATCTAGTGGGACAGGTATAAGTGTAACAAAATGAAAGCATGCCTAGTCCAGGTGGACCTCACAGTGGGGTAAGAATGTGATTAATCTTGTCCTCCTTGTCACAGCCCACAGGCTCTGACAGTTCACTCTTGGCAGAGCTAGTAGTGTCTGCTTCCTGTGACCTTAAATGGGCTCACCATTGAGGGACATATTATTAAAAATATTTGGGTTTCCACTTTTTGACTCATTTTCTGATCCTCTGGTGCCTAAGTAGAAAGGGTAAAGTGATTTGAGTGCTTAGAGGAGTGAATAATGGAGATGTAGAGCATATATGCCTCACTGTGGCTGGTTATAGCATGCTGGTAGGAAACAGGGCAACAAGAAAGAGAACAGAAGAGAGACAGGAGACTTGGACTTCCGTAGATTAATTAGTCAAATGCACTCAACCACAAGTAATGAGAGAGGGATTCTCCATGCCTTGCACACAACAAGGTAGTTCAATATTTGTGATAAAATGATACAAATACAGCTCTGATCTTAAAGGATCTGTGATGCGATTTCTGTTACTCTCCTGCTTCCCAGCTAGAGCTGTTCCAAAAGTTTTGTGAAGAATTTAGATAAATCCTTCTCAAATTTAAGAACTGGTTTTACCTGATAGATTTGCCATGTTTCAGTATTGTGTAAGAAAGATGTAGGATTTTGTGTGCTCAAGAGTTAAAAATGAAAATTTAAAGGTGGGTGTGTTTGCCCTCAGGGATGTGCTCTTTGTGTTCTACCATTTCCCAGCCTTGGTCTGGAGGGCCAGCTTACTCCCATTTCTCCAACCTCGCCGTGGTATTGACTTTTGCCAATTTTTTGGCCACTGCAGATTCGTTGCTTACCACAAGAGGACAGCACTGGATAAGGTTGCACCTCCAATGAATGGTCTTAAAAAAACTTTCCGCTATCGAGAATGTGTAGTTCCCACCTGTTTCAACAAAACTGGTGAGCACCGAGTTGCTTTCAGTGACAGTTGTATGTAATACAATTTTAGCTTGCACATATTTTTAATGTCATCGCTCCTAAAAAGGACTGTTTTCTAGTTCTTTGCCCTTTTTCTGCATGTTCTCATTTTGAAAACTAATTTTGTGGAAAGGGTCTCTGAACCATATATATACACACTATATATATACACACACAAATATATATATTTATATACATATATTTTATATGTTATAATATATATATAAAATGCTGCTTATAGTATTATGAAGGAAAGCTAAAAAGCCTGCAAAGCTAACAGTTAAAAACTCTGGGAAGGAGGGGTAAGTCTGCTTTTAGCCAAAAGGGAATGTTCACGTATTACTGAGAAATACTGCAGTTAAAGTTTGGTGGACCAGTGATCTGCAGAGTCAAATCAAGGCACTTGGAGCTGTGCCATAAGGTTGGTTAAAACCAAGCTTGGTCATTTAACCCAGCCTTTGGTAGTGGTTCCTCCCTGTCTCCCCATCCATAAGTTTTGTTCTGTTTTGTTTTGTTTTTACAACCTGGCAAAAAATCAATGAAGTCTTGTTTTCTTTCAGAGCAAGACACTGTATTATAGTGACCACAAAGCAAAACTGAGACAAAGAGTAATGAGAAATTTGCTTGTCGTTTGCCTTGCATTGAAACAAATGGTTGAAAACTCTTCTTCCCCCAAAATTGTAAAAGAAAAAAAAAAAAGCTGCATCTGTTTATGGTGGCATCATCTGGTTATAAAGCAGGAAAATATAATTCAGGAAGATGCAAATTCTTTCTCTCTCTTTCTCCTCTCCAAAGCTAAATTTAGAACATAAATCTTTCTTAGAATAATGTTTGGGTTTTATTTTGTTAGCCAAAAAGAGAAATGTAGCTTAGTCTCCAAACCAATATGGCAATTTTTATAACCTTCTTGGCATCATAAAAAGAGTGGGTGGGAAAGGGATAAAAAATTTGGCAGTTTAAGCAAATAAACTAGAAAATAATACATTCAATTAAGGGCACCAAAATACTGTTATTGTTCTCTAAGTGGTATTTTCATTGCTAAAAAGTTGCTTTTGGTGCAGCAGGTTCCTAGTAGGACCTCACAGAAGAAGTAAGATTATAACATAATGATTCTGTAACGCCACATTTGGAGAACAGGTCTCAAAGGTAGTGGCATAAAATAAGACGATGGCAGCATTTGAAGTACAAAATGCACAGGACATTTCAACAAAACTTGTTTTCTTGCAGCTAAGAGTATTTGAAGCCCACATTTGAATTTACTGCATTATTTTAGCTAAAAGAAATGAGGTTAGAGGAAGTTATTGATGCAGGCAGAGAAAGAGTCATTCTGTCTCAAAATTTTCTAAAGTACATGAGGTGTGAAATATTTCTAAACCAAATGCACCTAAGGTAGTCAGTTCTTAAAACTGTTTAGAACTGGCTCAAAAAGAGACAAAGCCTGTGCAGGAGTGGAGAGGGGTGACTGTGGGTGTTGAAATTTGGCCTAAAATAAAATCCCTTTTCTTTAATGTACAAAAGTAGAAAACATGTTGTTTGCAAAAAGAGAACTGTAACGGTCCATCTGCCTGTCATCAGAAATATCAATTACAGCAGAGATTATTCTCTCTTAAAGTAGCATTTAATTAGTGGAATTTAATCTGAAATACCACTAAAACGCTTCCTGGCTAATTATATGACTTCAAATCCCTTTCTTTTTATATCTAGAGGAATCAGCTGTGGGATTACCTACTCTAATGATACAAGTCAGACAGCTTTGCCTGGCAGGAGTGGGGCTATGAAGACTCCTCCAACAGAAGCTACAAGTTGCACCACTCGCTCCACCAGTGCCTGGTATCCGCTGGATTACACGCACATTCAGGAAGGGACCGTTTGGACAAGCCCGACTGTGAGTGACGATACATGTTGTTGGGCAGCAGGGCAAGGTCTCTTTGCCTGAGCTGTTTTGCCTCTGGCTTAGAGAACAGATTAGAGATCTTCTTTACTGCAGATGGATGACCGAGTGTGTGTGTGGTGAGGAGGTGTTGCTTGAAGGAAGGAAAATGCGAAGAGAAGAGTGATTAAACCACTCATTAAATTTAATAGCCTTGCTATTTATATTGGAGTTGGCTTTGCAGCAGTGGGTAGGAATGCATTAGCGAAAGGAAAATCTATATACAACCTAATAAAGCTAGAAGGGGAGTTGAGAACTTGGGCAGAAATGGTACTAGTTTATACTTTCTTTTTTTTTAAAGAAACTACTTCCTGTTTGAGGAATGTCTCTCCAACTTGCAAGTTTAAAGCAGTAGCTTCATTAGCTTTACCATGAGAAATGCATATCCTGTTCAAATGAAGCTTCGCCTATCAGGAGTGCTCCTGGTTGTGCACAGGGAGGCTACTCCTCCACTGCCAGGCAAGAGCAGGGCAGGAAAAGAGTTGCTAGCTTAATGCATCAGGAAGGCCAGTTTTATAGCGTGAGCCTGGAAGTGGGAACCACAGTCACTAGCTAAAGGCTGCACTTAAAATTCACAGGGCCAAAACAAAATTCAAGGGCCGCATTCCTGTCCTGTGTGTCTTAGCTCATGTTATGGTGTCTAAATATCTGCTTTCAGATCGAAGGGAAGGAATCAGTCCTGCTTGTAATGAAGTCGATGCAAAGGCTACCACTGACTCAAGGTGGTCCTTGGTTGATGCTCTGACATTCATGGTTGTAAGAGAACTAAAGTTCACATACACAAATGGCAAAAGTTATACACAAGGGTTTTATTACATGAATAATTTGACATACTCCACGGCAGTCAGATACAAGTGCATTTAATTAATGTTTTGTGGACATCATAACAGTCGGAATATTTCAGCAGAACAGTCAGTATTTGGCTCAATTCAAGCCAGTGCAATTCATGACATAACCATAAACAGGAAGTTACAGGTCTACAATGAGGTTAGACTAGATAGCAACAGCATATTTATTGTCACATCAAAGCATTACAAAGTATGAAAGCCCAATATTTCAACTATCTCTAAAATGGTATTTGTACAAACCTGTCATCGATACCTAAATGTAAGGATTCGTCACATCAGTAATGGATCATGACTTTCTCTATTTTTGGGAGTTATTTCAATATTCAAAACTATTTGGGGCAACAAGAAGAAATGTAAACATCTGATGGTCCTTTGAAAGTCCCTTCTGAGAAAATACATTGTGTGCCACAGGAAAAGTGCATTCTAACTGGTGTGTCTGCTATGGCCAGTTTGACTCAAATTCACATAGCACCAGGTATTTATCCATTTCTGCAGTAAAAAGTTAGAAAATCTTTGTATTAACTCAGAAAAGAGAAAACAAAGTCAAAAGCTTTTTTCTTCTTCTTTCTTTAGAGGAACAACAATTAAATAAAAAAAAAAAACAACCAACATTTAAACAGTTACCTCTTATGTACAAAGGAACCAACAGCTAGCAAAGCGCATAGCTGGTGAACAGTCTTTATTATTTTTTTCTTCAGGTTCATGTACCTGAATATGAGATTATTTACAGGTGGACAGGTATCCACAGAAGTAATAATCAGAATACTTCTATTTGGCTAAAAGTTGTATAAAAAAAGACAAAACACTTTTTTCAAATTCTTTCCAAATATATATATATATATTAAAAGTATTCAGTATTTCCATTAGTGCCAGAATTGGAAGCTCTTCCTCATTTTAAAAAGTTAACTTTGTGGTAGTAAGTGACAGCAAAGGACTGATGGTTGCAGTCAAGAGCTTTGATTTGAAGGACTGCAGCTGGAGCTACACCAGGCCCATGGGACAGTTGCAGATTGCAGAGAAATGCAGTAGTGTCTTTCTGTTGCTGTTATAGGCCACATCCTGGTAATGGTGATCTGCCAGCTCCAGGGAGCCTCCTGTACCACGCTGAGCATCCCTACAGCTACCTCTGCGTAACCCTCCTGGGGGCAGGTCCTCCACCGATATAAATGGTCACAGCTATGGGAGATATGGCAGCTGATAACCATTGAAGACCTGCCCTCAAGCACTTTTTTCAAGTCATTGCGTTCTGTGGATCATGTTGTAGTGGCCCTGGTAAGGAATATGTTTTTCTATTAAGCAACATACAAAAAGCACTGCATTTTTTTCAAAAGGACAGTGTTTAAAAAAAAACAACCCCAAAACCTCTGAAGTTGTGGAAATATTCCTTATGCAAATGGACAACTAGCATGGACAGGTAGCTCAATAAATGGGAAAACATAATTTCCACACTAATTCTTGTAAAGAATATAAAATTAAAGGCCTTAGCCCATCAAATACAAATACATACTGCAAAAATATTTTTCAATTAAACATAACCTAGATGAGTGCACATCTCTGGATAGCTAAGAATACTACTGCCTTCATACTGGTATCAAATATTTGAGTAGTTTGCATATAAACAAAATCTTCCTTTGTTGTTGAGTCCAGGCTTGCTTTACTCTAAAGCAAGGATATTCTTAATACTTCTTTTTTTTGGTCTTTCTTCCTGTAGGATAAACTGTTAGAAACACACTTCATTCATTGACCAGGCTGGGCTGAAATATATTACAGCAACAACCCAAAATTTGTGTAAGAAGGTTACACGCAATACCTTTTTCCTTCATTTAATTACACCAGCTACAAGAGCAAGACATCTGTTTTTCATCTTTCCTACTCCCTTCCAACAGACGGTACACTAAAAACAAGGCCTGATCCTTCGTCTCTTACACACCCCAGCCCTGAAGTCCCGTCAATGATTAGGATGAAGGATTGAGAGTTTTGAGCAGTGTACCATCTGGGGCAGCAGGTCTCCGCCGTGTGACCACAGCCCCTAAGGAGCTGCCCACGCCTCCGAAGGGGCGTACTGCAGAGCACCGTGGAGAAGTGGTGGTAAGAACGAAACTGGGCTGGTAGGGTGGCTGAAAAGGCTCTCCCGAGGGGGAGGATCATGGTGGCAAGCCCAGTTTGCAGTGCCTCCTCCTCGGCATGGCTTGTTCTAGTCTTGCTGCAAACTCCTACTGACCCTGTGTGAGAGCAGCTGCTGGTCCCGCTCTGCTGCCTGAGCGTGCAAGATGCTGAGCCAAAGTGCAAGCGGTGCCAGAGCAGCAGCAGCTCTGGCTGAGCGAGCACAGGTACCACACGTCCCTCTGCTTGGCCCAGGATTCCGAACTGGTCCCCTGGAGCGTGCCAGGTCCCTGCCTTGGCCACAGGCCCCCAGCAACCCTGCTCCTGGGGCCCTGCAGCTCAGCACTCTGCTCTTCCGCGCCTCGGGTTTTTGGAGAGCAGAAACAAGACAGGAGACAAATATATGCTGGAGGACATGGGAGCACCTGCAGCCCCTGAAGTTTGGGAGTTGCTAACCTAGGGGAAAAGGCTGGCGTTGAACTGATTCAAGATACAGTGTGCAGCTGTATGAAAATGCATAGTTTGTATGTATACATTCATTTACAGAGATCAAAGGAAGGTTCTTTCTTTGCTATGTAGTTTAATCACCATCTGCTTTCAACAAAAATGCGACCTGACAAAGCTGCAGGAGACCCATTAAGCACACAGCTTGGGAGTTAATGGTAGCTGGATGGCATTTCCCAAATAAAGAATTAGCTTCTTTTTATTCTCACTTTTTGGAGATAATTTAAAGTAGTTTTTAATTCGAAGACTGTCGTTTCTGTAACAATGCAAAATAGATTTGGGGATTTCAGGAGATTCCAGTTCAACCATGGTCATCTGAGTATTGGCATACCCTGCTCTGAGGTTTATTAACAAGTATAAGCCCTGCAAGACAAACAAGCAAACCAACTGAAATAATGTTTTAACTATGGTGTGTGAGCTAGATTAAAACACAATTCTTTTAAAATGCTGAAATTCTAGTTCAGTAGCAAGTAGTGCTTTTTTGCTTTTT
This sequence comes from Buteo buteo, assembly GCF_964188355.1. Classification (NCBI taxonomy): domain Eukaryota; kingdom Metazoa; phylum Chordata; class Aves; order Accipitriformes; family Accipitridae; genus Buteo; species Buteo buteo. The sequence continues at coordinate 46,960,567 of NC_134173.1, forward strand.
TGGCAATAGCTGAGCTAGTATTTAGAAAATTCTATGAGTTTGCTCACTTTTGCTTTTATTTCAGTTAACACTTTGGAACCTAGCTGCTTCCCATGAGGAATGTCTATTGTCCTGAGCATCCCTGAATGTATAACAGTAATGTACCAGGCAGGATGGGCTTAAAGACAAGGAGTAAACCCTGGTTCAAATGATCTGTTTTAATCTTAGTTTTCCATTTATGCTCCTTCTGAAGAAAAATTGCGTTCTCACTTGTGATACTTACTAAAACACAATGGTTTGCTACTAAATGTAACTTTAACAAAGAAAGATCACTGCTTTTTACTAATCAAGATGTTCTATGAACATTCAATTCAGCAATTAATTGACTTGGTTCATGATACTTCATATTTCTTCATGTTCTTAATTTTTACTTACGAAAAAAGTGGTTAATGCATTTATTATATGACTTAGATTCTCCCTCACAATTTTTACTCAACCATATCTACGAAAATTGCATAAAAGCATTTTTGAAGCTAGAAAAAAAAATAATTGGATAATCAGGATTCACATAGGGTAGAGTAAATTTATCAAAGCATATTTTGCAATCTAAAGGAAGAAACATTGCCTGTAGCTAGTGAACTGATTGTTCACTGGGAAATGAAAAAGCAGAAAATACTTTTTTTCCATACAAACAATGAATATTAGAAGTGCAAGAGGATTGGATTTGCTCATACTAAAACCCAGTGACCAGAAACAAACAATTCATTACCTGAATGACTTGAATAACTTGAGAAAAAAACATTCCTTCTCAATTTTTAGAAAAAGTTCCTCTGTCCAAAGCTGATTTAGTGCATTAATAAAAAGCAGGAGCCAGTGCTTAGCAAATCAGTAATTCAGTAGTCTTTCTTTCAAGTTTCAAGTGCAAGCACATACTTCTTTTAGTATTTTAAATAACTCAATTATTTTCATAGACTTTCAGGCATTAATATAAACATTGCTACTTTCACAGATGTTTTTAAGTTAAGAAAAATATTTGAAATGTTTGGAGCATTGTGACTTGTACCAAGAACGACTCCCTACATATCTGAAGCCTATCGGAAGTGCTCTTGGTTCAGCAGGCAGAATCGACTCAGATGCAGGCACAAAGATTTTAACACTTCCTTTCAGCAAAATTCTTAGAGGAGTTTTGGAGAGCCCAAGTCTGTATGTTTTTGATCTAGCACTAAAACATTTTCAGTCCAGTAGACTGCAGAGGCTTTTTGGCAAGTTGTGGCCAAGGTCCTCTGAATTCTGGAGTTCTCCCTAGCTGCCAGTGCTACAGGGAGACAGTGATAGTTTAATGAAGGTCTGCACGGTGGCATTTTGTTGTTCTGTGGGTTTTTTTATCTTAAGTAAAGAAAAAGCACCAGCTTCTAGTAAGAAACAGTTTTTTGCTATCTGCAAGTCACTGGCAGTGGAAGTACCTTATCTAAATCTGCTGTGCTGGCCCACAGACTGCCCCCAGAGGGCAGAATCAAATCAGATTGCGAAGGAGTATCATTGACATGCAAAAGTCTTCTTCTCTTTCAAGCTTTCCTTCAAACGTATACCAAAGCACAGAAACTAGTCAGGCAACAGAACTGTTATTTGTGCTGCCTGATGGACTGTCACCTTGGAGTAGACCTCTTGCTGCTCTTGCTCTTCAGCCAAACACAGAGTTTTCAGACACCTGTCCTTAGTGCAAAGGTTTTAAACTTAATTTTTCCACAATTGCAAGACCTCAGCAGTGCTGTGCAGCACTCATCTCTGTGGTAGGATGTATAGCTAACATTAATCTATGCTTTCTCTTCAGCACAGGTAACATGGTGCTCACCAATGTTAAGCATGAAGCTTGCACTGGTGGTGCGCTTGCCATGCTCCAGGGATGCCTGTTAGTCCCTGAAAGAACAAAACAGCTTTACAGCATGCAGAAATACCTGGATCTTGCACGTCTTTTGTAGGTGAAACTGAAGCTTGATTAAAAATGGGAATATGATATATTTGCAGCTCAAGGTGAGACTGTACTCATGCTGTTGGAGCAGCGGTTAGCTTTTACTTTTACCTATAGATGTACAAATGAAAAAGCAGAATGTCTGAAAGTCTCTTACAAGGAACTGGGGACTCTGGGAGGTGGTTGACAAAACACTTTTACAGGAATTTCACATGGTGGCATTGAGGACTTCAGAGCTGTGGTGGTCTGTGCACACATGCTCATCAGCCTGGGAGAGGGGAGCCCACGGAGGACTCACCCTGGGAAGGAAATGAGAGCATGCCCTCTCTCTCTCTCCTCTCTTTACTGCTGTGGGCTTTGTCTTCCAGTCACTGCAAACTTCCACTTTTCTAGGTGTGATTTGGAACAAGGAGTTTAGACAAAGCAAAAGTAAAAAAGGTCTTTATTTGTCAGTATCCTCCACAAGACTTGAAAGCATTCTGTGCTGGGGTAGAGTAGCTGTTCTTTGCTTAAAATGTTGAAACTGGCATCTAAAAATTCTTAATCTAGACTATGCAGAATAGTATTTTATTAGGGCTGTTAAGTTTAACACCAAAACCAGAGGGAAAATGAGTTCTTCATTAGCTCATTTAGGAACAAGATGATTGTTTTTAGGACAGTAGTTCCCAAAATTTGAGGGGATGAAGGCAGGAAAAAACAAATGGAAATACCATTGTCAACCTCAATGTGGGCCTGTAAATGCAAGAGTTTGGAGAGCTGCTGTTTAACGCAGGAAAATACATACTCCCTTATGGTTTCTGGTGGTGCCTTGTACTTGCATGATTTCAGCCCCTCCAGAGACAAGGGGCTTCTCAGACTGCCTGCTATACAGCATTGCATTAGCATAGTTAAAAATCTGTCTCTTTGGTAATTAAGTGAAACTGATTTCAACTTTTCTGTGAGCTCTTTTCATTTTAACCTGGCTTATTAAATAGCTTTATACTTCTTTAAACTACATTAGGCTAATTTTTTTAAGACCCATAGCAATTAAACTAATGCAGGTTTTGCATATAAGCAAATCCAATGTCTAGACCTTTGTCTCCTGCTTATTCATATTCCATTTTAAACCATGCTATCCATTAATGTATTGAATTTACCAAATGGTAAATCATTTCAGAAGCTATAATATTTCTCAATGTATCATTAAAAATGTCTCTGACCTAAATAGTTTATTATTTGCTGTATTTTATGGAACTTGCATTTTAATAAAAACATCTTAGTTTTATGGTTAACTTCTAGTTAAAACTAGATTAACAAAACCTTTATTGTTTTGTATATCAAAAATACCTGGCCCAACAAGTGAAAAAATATATAAAGTGCAATGCAGAGCAAATTAAAGCTCAGTAATTTTACACTGAGTTAAAGAGGATATGCTGTGGTTCTAAAAATAATAATTCAGAAAAAATGTTTTTGAAAAAGAACTTACTTTATATTCTCTAAAACAGTATTTGATAGGAAACAAAGGAAAAACAATGTATGTGGGCAGATATTGCCCTTTTGTGACTGAAGCCAGACAAAAGGGTGCATGGATCTAAATACTGCCGTCTTAGGCAAGCAGAGTGCATTAGAAATCCCATCTTCATAAAAACTGGGCAACTGGGCTTTTGTTTTCCTACAGCTGCTTAACATGTGCTAAATTCATCCCCTTCTATGATGGAAATACTTTTCTCATATGAAATAATATGAGTAGCAGATGACAAGAAAACATAATTGCTTTTTTCAGAGTTTAAAAAAACGTAGTGCAATTGATGCTGACATTTATCTTCCTTCAGTTACCTTATGAACCGTTACCATTTCCCCATCACTGCTACACTGATGCGAGAATAAAAAGAGGCTGAAAAACTGCGGTAGCAAAGCAGCGGAGGATCTTTCCTATTTGCTCCCAAGTCTGGGTAAGAAGTATACCCTGGTTTTCTGTGGCCCAGAGAACTCTGTACTACAGAGACCACGTCTCCCCACCCCCCAATAAACATTTTATGGCCTGAGATTACCTTGAAAAACATCAGGACACCCCTGGGGTCGGGGGGGAGCAAGGTCCCGTAAGGTTGCTTTTCATGTCCCTTAACTTCTCCAGTATCTGCTTAGCAAAACCATGGCACAGTTAAGATGTACTTTTAAGGCTCACTGCATGTAGGATTATTGATCTAACTCTTCTTTTTCCCCTACAGACTCCATTTCATATCAAAATCAATGCTGTTTTAATGGTATTCTAGTAGTGCTAAGCAACCAGCCGTTAGTAGAGCTCTCTTGAGCTAGCTGCTGTGGGAGTATGTGCAAGTCCAGGCCCTTAATGAGACTGCAGCCAAGACAGGGTGGGATAAAGGCAGTATTATCATGCCTGTCACATGAAGAGCAGAGGCACAAACCCAGCAAGCCATATATTGATCTAGCCTTCAGGCATTTTATACAGACCTACACTTTAGGAGTGCTTCAAGCCAGCATAACCCCGGACACTTCTCTCTAGAAATGCCTCTGCCAGGGGGTAGGAACAGCTCTTTCAACAGTAGCACAAGGTTATGCCAACTTAACCTGCTGTGGAAATACAGTGTTAGGTGAAATGTAGAGATCTGAATCTAGAATAATATTCCCTAAATCCCATGACTCACAAAGATAATGTCTGGTTCCTTGCAAATGCAGGGGTACCTGGTGCTGTGCTAGAAAAGCCACTGGAAAGTGATGGGGCAATGTCCCCTGTATAAAAGTCTACTAATAAAACACTTGCTTGGGAAGTGGAAGAGTTGGGAAAGAGTTGGAAAGAGCCTCCTTTACCTGGGGGGGTCAAACTCACATTGGTGTGGTTTTAGGGTTCTTTGCTGGGTTCCAGCAAGTCTTGGGAAAAGGATTTAGTTAAGGTTACAGGGCTCCACAAGAGCCCAGACAAGAGCATACTCGCACCGGCTACTTGGGGAGCTGCAGCATGGCTCTGGAAGGAGGGAAACCACCACTTCGGATTTCAGCCCTGACAATACTGTAATTTATTCAGTGACCTTCTGTAACATAAAACTTCTCCAACAGTTTTATTTTAATCCCTGAAAGAAAGAATATTCTTTAAAAGAGCATTCTGTACTGTGGGTCACGAATGAATGCAGATAACCACCGCGCTCAAGCTGGACACAACCAATGGAGCACTTGCTGCAGCTGACAGCACACGATTATGGTGGTAACTCCCTCCACAACAGCTTGGCTATCCTGGATCCCATTCTGAAAAACCTCCTCTCCCTGGACCTGGTATCAGTAGGATGGATTGCAGGCTGAATACCATGTGCTTAACAGCCCTTAAATCTGTCACTCAGTGATACATCCAAAGTCCTGCCACTTTGGTATTAGTAAAAACTGAGCCAACATCTGCCAACAGCCAGGCAAATGTGCCTCGCTAAGTATCCATCCCTCTCACAAAGCCTAACAGCAAAATTCTTTTCTCAAGCACTCAGGAAGGAAGATTCACAATTTCATACTCCCAATTACAGTAGAAATAGTCACACAGAGGAAAACCCAAGTGCCTTTGTTCTACAGCTGTTACCTGTGTGAGCAGTCCTAGTCAATGCACTTATTCACGGGAATAATTGCAACTCTCCTGAGAAAACCTGTAATGCTTTGAGGGCTCACCTAGTTGCAATGCTATCTGCATTTTGCTCTTAATTGTGTAACAAGAGTTTTTATCAGGCTTGTAATTTAAAAAAAAAAAAAAAAACAAAAAACTTCTGTAATTGACTGCTTAACACTAGTTTCCTCCTACTCGGATCCAATTCTGAGCAATTTCGTTTCAGGTCTTACTTGACTGACTCAAGCCTCTTCCGACTAATGTCTCTAAATTTCAGTTTGTCCTTTGGCCCTTTGCTAGAACTCAGTCAAACAGGGAAACAACCAAACTGTCTTCTGTTCAACAGATCTGATTATTCTGCCTTTCAGTTAATTCTGGATTCTGAGCATAAGACAAAACCAATAAGAGAGATGGGAAAATGACATGTATGTCATTATTTAACAGCAAAAAAAAAAAGGTGCAAGATACACCATACTTGGCAATCTATATTCTGTTGACCCCACAGTGCAGATGGAGAGAAGAAATATGTGAGTGGAGCTTTTAGTTTAATTGTTAAAACCCTTTTTATAACTGAACAACAAACCCTCAGCATAATCTTTTCCTATATAACCTGCTTGCATGAACTCTCCACATAAGTTGGAGCAGATCATGTTGTACAATTTCATTCAGACTGTACAGGATAATGAAGAAATTTCTCCATTTTAGAAGTTATTTTCAAAAGAATACAATTTCAAGCTAAGTATTGGTAATTTAGGAATATCTTCACAATCAGAATACAAACAAATAAAACCCAATAATAAAAAGGAAGAGACAAAGCAAACACTGAACACTGATGTAGGCATTTTCATGACATCATGGGAAATTTCAGACTAAACTATCTGTAACCAAGGGCAATATATTTTTTTTCTTTCAGTACTCCAGAATTTGTATAGCTTTGTAAAGGTGTTTTATGTTACTTCTGCCATGTTAAAAAAACATACTCCTATCCTATGTGATTTACAATTCCCCCTCTCCTCCTTTTGGTTCTTAGGAAATCCCAAATCCTGTTTCATAATGTGTAATAAATGGTTATAAAATTATACCAACATTATCATTTCAGAGAGGTAATAAGATCCCAGTGCTATAAAAGTCAGTTTTAAAAGAGTGCACGTTTCGCAGTGATGTACAAACACACACCACTTGTTTCCGTAATTTAGCCCTTTGTAAGTATTGCACCTTGTTAATAAGGCTACTGTCTATTTTCTTTTAACACTAAAAATTATACTTAGACAACATCATTTGTGGCTTAAAAGCACACTAAGTTTTTAGGTAAACTTAGTTATTTCCTTGCACACTCACCTCCTATGCCTTCAGCTGCCTGGAGGAGTGTTGAGCGTACAGGGAATACAGATGGAACTATATAGGTTTATATAATGTGACCTGCTTGTCATGCATTTTTTTTTCTGATGTGCTCAAGTAAGTTCCTTTGAGCGTGATGGCAAATAGACACCTTTTACAAACCTAAGCAATGCCTTCACATGCTGAAATGTACAGTTAAACTTGTCTTCTTTCTCACTTTCCCTTTGCAATGCAAAAAATAATTTTAAAAAAAGAATTCTCTAAGTTTGTCTGGTCTTCTAAATACAAGATAAATTGCATAAAATCAGAAAAAGATAGATTGTCTTACAAAGTGCTTATTTCAAACAAAGCCATCAGAGTATCTGCTCTTGCCAAGGCCTCATTTCAGAAGAGTGTAAAATTGTGTGCCTAACTTTAGAAAGACAGTCTCATCAACAAAATCCACAAGTGAAGTTAAACACATACTTGAGTGCTCTGATGAATATGAACCTACATTTTATTATTGGACTATCAGTGGTTCTAACTCTGCATAGCTGTACCTGATAATTCATAGGTTATGTGCACCCCTACCATGACAGATTTGTTGGCATCACTGTAAGAATTAATTACTACAGTTACATACTGATACTAAGAATTCTGATGCCATGTGCTATTTACATTTTTAGGTCCTAATATTGAAGATTCTGATTTTTATTCACTTCAGTATAAATATTTGGGAATTTGCAGAATGGAGTCCCTGGACACAGGAAAAAGAGTTGATAGGAAAAATTATTACGGACCAAAAATAATTTCTTTGCATACAAATAAAGAAAAATTTGAGAATTTGCCTATGTATTTCTTCAAAATACTAGTTAACATGGTTCAATAAAACCTTGGGCTTACTGAAGCTGATACCTCTGCAGATATGAAAAAAAAACCATGGTGGGATGTTTTCTTTTAATTTCACGTAGTATTAGCACTTTGCAAAGTAGAGTACTCAACACCTCCAGGATATCATGCTAACATATTATTTTTTTGCTTGCTGAAGTAATTTGGTAAGAAGTAATCCAATTATAGACAAAGAATGCTTTGAACAAGCAATGCTATGAACAAGAAGCCTTTATATTTAGAGTAGATCCTGAGAAGATTTATACAAATGTATAGATTTATATTATAATTAGATATGGTTCAAGCTCATTTTCTATATTTTTATATCATCTAACATTAATTTTTTTTTCTGTTTGGAACTTCATAAGCTATAGTGTTAAGTAAGACCATGTTCACTAATTAGTACTTCCTTCTAATTTTAGTAATTCAAGTAGTGACATACTGCTTTTTAAATTTTGCCTAGAATACAAAAAAACCCCCAATTTCTTAGCCATCTTCCATTCAAATAAACCTACATCCTGCCTTTGCAGCTCTCTTATGTTCCTTGAGGAAATCTGTATTAACTTTTATTTTTTTGTCTTCCCAAGGCAGTTTTTTACAACCATTTTAGTAACTTTTGTTTATCTGACCATTACACAGCATATACTAATTGCTGCAGGGTATAACATACTAAGATAAGGACTCCAAAGTCAAACCTGATTTTTTTAAGAGGACTGACAAATAGTAAACACTAACATTCAAACATTTTAAAATGTTCAAGTCCATCTTTAGCATCGAATTACATCAAGAATTCGGAATTAATCTTGAAACCTTACCTCGTTAGTATAATATTGTGTATATGCCCAAGTAATAGGAAAGCTGAAGCAGCATTTCTATTGCTAAATTAATCTCCCTCAAGGGTATATTAGAGATCTCACATTCAGATTCAACCACAGTTGGAAAAAAATTCTTGGTGTTGTGTTACAAAAAAGCAGAACACTGGCTTGTTACTAAAATTTATCCATTCCTTTACATTTCATCAGCTGACTGGCCAAACGAATTCTTGCTGCGAGTATGAGCAAGCACAGCAGCAAACCGTATTTTAATTTGCATGGTGCCATCAGAAACAGACTGATTTCTGTTTTCAGGGTTTTTCTGGATTGCTGTTAGAAATGCTCCATGTCAAGCACAAAGAACATGATTAGTGTTCTTATTGAGGAATAAACTCAAGAAGTTGCAAGTGGAAGATACACATCTTCTTTAATCTTGCATTTGGATAGAAGTGAGAGTGTGGTCAATGCAAAAGCACTGTAGTCTTAGACGGAAAAAACAGTTCAAGGGGGCACCATCAACTATAAGTGTACATTGGCTTTTTTGCAATCTTGAAGGCTTTCAAGCTCTACATAGATGCAGACAAGGGCCGCTTACATCTAGCAGATACAGAATGTATTTAAACCCTCAGCTTGATTAATTTTTGCTCATGAATTACTTTCTAGCTATTTTGCTAAAGGTGCCATAAAACTCTCCTGAACTTATACTAGAACAAAATCTACGCTACGGTGCTTTGCAACAGCCCGCAGTTATCTACTAGAAAAATCCTGACAAATGCAGATTAAATCCCATACTCTGTACAGGTTTCAGTTCCAGTGCTGCCACTTTACAGGAAGATTGAATCAAGTATAAATAATAAGATCAAGATCAGACTTTACAAACGTTTCCTTATCAAAATGTTTCTAAGAAAAGGCGCAGCACAACTTTCTCCAACAGATGACTGAAGTTTGAACTAACAGAAACAAGCCTCACTGGCAACCTCTTACATCTCTGCACATGGCTAGCAAGCTTCTAATTTCATGACCCGTTTCTGAGATGGTGTTTCAACATATTTACAGGCAGGGGAAGAAAAAAAATCACTTTGTATTACCACACTTACAGTGATTGTCCTGAATTCTTGGCAGGGCCACTCTAGATGGTCCCAGACCATAGCAGGAAATAAAAAAACATCCCGACTCACTGGATCAGAATGAATAAAAAAATAAGAAGTCAGTGACAAGAACATCTGTGATATTGCATGGAGCTGGAATCTGTTCTTACATGAAGAACTTTGGCTAAAGCTTTGCCTCCTGTTGTGTTGCTTACCTAGTCATTATCTTAAAAAATTGAAGGGGAGGAGGAATGAAGAAAGTGATGTCAGTGATGGCAAATGCGTGCAAGGAATCTGTAGATCATTAGATAGTAACATTCATACCAGGCTAATGATTTGGAAAAAGTAATTCAACAGATAGGCATTCTGCTCAGCTTATTCACACAAGCAGGGCTTACACGTCTGGCTTACATGACAACTGATACCTGCTAGGTGATGACTGGTATTGGTTAAAAGTGTAAACCTGCAAATTGGAATGGAAGAGTTTTTGCTCACTTTGCATCTTCTGTATCCTGTTACATTTGTGCAAGGCACTAGAAAATCAGGCACATTGTTTTGGGTGGAAACCATTTTACGACTAAGATGATCTGAGTTTGTGCTGTCCAATAGCTTCATACAGGAGCAGCTGGAGCACAGTCGCATTTTAAAAATTGCCATTAAAATTTCCCACTTCTAAAATTACCTCCTTTGCCAGATCTTTTGGGAATGGGGTAAATGGGGAAGTGGGAAATAGCTTTGTTACAGCAAGAAAACTCCTGAAGAAAAATATTTGGGATCTATACAGTTGATATCCACTCTGATACTGATGTTGGCAACTTCTGTTACCAGCATCAATACTAGTAAGTGGTTAAACCCGATAAAATAGATCCTTCCATTTTTGTATCTCAGGGGGAAGTTCTGGCTCTTGACATAAATGAACCCATGTCCAAATCCCTGCTGCACACAGAGACTGTGTGATGCATTCAGGCTGTTCTTTCCAACCTCTCTGGGAGGTCAGAGACAATGACCTACCTCCCACAGAGAAACCAAAAATAGGGGAAATGGCGTGTACTGATGACAATAAGTGACTACAGCATTCAGGCTAGCTCTTCCCTGGGAAAACAAAGAAATCTGACTTTCAGAGAGGCCGGTGCAGAAGTATGAGATGAGTCAGATGTTAGGAGGACAGTGATGCAGCTTAAAGCAACACAGAAACAAGAGACCGAAAATTGAAGAGGTTATTCCAGATTACACTCAGTACTGCCAGCACAGAAAAGGCTTTGCTGACATTTCTGTACTTGCTGGGTGTGTTGGGAAGGCGAAGGGGATCTCAGCGGGCGCTGAAGTGCTCCTGCAACATGAAGTAATCTCAGTTCAAAGCACGAAGCAACTGGTGAACGCTTCACGCCGGTCCAGGCGGCTGTGCCGTCCCGCTACTGCAGGCCATGGTTGAGACACAGTAACTCGAGGAGTGCCTACTTTTGAATCAAAATGCCATAGCCATAAGATGCAAAACTGATTTAATATAAACTGCTGATTAAAGGTTGTGTAAAAATACTGGTAATTTAGCTTTGTCCTGGCAGGATTTATCAAGTATCTTTTGTCCTCTGTTCTGTTAACACCAACTTTCTATCCTGTTTTGATGATTTGAGGCTTTTGTGCCTATATGTAATCCATATCAAATTTGTACCAGAGGGCAATCTGGTCTGGAGACAAAACCATTCTTCCGTGCAGAAATTCATAAAGAATAATCTTATTACAATAATTCGTAAAGTGCCCTCGGGAAAGGTGCTCACAATGCCATGACATTATAGAAACAATATACAATCTGATACATTATTTTCAAAAAATCCTCCAAAGCAAGAAAGGAAAATATAAAAGGAGGGGAACAACAAATATACAGGCAAATACTGTCAGTCTAACAAAAGTCAAATTAATTATGGAATGCTTTATAATTAGTCTTGGAGTGCTTGCAAAAATGGGGGGGGGCAAATTGGCAGGAGTATCTTGGAAAAGTCCCAGATTTTCTAAGTTCTACCAAAGTAAATACACCATCAGCAAGCTCAGTGTTTGAAGATGAAATGACTATGAATTACTATGAGGTATTTTACTAAGGAAATTGAAAAAATACAACATCCAAAAAAATCCCATGACCCTCATTTTATTAAGAGGAAAGAAGATAATACAGTGGCTATGTATATCCACTGACCTTTAGCGTCTTGGTTTTTATATTTATAAAGAAAACAATCTTCCTCCTCCCTGTTGATCCCAAATTTTATATATATATAAACCTATATAATATATATAATATAATATATAGTCTTTTATATATATATAAATGCTCATACACACACATATGTTTATATATTTCAGGGTCTTACTAGATTTCAGAGTCTATTTTTCTTCTTTTTTAAATGACTTAGAGAACACAATTGGGCAAAAAATCAAGTAATTGCGTGCACACAAGCATATCTTGCCGCTTGTGCATGTAAATTACACAATTCGTAAACAACTGCAGAAATAGCATGTTCAAATTAGGCATCTGATTGCCCAATTAACTTGTTCAAAGAAAAACAGATGATAATCTTCGGTAGCTCCTATTATAAATTTTACTTCTCAGTACTACTTTACTGAACTCATAGTGTATATTCTCAACAACTGCATTGTTATTTTGTGCTTTTACATAGGCATAAGCGTCAATGCACGCTTAATAAAGCTATCAAGTGAACTTTGGACCAGATTTTAGAAAGCTGTTTAGAAACTTAGAGTCCCCTTATTTCAGTGAGAATGAGCCGGGGCGGGGGGGTGGGGTGGGGGGTGGGGGAGATAAAAAGATCTGGTCTAATTTCAAATGGTATGGAAAAAAAACCCCAGGAATTTGCAGGCCTCCACGCCTCTGTTAATAGGCAAAATTTTGCTTCTGTGTCTTCCTTTGATTTTTTTTTTTCTTTAATAGGAAAGTATTGTTTAAGCATATACATTCATATCCTAGTAAATCCGTATTTTATTTTTGCATTGAAATAATCACTAATTAATGATAATTCAATATAAGTTGAGACAGGACACCAGCTTGCCACATTCCGGTGTATACTCTCTAATGGACAGAGAAACTGAAGTACCCAAATCTATCCAAGTACTGCAAGTAGAGAAACTTGTTAATTCGTATATCAAAATGAGTTAAGAAATGGACTTTTACCATAAATACGTTGCTCCTTTGCTGTTGTACTTCTTTTTCTGAGGTGATGTTGAGGAAAGGGGGTACTTTCTTTTCTCTACCATTTTTTTGTGTCAAATAAATCTTAGCCACTTTAATGGGGGGGTGGGGTGTAAGCTGAGCAAACCATTATCTTAACAACAGTCTCTCAAATAAGAGAAAAGGAAGCAAGAACAGAACTGCTGGGCTGGATCATGTCCCTGAATAGGTACTACATGTAATCCTAGTGGATGCATTTACCAGTTCTTTATAGGTCTCCTGCAGCAACAGACGTGCTGGTCCAACTGTTCATCCTCCCTCAGAAGTGGGAGAGTGGCAAGAAAAGCTACTGGCCCCCCATTATATTCTTACGGGTTTCAATCAAGCGTCACTGGATTTCTTCCCTCAACTTCTTGTTGCGACAATATCTGCTGGTGACTCTCCATTGCTGCTTTTCTTCCTCTAGAGGATCAAAATCCAATTTGGTACTTAAAATTACTTTGTTCCACTCCACTGGTCTGTGCCTGGTTTAAAAATCTTCCAGGAGCACTGCCTGTCCTTCTTGCAAATTCAGACTTTGCTTTTCTCCTATAAACAAACAAACAAACAAAAATCCCGACTCCTCCCCACACCCCCTTTCCAAAAATATAATATAATCATGATCATACGTATCAGGAGAATTATTTAGCAGTCTCCAGTCTTAGTACAGCTTTTTTTGAGAAAACTGTAGCTTATATGACTCTGAAGTGTTTATTAGAAAGCTTTCAAAAGGGATCTTCGTTTCAGGAAAGGAAAAATTGTTCAGTTTAGCAAATACAGGCGTTCACAGCACAGAGACTGAAATGGTTAAAAATGACCCTAAGGAGCAGGTAGCTCACAGAGTTAGCAAAAAAATTAACTTTTTCTTTCTTTTACAGAAAAACACTAATAGCTGCTCTGGTTTCCATACTTAGTAAGACAGAATTTTGTTGTATGTCCTTGGTTTTGCTTTTCTTTTTTTTTTTTTTTTTTTTTTGCTCTATTGCTCCACACAGGTTTTGATTAGTGCTTCTCCTTGGCTACAAGTGCTTCACTTTGAAATACAAAGCTCTTAAAAAAAACCAAAACACCCCAAAAAACCAAAACCCCCAACGCCACATCACTGGAGGGAAAATGGGAAGTGATACAGTGCGGCTGCAGCAATCTGGTTCTGCTGTTGTCCTCCCCCATCCCCAAATCCTCTGCATAATTCAATCTTTAGTCGATGAACCTTTGGCAGGCCTTCTTCCATCGGCAGGCAGTACACCACATATCTCTGTTCTCCATCCCATAGACCTTCCGACACTTTTTCCCCTCCCCTCTAGGCTTCCTGTCAGAGAGAAAGGGAAGCTTGTTAACGAGATGCTTTTGTAGCTTTAGCTTTATCACCCTAAGATCAGGACAACAATCTCAATGGAGTGAAGCAGGCAGAGAACCCCTGGAGTTTCAAAGGGATTTGGGTTGTTTTCGAGTCAACTGGGAGATGACGAAGCAGGCAGACATACGGCCGTGACTCCACAGCTCCGAGCGACCAGTCCCTCTCCTTGCCTGGCTTCTACAGCCCTGACTTCAGCCAGTGACTAAACCCAGTCTAGATAAATGGTACTTTAGCCACGGTTAAGTACCAAGGTGTAACGGATAGTCATCGCTATTCTACAATACAGCCCAGGTCACGTCAGGGAGAAGTCCTCTTTGCTGTAGAGCTGTGGTACGAATATTTTGCATAGCTCTGAGCAGCGGACCGTGACTACCAGCAGGGAGCAGCTATGCAAAAGAGGGGAAAAGCTACCAGCTCCTAAGCTTGCCAGTCCTTCCTTCATGGTTTGCTCTGAGCTCCTTGACTGAAAAACAACAAAGTGATTGAAAACAAGTTTTAACCCTTGCCCTCATTTGCAGCACGTTCATGTGTGCTGCTTCTCTGTCGTCCCCAAGTCAGCAAGGTAGGCAGTATCCGCTTTTAAAGCTATAACGATTGTCATGTTTTCCATCTTATAACCACACACAAAAGGTCACAAGTTTAGAAAATGATCAAAGTAACTGTTAAAATGGAACTTTTTTTATTCAACACATAGCAAGCCAGCAAACCTGAGGAGCAACGCTACAACAAGTAACCCAACGCTCGCTACAGCAACGCCATCTGTCCTGTCATCTTTAAATCAAGTAACTGTACAGACAGAATTGTTTAATACCTGTATTACATGCTGCGTGGCACACATGGGAATTGCCTGGCGATTCCTCTCTTGCGTACCTATATATTTTTTGTACCGAATGTTCATTAATGGGCACAATCCATGAATTGGGAAGATCCTAAGTTTGGTTTGTAGCATATGCAATGATCTGAGAGTCATGAAGGAAATGAAAAGCATGAAATCTTCCTTTTTTCTTGTTTTAGGGTACAGTCACCTTTAGGACTGTGAGAAACAAGGAGTTTCTTTACTGTAAGAAATTTAGCATGTCAGTTTGATTTTTTAACATAATGTTCTGAACGCTTCTAAAGCGGGCTCCATTCAAACATCAGTTAGCTTTAACAGAATCGAATGTAGCTTATGTCTAGGAAGACAAGGTATAAAAAGCTTTGCTTTGATCTAATTTATTGTAAGATACGGTCTCTTACAATTCAGTTGAAGCCAAATACCATACTGACTGAATGGTGATAAACACACAAGACAGCCCAGTCTTTCAGGGAAAAAAGCAAAGCCACATAATGCAGTTCAGGATGCTTCAGCTGGAGCAGTGAATCTGGGCAGCGTTGCTTTACAGGGCGATTTAGATCTGCATCTGAACTCCAGACACGCCTGGCAGAAGGCCTGCAGTTTTGCTACACAGTCTGCCTTTTTCATTTTGCAACAACTCACTTTTCCCCTGAACTTTACCTTTGATGGTAATGAAAAGCAAAACAGGTCCAGAACACTTACTCTAAAGGATTCTAGTAAGAAACTGCCTGACAACTGCAATCACAGTTGGCGGTGTGGTTTTTTTGTTTCTTTGGCCACTGACATCTTATTTACTAAATGCCCTCCAGGTTCTGAGGCTGCTGGTCTGTCAGCAGGAGCTAATGGTCCCATACCTCAAGCCAAATGCTACTCTAGGCGGTGATGAAAGAACTGTGTGGGACTGTTTCTGCTCTCCACTCCCTGCAGGACGATTATGAGTTGGTGAGACCTGTCAATACAGACAAAAAAGCTGCTTATGAAGAACATACACATATGAATGCAGTATAAACACTTTTGCCAGAAAATGCAATTCATGACGCATGGTGGCAAGGATACCCAGGGAAGGTTATTACGTAACATACAACATAAGTATGTTCTAGGTCTATTTAGAAAGATGACCATTTAGTATTAGGTACATTGTATTAGCTCCATTATGTTTCCCTGTATTTCCTGTCATCCAAACAGAGCAAACCAGAATACAGATCGGCATCATTTCAGAATTTGGGAAATACAGAAAATGCATTCATTCTTCTTTAAGAACTCTGAATAGCTCTTATGAAAACTTTCTCCAATTTAAGCAAAGAAAATAACTGGAAAAATAAACTTCGGCCTGTGCTGAGATCAATACCAGTAACCCCCTGTTAAATAAAGGGATTTCACATGTTGCTCCCATCTGTGACTTGGCACTCTTTGTAGAGAGACAGCCTTGGAGCAGGGGGTTTGCTGCAGGGCAGTTACGATGCAGCCCTCAAGGTTTTAATAGGAATGCAAGGCAGCCCCTCTGATCTAACAGCTAACAAGATGTACTGGATTATTTCCTTTATTCTGCACAGTAAACCTTCTCAGCAGGTGTCCTCCTTTGTGAATGTTCCCCAGTGAAGGGTGTAGTTTGGTCTTCTGAGACTTTCCAAATAAGCCTCCTACATGAGCCTGCAGGTTGGCAACATTATTTGAGTAATCACATGGCATAAAGCTTGGCCTTAAATAATTCCTAAATTATTTACTGCTAGGGTCTTATTTTGCTCCTGGGTGAAGGCCACAACCACTTTACATCTAAAACACCAGAAAAAATTTATGAACACTCATTTTTTGTTATGTACAGAACATAGCAAGCTTCATTTGGGCATCTGCCGCACAGAGTCACTGCCTCCTGCAGCCAGGAACTGCAGATACTGTCATAGTTACCTGCATTGCTATGACTTTTCACCCCTGTCCTTTTCCAGTCTCATAATACCTGGAAGAATGGGAACTGACCTGACTTGAAGAGAGTTACTGAATAGGCTTTGATTTTTGATATAAAGTCTATTTTATAGCTACTCCACAGTAGCAAAAAACTAATACTTGTAATGGAGTGCAGTCACTCTTTCAACTTTCACTCTTGGCTGGTAACTACAGAAATTTCTGATTTAACTGCATGTGCAGCTCACACTCTGAACACGTTTAGACCATTACTGACACATATCTCCAAAACTTGAAAGAAGTTTCCCCTCTGTCTGCCTGCTTACCGTAAGTCATGTTTTATACATCCAGAGACCACACTAACTCCTTCTGTCCTATCACTCCAGATTATTGAGGGCAGCTTGTTGTCTACTACTTTTTTCCTATCTTTTATCAACGACTTCTCTTGTTTTACCTAAGAATGATTGAAACACTGAAGATAAAATGCAAAGCAGTAACACTTTTCTAGTCTTTGGCATTTACCACACACTGCATAGTTTTCCAGTCATTGCCAGCAACATCTCTAGTCAATTCTGCTAGGGTTCTTAAACATTTTAAAAACCAGAAAATTTTTATAGCTACCACTACTAACCGATACTCAACATATTCCTCGGTTATTGTTGAACAAAGAAGTACTTTGATGGCCTTCTATGTTATAAGCAATTATCCTGATTGCTTCTAAACATAGAACAGGCTTGAGCAGTAATTGCAGCGTGCAAACTGTGTCTCCCCTCGCATTCTCCAGAGAGGGTGTCTCTGCACGATGGCTTCCACGGATTGGCATACCAAGGCAGCTAAACTGCACTGAAGTTTAGCTTTAGTGTATTTTGATACACTTTGCAGCAGGTCTAAACAGTACCACTTAGCTGTACTCCTTTGTAGGTGACACTAAGAGCAGATTAAGAGGAGGGTGTGAGAAGGCAATCCTTGCCCTCCGAGGCTTTTCACATTTGAAGTGTTGTCTAACACGGAGAATGAATGGGAAACCATAGTGTTTGTTTGAAGTGAGGACCTGGAGTTTCCAGTTACATGTCCTGGGGGAAACTAGGTTACAGAGAAGATTTGTGATCTGTAAACAACAGATTATTGAACTTAGATATCTTCTCTCCTGTTCAACATTTTGGGTCTTATCAGCAGGCAGGTAAAAATCAGTATCACACAGCAGAGATCACTCTGGCATTCAGGACAACTTTTATCCTACATTACATAAAAGTGGAACTATATGGTCATTATGTTAAGTCCTCCAGTAGCAAGAGATACAGACTCCACTGTCGCTCATCCTACTTGCATCATTTAATCCGTCTTCCTCGTCCATCCCCACGCTGTGCCTTATTTTTTCTCCTCGTTCAGTCTCAAGCGGTAGAGCAAACATGAACTTGTCCTTTCTGCTTTATGCAGAGAATCGCACTAGCAATGACTCACAGCTGTGCCAACACTCAACCTTCTCTTGCACCTGCAAAGTTATCTTGGGAAAATGGTAAGAAAAAGCGTATTTCCCATTTGCCTTGGGAATCTAACTTTAGCATGATTCAGAGCACAAAGTATAACAACTTTGGAGGTTCCCCTTATTCTTCCTAGATAAATGCCTATGGTTAGACACTGTGAATACCCCTGAGCCTAAAGCAGCCACATACTGAAACCACTGATCCAGCTGTACATACAGCTTGTTCTGAGGTGCTTAGGAACTCGCTGATAAGCACACTCATGTTCACAAAGGCCTTTTGGTGCTGCTCTGCTAAAGACTGCCCAGAAGTGAGGACTTAATGCAAGTCATGATGTCTGTCTGAACACCCCCATTCCCAGGACAGCAAGCACGGAGTGCTCAGTGTCATCAAAATTCAATGTGCACAGGAATGAATGGGGAAACACCTAAGGTAGGTGTCAAAAAAAACACAAAAGAAAACTATTTTGAAATTTTGTCTCTCTCATGAACTTAACTGCTGACCTACGGGTCTAGAAAGAAGCCTGTTCAAAACCAGGATTCAACAGCCCTCTAATGGGTCAAGGACAGAACGGCCCCATTCCAACATTACTAGTAACGTGAAGAAATGTGTAGAGCTATGCACTTTTGCAAATCTGTACCTAATCCTTTACTGCTCAGTGGTTCGTCCAGGCCAAAAAAGTATCCCAAAGCCATTTTAGAAAACTATTTGAATAAATATTTAGGGTCAGGCAGAAAGTAATGGTTTGGACTTACTCTCTGAAGTTCCCTTGGGTGCTACAGATGTGCACCTAATCTCAGGGACCATGTATGTATACAGTTGCACGAGTTTATAGTATGCTGGCTCTGTCACATAGTCTGGGCTTAAATAAACCTTATAAGAGAAGGAGAAAGTCCCCTATACTATAGCTTTCCTAAAGTAGTTACACTCAGTGTAAGGGTAGGAGTTGACAGAGCCCTGTTTTTATAAGGCAGTATATAATTGACTTTGAAACAGGAGAAATGAAACTTTCATTTAATATAGAGTAACATCGCTTTGCATTTGCACCCTCACACATTGCACATGATTTTCCACTGCAGGCAAGCCTTTGTAATTCATAAATGATCTCACTGATGACAGAACAGTCAAATGTGTGTAAACCTACAAGGTTTTTTGTTGTGTTTTTTTGTTTGTTTTTTTTTTTTTTTTCCTGAACAGCCTTATAAATGTTGTTAGGCAGAGATATAAAGGCAGTTCGTATGGTTCCCTAAGCGGTTTATAATTCTGCCATCATCACTGCTTCCCCAGGTCTTTGTATTGGGATTATTTTTAAATTGTACTTAAATCATTGGCATCTCCATACAATTCTCAGAAAGTGATTTGGCATTTCTTAAATTCTTTTGAGAACTCTCAACTCTACAGCCACAGATCAACATTGTTGCTCGAACAAGTAAACTCAACACATACGTGTCTAATCCTGTCCTCTTAAGCGTCTGATTTACAATGTGGCTAATTGCATTTTTAGATTCCCAATACTCCTGGCACCAATTTCTGCTACTCCACAAAAGGAGCCAGTTTCATAATTACTCCGTATCAACCCCATTGTTGGGAAATCAAATTCTCAAGGAACTTTATGGATAGCACGCTCTGTCAAGGCACTCTTGTTGAAATTGCTGCCAGCATGATGTCTTTCACTGTTAGTTGTTCCTTGATGGAATTTAATAAATATTCATTGGCAGAGTGCAGTGTAATTGATTCAGCCACTTTCATTTTTTTATCAGCCCTGCAGGATGCCACAGCCTCTGCAGAAAATCTCCAAGATTTGCCAAAGGTTGACAGTAAGAAGCTTTAGAGATTCACTTGGTGAAGAAAAGGGAGGGAAACAGTATCTCTTATTGCCATGTCTACTATTCACTGTCAGGAGAAAAAAAAGCTATATGGTTTTTGGATGAGCAATGTGCTGTATATAACACACTTTAAAATTCATAAATTCATAAAGTGTAATATTAAAGTGAGATGTTATGATATCAAAAAGGTTTATGATTAGAGAATATCAATTTATACTGAAAAATGCTTTCCAATAAAAATTAGGATACGCTACATTAATATTTATTTCTATTTATTGTACAGAAGACTTTCCATTACCCATAAATAGTGATTCACATTTACATTTAGTATTCTCCATGCTAGGCACTAGAAGCCTAGTCCCTTTGAACTCTTCGTAAAGGTTTTTAACTCCCCCTACAGTATCTACACTTACATTGTGTGACGTTTAGGACTACTGGAAGTCCATGTTTAAGCAAACATCGCATTTCTGCAGTGCTGTTCATGAAATTAGGCCTTGTACACCAGCTTTTTTGAGGAAAGGGTCAGAGTTGAATTTACATCTAATACATACATCTAATACATCTTCATTAAAAAGTTGTCAAACTGCAATATGTATTAATATCAAAGTACGATATGTATTAAACGTATTTTCTGTATAAAGCAACAATTTTCTGCTATCAGTAGGGGCTACGTATATGTAGCCTCCTAGAATCAGACTTTGCATTTTATCTTATTGTTTCTTTCGGTTGCCTTTCAAATATGCTTCATCTTCAGAGTTCATTTAGGTAACAGCCCTACTGCTTGAATCCATTCAGTCTGTTAACATAACCATCACCTTGCTGATTTTCCATCTAGTTTTGTAAGAAAACTTTTAGTGGCACAAGAAGGAGCATATTATAGTGCCACGCTCTGCACCTACCAGAACAGTCTTTTGTAAGCATATAGTTTAAAAAATGTATACTATAGATCCAATTCTCTGCTTGTAGACACTGATGCAAAAAAAAAGTAACTGTACTGAATTAAAGAGACTGACAAAAGTGTTAAAATCAGCCATGCTGGCAAACTAGGCATATATTTAATTTGTTTCTTTTCAGTATCTGTTATGTCCATTTTACTTCTATGGTGAAACAATGTGAAACAAAACTAAAAGTTCTAAAAACTTATTATTTTTTTCTTTCTCTCTTTTTTTGTCATTCACTTACTGGAATGCCGGTGAAGGTAACTGGAGGCGACTGCCAAGAGATGCTAAAGCTACTGCCATTGGGAGTGAATTTTGCTGACCCTGGAATGTTCACCGGAGGAGTGGCCTGTGTGAAAAGAAAATATTATTCCAGTAAGAAGAACCATTCCTCTTCCAAAGCATTTCAAGGGATCTTTCACTCCTTGAAACTGTAAAGCTATGAGAGACTTTCTGGGGTGGAAAAGAACTGCATGGTGACAAGCATTCTACCCTTATGAGAGCGATAATCATGGATAAGCCAGTAAGAAGGGACATATTTATATATCACTGTTCTTAAAACCTTGTTTAGAGAAAGACGATAGCTCTCATAAGAATCCGTGCAAAACCCTTAAAAGCTAGATCTGATAAAAACCCACAGAAAATTAAACATCACATACAAATAATTTTTAAAATAATGCCATCTAGCAGCAAAAAATATTACAAATGATCACCTGTTCCACAGTGATAAACAAGGCAGTATTTAAACTGATGGCAGCTGGTCTAAACAACTGAAGACCAGTTGGCAAGGCTTCTTGGACAATAGGGTTAATGATCAACCATAAGGGATGGCCATTTCTTGTTTTATTAGATATATATTAAGAATCATCCCAATTAAAACAGTCTTTCCTATTAAAGACAAGGAGCTGAAAATCACCCTTGGGATTCAAAAAACCAGCTCTTAAAAGACTAAGCTAAAGCAAGCATTTGAAGGACCCCTGGGCCCCTTGAACTCTTATGTTCTTCCCAGCTGGGCTGTAATACCCAGTGCTGCCCTGGGGTGCAATACCCGATAATGAACTCAGACTGTTGAGCATCTTTCATCTTGTGCCTTCCCTCTGGCTTTCTCACTGGGCTATGAGCCCTCAAGAATTCTTCCCTGACCCTATTTGAATCCCATTTAATTTACAGAGTCAGGAAATTCACACCTTTGCAGTCACCCTGCCTAGCCGGGGCACGAGTGGCCACCATGAACACAAGCTCCCTTTGATTCTTGAATTTCAAGCTTTCACCACAAAAAAGGCTCCTTGGTTTATAAATAAAGTGCTATTAAAAATCAGCTTTTACTTCTGCCTTTCAGTTTCCTGTGCCTGACAATAATGCAATACACTTATTTAAGTAGTGTTTGTGTTTGAGGCTGCTGAAGTTGTCTCACCACTTCAGGGAAGAGAGCGCTTCCCTGAGCCGCCAGGCAGAGAGAAGTGATGACAAACTACAACCTGATAGTCCCCATTAAAGATAATCTTCAGAGTAAACAAGTGCTGAAGCAATCCCTGGAGTCTCTCCAAGGAAAAGAAACCGAGACCACCGGATGCTTCCGTCTGCGGCAGCGATGCTCTGCGGGCTGCCGAGCCTGCTGACAGTGCCAAGAGAATCCATACAGACGTGTGGAGCTAACGTCCACTGAGCTCCATAAAACATAAAAACCTTGCTGAAAGGCATCAAGAAAAATTTGGCAACTCCAGATGGTACCAGTAGTGCTTCATCACAACCCTGTTCAAACGGGAAGGAGGGAATGACCACAGCACTCCTGCCAGAAGCCACTGGAGGCAGCTGGGTGGCCAGCAAGGTGGCACTGCCCCTCCTTAGCATCCCACCAGGACATCAGCTCAAAGCCGGGTCAGCATGGCGACTTCCTCACGTATTTGAATAAGACCTGCAAGGGAAATCCTCGATGCTGGAAGAGCCCGCCTGTAGTTCCTCTGTAGCTAAATTTAACAGGTACAGGCACTAGTTTCATAATGAAACATGAAGAATGAGAAATTAAAAATTGTTGTAATTTGCAGCTGCCTAAAATACCACGGTGCTCAATTCTTTTTTCTCGGTGCCTAAATATCTACCTCAGACATGATCAGATTTAGACAGTCAATCTAAATTGTTCATTTGATTCCCAGACGTGCATCTTTGCTGATCACAGTCACCTTTTTCAGGCTAACATTTTAGACAATTTCTTCCCTAAGGTAAGCAACCATAACATTACAATGAACTGAAGAGTTTCTATACCTTGATCGCACTTTGCTTAGAGACCTCCATCTGATTTCCAATCAAAATGTATTCATGGTTAATTTATAATTATTTATTTGTGCCAATTGCCCTTATATCCGAGATAGCACATGCTCATTCTCTTCCCCTCTCATGTTTGTCCTCTCACTTTCTTCCCAGGCAGCAATCCCATCCTCTCCTTGCCCCTGCTTTGCCTAAGCTGTCAGTCCCTGGGCTGCAGAGGCCCTCCGTGTCTTCCCTGCCCTCCCTCTTCACTCTGATCACCTTCTTTCTACCTCTTCTAATTGGAGCCCATCCTCCTTGAAGTTGGTTGACCGGAACTCTACTCAGGATCTCAGCTGAAGTTATCCAGGGGTCTTGTAAAATGGCTTTAAAAATCCCTGTCTCTCCTAGGTATTTCTTAACTAAGAAAGCTGACAACTTTTTTTTTTCCTTCACAACTCTATTGTTGTTGGCTCATGATCATTCTGTGCTTGATTAATGAACATAGGTTTCCTCCTCACGTAATTTTCTAACTACTCCAGTTTATAGCAGAAAAATCTCATTAGTTCCTAAGGTGCAGGACTTTGCATGTTCTACCATAAAACTGCATCCAAAACCGATTATTCTTAAGATCACCCAGTCACGTAAGCATGCTATACAAATCCCTGTACTGCTGACATCTCCCAAGTTCTTTATCAGCAAAGTTCATTATAGTATTTGTCTAGTACCAAAATGATTAATGAGATCAGGCCCAAATACAGCTTTTCATTCAACTGCACTAATAACATTCAACAGTCCTTTCAAAATAACTTACCACTGCTCTCCCTGACTCCCCAGCTCTCTCTCCTACACTAAATCTCATCTCTAGCCCAACAAATACGGCCTATATGTTTTAAGATCAAATGCTCTCCTCGAATCCAGAGGGATTTATTCTTCTATACTGCTTCTTTGTTGTTTACAAAGCTACCTTCTCCAAGGAAGATTAGACTGTTCTAGCATACTCTTTCTTTGGGGTTCCTCCATTGCAGTTCACCTCGTTTGCTGTACTTTCCACAATTTCTTCAATTATTCTTCTAAATCTTTCCTCATCCATAGGACTGGGTCAGAGAAGAGAGTCAGGACTAGCCTGCTTACTTCCCCTTTACACCCTTCTTACTACAGGTATTATATTTGCGATTTTCCAGTCATATGGGAAATGGCAGTTAAGAGATCTGTTTAGGATTCTTGCAACCCAGCTTTGGGTTCCATATTTTTTTCCCTTTTTTAACAGGAATCCTGGGATTAACATTATTCAGCCTCCCTTATCCGAGTTCCTTGAGCTGTGAATTTTCCCTCTTCCCTGACAGTGAAGTAATGTCCACCTTCATGTTCTCATTCATATGAGAGATTGTCTTCATCACTACATTCCCATTCAATACTTTCAGTTTTGATACAGATACCAGAAGTAAAAAAAGTTTTAAAATTCTGTATATGGCTCACTTCAGCAAGCAAATGGCAGGAAGTATGGTGGTATTACAGACGCTGTCGTCACCTTCTCTTCTATTGCCTTTTACACCACAGATTACTCCCCAGAATGCCTAAATGCTGTGAGTGAAAGCTGGGCTCAATTCCTCCTCTTGCTGGTGAGAGCTGAATCTCCAGCCTGCCTCCTGGCGAGCGCTCTTCTTGCTGGGCTAGAGGGACCCTCGCACAGGACGCCGCTGCCCTGCCCTGCAAAAGCTGCCTCCTTTCCAAGGACAACCGGAATGCTTGCGCAGGGACTCCACCTCCAGCTTCCAACTAGAGAGCCTTGAACAGCGTGGACTGTGTCACACCTCTCTGATGAAATGACGTATCGAAACCAGAGCAACGTGAAAAGGAGACAGGGATCAGACACTTGCAGTCTTGTGTCGTGGAATACATCAGTTCAAATCCAATTCAAGAGGCTTAAACATTTGAACTAGGATTTCCTTAGGCAAGTGCTCTATGCCAAGGCTGCTTGCTTATAAAAAAGGATTGAGTCTCCAAATTGCAGGGAAGACTGTCATAACTGCAAATCCCAAATGAAGTGAGACTCTTCTCAGCAGGCCTAGATTTGGTGCATCACTCTGAGAGGTAGGGCTTAAGCTAGACTGAGAAGAAAGTCTTTCTCCTAGCTGGCTTGATCAGTCCTGAGGTTGGTGTGCCACTCGATGCAGCTCCCACCTGAGATGCACCCATGCTTTCCACCATGCACAAGACTCCTCAATAAGCCTGTGAATTCTCTGTGGTTCCCTCTGCCCTTTTAGTGGGCCTGCTCCAGACACACAACAAAAAGGTTTCATCTGCACAATGCTGTATACAAAAGTTATTGCATCTGATAAATTTAACAGAGTTCAAGTCTCCGGTGCATATGCAGGTCATGGACCACACTACTTCAAAGCCTCCATTCTTCTTTTCTCATATGGTATCCAGACCAAAACATGTCAAATTTTAGTGTGCTTTTAAAATTAATGCTTTCTGTCTGAACTTAGTTGGAAGATTTTGGAACAGCAGTTTTTGGATCTGATTGGATTTTTGCCATTTGCAAAGCACTACCTCTAAGAGTAGGAGGATACCATATATGCCTTTTCATTCTTCCTGCTCTACTTCACATATGCAAACTGACATCTCGCACTGTACAAATAAAGGAAATTAATTGTTCCCGGCATCCCTTTGGTACTTGCCTACAGACACATCCAGTACAAGGAGGGCTGAAACGAAGACTCTGGGAGGGATTCGGCTGACTGAATGAGAATTTTTACAATGCCCGAGACCATATCTGAGCACATCACCTTGGGCCCTCTTTATGGTCAGTGGAGAATTAACTGCTGTAGGCAGTGGGATACACAGAGCAACTCTTCTCAACCTGAAGTATGCACCTATGTGTGGCTGGATAAATAGCACCCCAAAATCTAAGGGGAGCACAAACAAACAAACAACTAGCTCAGAAGTGGACATCTAAATTTAATTGAGACGAACCCCTTGGGCTACCCTGAAAACTTTTCAACTCATTAAAACTAGACTTAGCTTTTTAAAACCCAAACACTGTGATCTGACATTTCTTTATACATTAATGACATTAGTGTAATCAACAGAGTTCACTCTCACTAGCGTTACCTGGTAAGCATGGTCCGTGTGTACGAGGTAGAGGTTGGTAGGAGCTGAGCGGCTCAGAGGTGTCATCAATTTAGTCTCGGTTTTGGCACAGGAAGTTTCAGGACGGATTGCATCTTGGGTGGGAAAGGAAGGAGGAGATGCTAAAGATGGAGAGACTGGGGAGAGACTGCTTAAGCCATCAGCTACTGAGTCCGTGTTGAGCCTGATTTCTGTATAGTAAAAATCCTCCTCTCCATCGCTGTAATCAGACTCTCCTACACGTCTGTATCAAGACAAAGAATGAAGGACTGATTAAATGAAAGCAAGAACCCCAAGGTAAATTTTAAGTTCTAGATGCATGAGCAAATACATTCATACTGTCAATAAATTAATATTCCCAGTTTCAACCCTACCTACTTTATCAGCATTCTGGCTGCAGGGAAGGACAAGAGGAAAAAAAATCATCTAGTCTGAAGGGAAGAGAAGTAGGAATTAGATTTTTTTTCTCTCTGTGTTATTCTTGACTAATTCTTTGACCTTGGAGTAGATGTTTAACTTCTATCCTTGAGATTAACTATCAGCTTCTCATTCCTAACTATTGAAGTTAACAAGAAGCTCTATGCACTTTGACTTCAGAAATGACAGAGCAGCCACAGAAGGACAGGTAAAGATAACAAACATGGGCAAGATATACTTCACTAATGTTACGGCAAACAATATGTAATCTCATCGTAGGTTACTTAATTAAACCAAATATAGTTATGGCCACGGTTCACCGTAACTTTCCTTGGCATAACAGAAGAAGCTGCTAGAAAACAGTCTCACCATGCAACTCACTTGGACACAGGTAGAGAAAGGACATACACAGGCTGACTTGCCAGTGCTGGACTTTCTGGTCCTACTCTCCAGAAGCAGACTTACTGAAGGAAGAGACGTAAAAGGTTTCATTGCCCCTGCGTCCCTGGCACTACCTGCTGCGTGTTTGAGTGCAAGTGCTAGGAGTGAGGCAGCCCAGTCAAAGCAGTAATTCCCAGTAGGCTACACATTATCCTGAAGTCCAAAACAAACCACTATTTTAGCACATTCATAATCCACATGTTATAGAGGTAATTCACAGCTCATACATGCGTATTTTCTCCTGGATCTTCCATATGGGAAATCTGAGAGCCCTAAGCATCCTCCTGCCTGCATGTCCTTATCATGGCTGTATGCTGGGCCTCTCCTTTTCCAGACATGCACCCCAACACCAGCCCCATGACAGTTCTTCAGCCTGCTTGCCTGTATACCTCTACCTGTGGTCCTCTCATCACCTTACTCAATAGAACTCATTGAGAGAGCGTGGGTTCAGCAGGTTTGAAAGGCTCTACCAGAAGTGCCATCCATCAGACCACAGTCAGTCACTCACCAGAACTCCTCTCTCTGGCAAAGTTACAAACTCCAAATTCCAGGGAAGTTCTGCTGTTTACTTCTCCCTCTCCCATGCCACAAAAAGGATGTCCCCATAATATACAGGACAAAGCAACATTCGTAACTGCATTTTGAGAGAGGTTTTCTCTGTTCCTGATAGCCTCACTCTTCAAAGCCTAACCCCAAAGGCAATTACTATGACCTTTGCAAGACTCTCCTGGGCTCCACACCAGACTACTTCCTCATGGTCACTTTAATTTTTAAGCACTGGTTAACACAGACTTACACAACAGAGATGTATTTCCACATAACTAACAGGTGAAGACTGTGAGTCCCCGCTATAACTATATATGAGACAGCTAGGTCACTCAGTGAATTGCACAGATTTCAGTTGCAAACTAAAGCTCTGAAACAAGCTTGTGTTGTACAAGTTTCATTCACTTTTGCTTCTAGTCCAAGTAACTCATGGAATTGCAGCTCAGTTTCGGTTTCTTAAGTGGTTTGTTTGGGGTTTTTTGCATTAATTTGGCTCAGAACTAGCACAAGCACCTGATCTGATGTGAAACAAGGCTTGGAAAGTATTCACGCAAGACCCTGAAACCTGCTGTCTTTCGCACAGCGTCAGCTCGGATGTGATGTGCAGATAACACATACAAAGTAAATGCCACTGAGTTGTGCGGCCGTGAGGAAAGTGCAGTGTGACCTAGAGCTGTATTTGACCTTCTAGCAAAGTTCACAAATGTTCAGGAAAGAAAATGCCTCGCTGTTGGAATAAGTTCTTGTTCACCTTGACGCACTACTCTGCAATTTCCTCAGAAACCTAGGGATCTGAGACAGAAAAGCCAAGGACAACTCAGTTCATCTCCCCAGCCAAGTGTGACCGCTCCCCTTCTATACCAAATCCTTTAGACTTCCAAAGAGACTGCTCTCTTACCCAAGGTGAATGGTCCGTATGTGTTTCTGAATCCCTGCAGCTGTGCTCAGTACCTTCCCACAGTTTTTCCACAGGCATTTGAACATCACTTTCATGGAGTTCTGAAAATTACGAGTAAAGCAATATTAGTTTTATGGAAGATAGAAAGAAAACCAAACCACCCAAAACAGATATACTGTTACAAAACACTGTGAAGGTTCAGAGCCTCTAACTCCAAATTTGTAATGATGTAATAGTCTCTGTCAACAATGTCATCCTACTGAACTCAACAGAATCCCAGTGAAAAGCTGCAGGAGCAGCTTGTGACAAAACTTTACCTCTCCGCTCTTTGGCATTGCTTTTTCACTTACAAGTTCCAGTTTCTGTCTCCCCACTAAAGGAGGTAGACGATATAAAAATTTCCTACACTTCTTTGGAGCCTTTCAAAGAACAACTGATCAGGACTTCTCATTTAATGCAAGGCATCTTCTTAAATTACGATCTTCCTAAAGCACGCTCTTATGTATACTTCTGCTGATGAATTTTGCAACACATAAAAAATATTGTGCCAGAAAACCATAGCTTCTGCTATGACGATGTTCACCCATGAGCTGGCAAAACCTCCTTTTGTTTTGTTCAGAAGCTGCTGTGACCCTTACATGGACAAGAGAATGAGAAGCCATCTGGCTGTGTTCAGCATTTCTAAAAGAATATGTGTATAATCTCATTTTAATATTCTTGTTATATTCTTTAATATAACTTCATTGGCCTAAACTGAGTTATCATTGATTTCGAGCACAGCCAACAAGGCTATAACCAGCCCAATCTTCAATATTTTGAAGACTCTGGAGAAAACGTCTTAATTTAAAGCACAGTACAGGGTAACAAACAACACAGAAGGTGTAGAACTGTACAGTTTTTTTAAAAGCTAATTTTACCCCAAAATGAAATCTACTTTGTAAATTCTAAATAAAAAAAGCTAAATGATTTGTGCTTCTCAAAAATAATTTTCTCTATTGTTACAGAACACATTATTAAAGAAAACATGAGGAAGAGCTTCAAAATACTGTATTATTATCCTATAATTTCAGTTACATGTAAGATTAGAAGAATATATTCATATAAAGCTCATTTGAAAAGAAAAATAAAAGGGGGAACAAGCATATTCTTAGAGTTAAGTCCATGCTTCACTTTTTCTTGAACAAAAGTTGACTTGGTCCTTTCTTCAATTTGGACCCTTTGGAACTGCATGACAGTAGATGGTAAGTTTCAGCATTTGCTAGAAAGATGATGGTTAGAATATAATTTTTAAAAATCTCAGTTGGTGGGCTTTTTAAAATGTAAGTTGATTGTAGTAGCACATTCTCATATTTACTTGGCAGTCTAATATCTGTTTGAAAGTACGGATGCTAAGGGCTTTAAGATTTGAGGTACTTGATCATGCTGTTTGTGTGAAAACCATCTACTCTGGAATAAATTACACATAAATTCCCTCTATAATTTTTTGATCTGATAATATAACTACCATTCAAATAGACATAGAACTCTTTTTTCCTAAAATTAACTATAATCTATCTAGCAATTCTGATATGATACATTTCTTACTTTTATTATATAATACTAAATACTATCATCAGGTCAAAACCCCACAACCAACCACAGCAACAAGATGAAGACCAAGCTTATCATTTACATCTTAGGAATTCCTACATGACATCATGACACCATATGCATCTTTATGAACACAGAATGGTTTAATACCAATCTCCAGTTTGATGGTAAAACCAATCTCCTAGCTCCACTGTGTTTTTGGCTTTATCGTCAGTGCTAGGAGTCTGCAAAAACCCATGCACTTTAATGTAACCCAATGAAATCTTACTCAGTAGAAATACAGAACATATAACATGCTTCCATTTCTGACTAGTCCAAAAATTGCCTAATCAGGCTTAATGTTTTATTTAAGAAAATAATGGAACATAAATGGTTTGGTGAGGAGTAACTACATTAGTGGAAACCTTTAAGCAAACAACTTTCTTAATGGGAAGTGGTTGCTAACATGACATTTTCCAAACATGAAATAGAAGAAACTTTAATGACTAAAAGTAAGGTTACCAATCACTCTATTTCCAAGTTTATTCCTTCTGATTTTTGCAGCCTGGAAGAAGAAATAACCTGAACATTTTTATTTCAGCTTCTAAAGGTGCAAAGCTGTACTCAGATAAAGTACTATGCTGGGGCCAGACTAAAAAAGCCTGCAGGAAATGCAGTTCCTTTATAAAACAAAGTTTGGCAGGTAGTGTTATTATTTATCTAAATTAAACATTTGCCATACAGGGCAAAATCCCTGCAAACTGGAACAGATAGTGTAATAGATCTGTGGTGGGTACATAAATAGAAATATTTGAAAACAACTTAGAAAACAATAAAGATGGCAGCTGCAAACCCATTTGTCTCATCATAGCTAAGCAATAAGAGTGATGCTAATAAGCTGAACTTTAACTGAGAAGTAACAGGCAAACCAGCACACTTCTGCATTCCTACTCCTCCTGTCCCACACCCCTCAAAACCATCTCTGTCTTTAGTTTAACAGTCACCTCTAACTTCTAAATTATTATAGCAAAGGTTTCCTCCAAATATTTTTTTTCCTTTTTAGCAAGAAGCACAAACATTTTACACCCCTCTTCCACAAACAAGGGCAGAACAGCGTGGGTCGGCAAATAAGCAAATTCTGGAGCAAAAGATAAATCTGAGCAGGTTGAAACAATCATTAAAACTTCTTCCTGCTGGTGATGAAGCAATTAACTGTCTCAGACTGAGCCAGAAACAAAGTAACTATGAAGAATAAATTCTCTGTTTTTTCTCCTTACAAAAAGCCCTTTTTCATCTTGCTATGTAAAATCTGTCCTGTTGCATTGGGAGGGAAGGAAACTTGGACTAGTGCCATCTCTTTGTTTTCTTTTTTCTTCAAGAGGAGCTTGCTTGCTAGCATAACGGTGCTTTTGGGGGGTTAGTTTTGGACTTTTTTTTTTTTTTTTTACGTTGTGTTTTATTTAGTCTGCTTTTGCACTCCTACTAAGGATAAATTTGGCCACTGCTAATACTGTATCAAAAGCCATCAGGTTTGATCTCTCTCTCCTTTTTTCACTCCATATGTTTGCGCAGAGAAAGTTTCACAGTATTAAGGTATCTGACATGCTGTCAGACAAACAGCACTTTCAGGGAACAAGAAGTATTAAGGCCATATCCAGTTTTTGTGATGACATGTAAAGGCTGCCTGTTGCATCCTGCATACAAAGAACTTGCCAAAGTAGGACAGAAATCCCTTGAATGGCCAGAGGCAACACCTTCTGGAAATCACTCTAGTGTTTTCTGAGCAGGAGGCTCTGTAGAACCCCACCATCTGCCAGCAAATATGTGGTGCTGATGGCAGAACGTGTGTGCGGTAGGTGACTAGGTTGAATGAGACATAGTGACTAGGCTAAGTACCTATGTTAACTGGATGCCAACGAAGGATACACATACAGAGCTGTTTGGATGACCTCTTCCTTTCTCATGGCAAAATAAGTCTAGCAACATCCCACCTGCCCGTGCATATGGAATTTAACATGAGGCTAACCTTTCTCTTCCTAGGAATGGGTTCATCAAAGAGAAGGTTGCTTGTTTCAGCTTCATCAATACCATCATCTGGCTGAGAAGGTGTCCGAAAAGCTTTGAAGCTATCTGCTGACAGAGGTGGAGATGGGGTGGATGGGTTGGACTGGTCACTGGGAGCGTTCCAGCTCCAGTATCCACTGCTGCTGGTACTAGAAGGCACAAATCCTCCTTCTTTCCAAGATCCATTTAGGGATTCTGTCAAGTACAAGAAGAGCCATGATTACAACAGCATCATGTGTTAGGGCTAAGGAGCTCTTTTATCCAAGGCTTAGATGCCATGTTGGTAATTAACTTGAAGTTCAATAACAGAAAACAAAAGCATTGGGTCTAGAGAGGACAACCACATCTATCCCACCGCACACCAATTATATTTCCCACACTTGATTTTTCAGGGTTTTTTTTTTTAAAAAATTATTTTTCCTATAAAGAAACGATGGGTTTGGAAAAATAACCCATTCTGGAGCACAAACCGCAATAAGCAGTCAGATATTGCATGCATGATTAAGGGAAAACATTCAAATACATCCTCAACTTTCAACAGGAACACACCACTGTGGTGGGGCATCAGAGCAAGCTCCAAGCCACTGCACGGGCCAACAGGAGATCCCCTGGGAAGGGGACATACACTCTGAGCCCCAGGACACTAAGCAGACCTGCAAAACCATGATTGTCATCCCAGTACTAAAACACCAAAGAAAACCATAATTACACTCTGTCTTCTCATAATCTCCCAGTGCACATGCTTCTGCCTACTTTGAATCTCTAAATGAGGTGGTATGTATCCTTGGAAGGATATCCCTTTTTCTTCATACAGGTGTACTGTTGGGCATCTGGTTTCAGAAGTGGGACGCACAGACACGGGCACACATCCACACCTACTCGCTGGAGGAACCCCCTCCTCACTGCGGCAGTTGCCCTGACATTAGGTGGTAAGCAGACACTCAAACTAAGAGGTTACTCTACAACATGGTGGGTGGGAGTAACGGCATTGCTTTCGCAGCCTGAGGCACGGCTTGAGCCATGCTTCACTTCCTGAGGTCCTCAGGCATTAGACATTGGCGTGTCACTCTTCCCAATCCCTAAAGGGCTTCTGGCAGGAGAGGAGTATGCAGGTCATCAGCTCTGCAAAGGTATGGCCTGAGCGTGTCCAGCAGCGCAACCGTCGGCGGCTCTGCCGAAAGCTTCAGGTTCTCCCAGGGCTCGGGCACACGTGCAGGGATGGTTTAGGTGGAGCAACTCCTCAAGTCAGGCACTGGAAGCTTTTCCCAATGACACTGTAGGTGCCTCAGTACTGTGCAATACCCAGCTTTGGAGCTGGCAAGCAAATAACATCTTGTCTGTTTGTGAAACTCTACAGTGTGAGACAGGAGTCTTTTCAAGCCAGCGCCTGCCTTTAAGAGTTCTGCAGAAGTCAGTCCTTCAATCCTTCTCAATTTCTTACAGATAAATTTAACTAATGACATCAGCAAGAAAATAATGTCTACCACCTGCGACCAAAAGCTTAACCCAAAACCAATGAATTTTTATTTTCTTTCTCCTGATTCAGTTGGTTTTGGATGAAACCCTTAATCATTAACATCAGCTGCTCACAAAACAGAATGCAGTGCTCCATCACGTAAGCACATGCATGAAAATACCCCCTTGTGTAGGCAGCTGAGGGCCACAAAGCATAAATGGAATCAACCCTCCCTCCACCCCCAAATTCCTCTTTGGAAAAGAACATACACATTTCCAGTAGCTAATAAGTTAACATATGAAAATGTCATGTTTGCGTTCATGGTTACAGCCTTCATGTGACTGTAATGGAGGTGGTTTTTGTTTCTTGTAAGTATTTGTACTTGAGTCTTGTGCCAAAGCCAAGAAGTACATCTGGTATCAACTTGTGACCTTAGCATAGCTTAAAATTTCCATTTCTTCAGAAAAACAAAAGAAACGGCACTCTTTAGACTACTACTTTCTGACACATTTATGGTGGCACTTTGTATTCTCAGGGTTTACAGCTTCTCCTCACCTTGCTGAGAAAGAGATGTAAACCAAGAACATTTTTAAAGTAGTATGGAAAAGACTGAATGAGGTTGACAACAGAAAAAAAACCAAACACTGGTTCTCATTAATACTAACAAATCTGTCAATGTAAAGAAGTTTAAAATATAAATAAATGCAACTTACTCTTATTTTGGGGCTCTTTTCACATTGCTGGAGTTGCGTGAAAGAGAACCAGACCAAATATTACTCAGCTGCAAGGAAACAAGGGCCAAACTCTGATCCAGTTTACATGGGTGATCGTCCCCAGTAATTCCAGCACAGATCAGACTTTAATATTAATGCTGATGTTATTTTTTTTACTTCTAGGCAAAGTTCCATTTGTTTAAACAAATGTTCCTGTAATTACACTGCTACTTACTGCCCTTTTTTGGAAAAGCATGTAGAAAGAATTAATCATTAGTACACTTGTAGCTCATATTACTAAGATCAGAGCCTAGACTTGCAATACCAAATGAGCTTTAAATTATCAAATCTTTGCACTTTTATTTAAGTCTTTAGTAAGTCTTCACTCAGGCAAAGCTAAGATATTCAGGGAGAAGGTGCCTAACAACAGCTTCAAAATGTTGTCTGTGACTACTGAAAACATGTGAATTACTTTTTCAGGCTAGTCTTCCCAGGTTTCAGGAAACAAGCAGACAAGCTACCTGAAGAAACATCAAAGAGCACTCAACTGCATGAAGAAATATCAAAGGCAGTTAACAGCTACCATTTACCTATTAGCAATTCAAAAGGACTTGTTTGGAAGATCTTTCCAACTGACAGCTGCCAGCTAATGTGCACTATGGCTCCTGACAAGGGTCAGCTGCTCAAACTGTCAAAGGTGGCAGATTCTGCCTTGCCCCACACCAGAGCAGCTCCTCGTGACCAGGGATGGGACGTGGGACGTGTGCGTGCCTCAGCCACTCCAAATCCCTGCCTGGCACATCAGCACAAATCCATCTTCATCTGTAGTTTTGGCTGAGAGCTGAGCAGCTGGATAGCAGGTATGCTTTCACCCTTCCACTGGCCTTCCCTGGGGGCTAGCAACTTCCAGCCCTGAGACAAGACAGTAACTAGGGATGTCACTGCCGGAGGTTTCCCAGGGCTCCTCAGAGCAGTGGTACTCCATAAATATTTCTGGTTTTCAACATTGGAAAGCACACAAACAGGAGCCATGGGGGTTCATGGCTAGAATTCCAGCTAAATGGGTAAAACTTACATTTTCTGGAAAGAAATGGAAAAAACAGACTATTTGTTCAAAAATCTTTAAAGCTGGGACGTTTGATTCAAATTCCTTTTAAGTACATCATTCAGTGGATCGCCCCTGCTTCCATGAAGAAATGCAAAGACTACTTCCTTATTAATTCGCATCTGTAAGTATTCCTCAAAGTCGTCCAGTTATTTACAGTAGGAGGGCACCTAGTGCTGCTTAACAGTTACAAGCGAGTAAGAAAAGCCAGAGTCATACAAACAATGCTGAGACATCCTAACAAGGGTGTCCTAATTTAAATTATTCCTTAAAATATAACACTGTTAAAAATTTCTTGTAACTCCAGTCAAGCTTGCACAGAATAATTATATTTCATTATTACCACTAACTTTCTAGATTTATTTTTATTTGTCTATCTTCTGCTATACCATGAATGGAGTAGTCTTTCAAGGGATTATGGACCTGATGGTAGACCATCAGAGAGTTACAAAGGGCACAGGAATTGAGGGTCTAATCCTGCATTGGCAGAAACAGGCCTGTCACGGTGCAGACCGCTAGTGCTCGGCCTCTCAGCTGAGGGCTGTGGTCTGGAAGTTCTTTGCCTCGTCGTAGTGTTGAGTAAAATCTGATCCGATTTCCATGGGGTGGGGATAAGAACAACTGCTGTCATGTTTACTGCATATGTGTAAATGCAAATAAGCTGTTTGAAAAATTAGCATTTCAGTGAGGGTCAGTAGACCTTCTGCAGCGCTCATCTCCACTTATGAAACAGGGCATCTCCTGTTTCATAAACTGGAGCCGCTCTACAGTTATGGAAAAGACTCCTCCTCACTCCTGCCAACGCTGCACCAAAGACCTGGACTAGGCCAGAGCAAAGCTCAGGATGATCCCCAGGATGCAGAGGTCACGGCCCGAAGACAGCCACTCACCCTGTGTCCTCCACCACAGCCGCGACTGGAAACAAGCCCCCCCCCAGCCCTGGCACCCCTCCCTGCAGCCCCTGCCCAGGCACTGCTCTGAAGGCTTACCGTTGGGTCGGACAGGAGGGCTGCGGACCAAGGGGCTGGTGGATAAACTGGTGAGTACCATGGCTGCTGTTACTTTATCCATGTCCAGTTCTTCTGAAGATTTTCTGAAACACAGTGAATGGGAGGGCAGGAAACACATTAGCAAATATTTAACTTTTTTCTAGTGGTTTTGTTTTTTTGTTTTTTTGTTTTTGTTTTTTTTTTTTAATACCAGCCCAAACCCTAAGCCAGAACAGTAACGAAAGCAAGGTGCCAAGCAGAGTTCTCAAAGCTTTTGTCTTCTGGCAACCCGAGCATGTCAAGTGGCTACTTTAGGCAAACCATCTCAGTGTAAATAGGAAAAGCAGCAGGAAAAGAGAATCTATCTTTGTTCAAAATTGTCAGGATTATTGTGACCCTCCATAAGTTTGACTCTGTTCCCCTTTTCTTTTTCTTCAGAATTTCAGCTATTCATATCTTTAGAGCTAATTGTGTACTTAAGGTTTTTTTTTCCCTCGGATGAAGACATAGAGATGCAAAATCAGGTAAGATTACTAGTAGCATTAATA
The DNA here is from genome assembly GCF_964188355.1 of Buteo buteo. Taxonomy (NCBI): domain Eukaryota; kingdom Metazoa; phylum Chordata; class Aves; order Accipitriformes; family Accipitridae; genus Buteo; species Buteo buteo. The sequence goes on from NC_134173.1 coordinate 46,997,872, forward strand.
ACATACACTGCTCTCTGTAGGGTGAGGAACAACTATGAACTGGAGCTAAGGGATGCAATTTTTTCTTTGTTGCTTCTGCTTAACGCTATTAACCTTCCTGTACTCTCTCCAAAAGACTGATCCTAAATTTTTGCAGGTCAGATTATAAACCAGTTATTTAAAATAATCAGCAAATTGGCAGAAAAACAGTGCAGGGGAAAAAAAAGAAAAAAAAAAAAAAAGAGAAGACTTTTTTTGCAGGTGTGACCGGCACTGGAGCCAGCAGGACAGTGCAGCAGGAAGAGAGGGACCCATCGCTGCCTTAGCTCGGTCTTGCTGGGAACCAGCCCCAAGTCAGAGGACAGGGCATGGGGAAGGGTAAGAAGGGAGAGGAGGATGGCCAGCTTTCCAGGGGAGGGAGGAGAGGATATGGAGAACAATGGATGCCACCAGAAACCAGGCTCCAGTGACCCATCACTCAAGGAGTCATGTTTTTTTTAGACAATGCAGGATTTTCTTTGTCTGTAAAAATGTATGTATTATCTTTTTTTTTCCCCCCAAAGTAACTCTATTCCTGACAATGTACAATTTCTGAAGAGTGAATGTACCAAAATAAAACTACTAAAGCCACTAGGTTTAGCAGACTTTTGCTTTCCACCCTTGTGGGACAATGGAATCAAAGCAGACAGCTTCTTGTAAACGTTTGCTTTCAAACATACAGCTGATCATCCAAAACCATCTTCTCATTTCCTAGAGATCAAGTTAAATTTGTTCTTACAAAAGGACGCTTTTCTCCCCTCTATTCTGCATTGTGGGGTTTCTAGAGTTTCCTCTGTGTCTTGCCAGGAGCTCTATTTAACCGATCAGATCAAGTCTTCATTTAAAGCCCAATATGAGAAGTGTTCAGCTACCTAATGTTTTCCATCAACTGTTGATCAGTAAGCCACCAAGAGGAATAGGACATGCTGGCTGCATGTCAGCCAGCCTTTCTAGAATCCCATATTACCCATCAGCTGGAAGGCTCATTAACTGGAAACTGTGCTACAGTCAAAGCTTCTTGATATTTTAGTGAGCAAACCTTGAACTCATCCATGAAATAGTTCACAGCTGCTTTCTGGCTGATCCAAGAACCCACACAGATGTCGATGAACACTCTCCCATGCCACACAACAGCTTAGCCTCATGACTGTCTTCTGTAACACATCAGTGCCTGGAACTGAAACGCTGATGATGGTTCCTGCTGTGTTCTGATTATATCCATAGAAATGATCCTTTCCTTCAGCCAAGGCTTTTGCAAAGAGCACAGCAGCCATATGGCCATCATCAAGTACTGGAAAGGTCCTGGATGTCTGCTGTAATCAGCTAATACCTGAATCTGTCACCCAGCAGGTCCTCTCACCTGAAGAGGAGTTTTTGACTCAGAATGCCAAATTCCTCTGGACTCAGAAGACCTTTCCCTAGGGATGACATGGAGATGCTACATTTTCTGGAGACCAACACTGCCAGATGATTTTCCAATTACCCAATATCTCAGTGTGAAAATCCACTCTCTGAGAAGGATTCAGCTGCTCTGTAGTCCACTCCTGCAAGACTACACTGACTGTCCCTACTCCTTTATCCTGCTGTGGATGAATCACTAATATTTGCACTTCTGCAACATATGAGGAAAAAAATGACCACAGGTTCCTGATAATGCTGGAGAAGCTGATCCTTAGTGTTTGCTATCAGCCTTCCAACAAGGCTCTTCTATATGTGTGGCAACAGGACTAACATGGTCCTGCCCAGGCCCTGGCACAGAATAGCAAAATCACACTACAGCAGTAAGCGTTTGCAAAGTTGGTGTCAAGATGTCAGAGTCTAGACCCAGAGCTAATCCCAAAGTTCCTGCAAATAGTCTGTAGTTTTAACTTCTTCTAGCTCTTCTGTATCAATGTTTCCCTTCACCCCCCCCCCAGCAACTCAGACTGCTGCTCTGAAAAACTAACATTTGCTCCAAATAATTTTGTCAATAATGCCCCCAGCTGTCGGCATTTCATGCCTAAGATGAAAGTTTTCACAGGTAGGCAAAGGACAGGAACAGTCATGAGAATCCCTGCCATTTCTAGCCATGCTAAACCACACTCTTGCAATTACTGACATGCTTTTTTCTACCCGATCCAATTTAACAGGTTTTCAACATGGAAAGCCCTAATAAATAAAACTTTGGACTTTTTGTCTGCCCATTTTGAATCACAGTCATTTTTACCACTTACCGCTTCTCAGCTGCATCCAGCAAACAAGGAATGCTCTGCTCATACTTCCTAGCCACAAGAATTTTAGCAGCTACAAGTGCTGGCTTATGTGACTCTGCTCCCAAACACATTTTTACAGTTTGGCTTACAAATGTAAACACACATATTTCATATATCACTCAGCCAGCACCACTGCAGCAACAGCAGTCTTTGAGAGAGAGGCAAAGCATAAAACTGAAGACAGGAACCACTTAAGCCATCTGCATTTAGTCAGCATCACATGTGAATTGATGCCTTAAGACTGCCCCAGTCTTTCCCAGCTTTCTCTGCTGGAAAGTTGAACCTGCACACAGCTGTTCAACAGTATTTGCACTCAGAGAGGAGAATAACTTGTTTGTTACACATCGATTGTTCACAAACCATTTATTCCACCATTGCTAAGGTGATTTTCTGCAGACTGAAGTTATAATCCCTGATGCTGCTTATACTGTTATTAGGTGTAATTAAATCTCAATAAATTGTAAGATCATCTCCTACATCAGCTATGAAGATTTCTTCTTTCCTCTAATCCCACACTCCAGTCTCCAAATGCCGTCTCCCCAACTTCTGGACGGATATATTTGTGTCAGCCCAGTCTGCACGTGAGACCAAGCAGTTTTGGATCCTTTATTTCAAGTCTTTGTAAATCCAAACACACACCAATAGCTGAATTACAATGAACCAGCTAAGACATAAGCAGCAGAAGTTAAAGGACCTTGGGGACAGATCTTTTACCACCACTACATGTCTCACAGCTTCACGTCTCCCTGCTTCCTCAGCAGGGAGAATGGTTTCCCTTGATCCCTGCACTACCCTAACCTAGCCAGCCTGGTATTTAAAAATTGTCCTTTTCTTTAATAGCCAAACTCAAATTAAACTTAGTTACTACCCTCACTCTTGCTCAATCCTCCCTTGGTTTTGCTGATGAATTTACTGCCTTTTTTATAATCATTTAATGGTGTTAAGAAACTACCACATCTTCCTCAGTCTGAGCTCTCTGCAAGGAAACGCTGGGTTTAAGCTCCAAAAGATGAGCAAAAGCAGGTCCAAGACGAGTCCAAGGCTACGCAAGTGTCCCAAATCAATACAACACCCACTCTCCTACTGTCCTGTTTCCTCAGCCAGCTGCTGACTCCCCCTTAGGACCTGTGTTTCCTTATGGGACTGAATCCACAGTTTAAGCTCTTGGTGCAATTCTGCCCTACTAACAACTTTCTGGTGAGGGGACGTCCTCCTGACCTCTGTTTGGGAAAGGTGCACAGGTCCTCTTCTGGCCACTGTCACCTTCACTCTCCCTATTAAGTGTTACTCCCATCTGGACACACCTATACCACACCTCTGGTTTTTCTTCTATCAGCCACACCATCATCTATGGTTGGAACTATTTTTTCAAACTTTGACTCAAAAAAGTCCTTAGAAATACAGACTTTATTCTACTTTTGAAGTCTGTAGTCTATTCTGTATTGTTTGCCTGGCTTAGATCAAAAAGCCTGCAGTTCTTCCTCTTGGAAAGACCACATCTTAGGTCAGTACTTTACCCAAACATATTTTAAGGGCTCTGGAGAATATTCTTAGAGCAGAGAAACTGGTAGTGATAGCAGGTGTTTTTGATAAAATTGACCTTATTCAAAAGGACAACTCAGTTCATTTTAAGCAAAGAAAAAATAAAAACCGAACAAATTTATTCTTCCTGCCCACAACTACAAAGCTTTCAGTTAATTCCCTGACCAGCAACCTCTAACTCCAGCACGTGATGCTCAAAGCAACGAGGCACGGGTTCACCACACGACGTGCCCTCCTGTGCTCCGGAGCTGCCCTAACACAGCGTGAGCGTGGACCAGGCAGCGTTTCTTCACCAGAGCTCCACTCCTGCCGAGAAGGTGAGATGGGGGAGCCGGGACAGCAGCATCCTGCAGCCAACAGGACCTGACTGCAGCGGGGTAGAAGCTCCAGCACCAGTAGATGAGCCCATGGACAAGGGAAGGGGAAGGGTATTTCCGATTACTTCAAGTGGTGGTTGGCTGCAGAAGTTGACGGTCACAGATCCAGCCTTATTCTCCAGAGCCATGTCCCTCTGCTGCTCCAGCAGTGTTGAGCTTGCCTTTCTTTGTCCTACTTTATAAGCAACAACCACCTGAGGCCCATATGCCCTAAATATTCAGATTTATTAAAAGGCTTACATTTTTCTTTGTTTTGGCAGAGATATGTGCTTACCTATTTCCTACTGCTATCGTCACCAGAGGGACACAGTAAAAATAAAATAAAACAAAAAGTTTTAACTAGGATTGATCAAGAACAGGGGAAGTCAAGCACAAAAATGCTAATATGCTATATTACCTGGCTACTGACCTCCACCCCAAAACCAGCTTATGACAGTGGTTCACAAAACACCTTGATCTTTTGTTAAGAAAGTACCATATAAATACGTATGCATTAATATGCTACAAAATGACTGTATATTGAAATTGCTCTCTCCCTCCCATACTTGTAAATGCTCATAGAGACCTCCGAAGACTTACTTTGACCACCTGATTATAAACGCATCACACTGATGCTGTCCTACTGAGCACTGTATCAATACTGATAGATAAACATGTTGTTACAGGTTTTTGTACACCAAAAATATGATTCATCATATAATGAATCATTGTAATCAGTGCCCTAGTATTAAGAGAAGTACTTTGAAAGAAGGAAAAATCCTAAATTACATTCTACAGGTAAAATAAAAAGATTTTAGGTTTCTTCAATTCATCATTAATGGCAAAGGCAACTTCCTAACAAGGAACCAGCAAGAAAAGCCATGCATGTGGCTGTGTCTCCAGATACCTAAAGTAACTACAAACACTCTCTGCTGTCTTGAGCAAAAATCTAAAATATTGTGCAGAAAATTACTATTAATCCATAAAATACTCTACACTTACAACAGTATTTGATTACCATCTAACAACTCAAAATACTGACAGTACAGATAAATAAATGATCTCGCTTGTTGCTGTTATGTCTGGTTGTTAATTACGAAGATTAAAAATTAACCCACTTGCCAAAGACAAAAGCAAAAATTATAGAGAGAACGATCCATATAAACAGCCCGAGGTCCTCAGCACTCCATGGTAAAAGCTGTAACTTTTCACAATAAAGTAAAAAGCAAAGCAAAGTATTTCCAAAGTTTGTATTAAATCAGTACAATACTATAATGATACATCTGAAAACATAAGGGAGCATTACTATTTACACATTGTCCTGGTTTCAGCTGGAAAAAAGTTAATTTTCTTCTTAGTAGCTGCTATAGTGTTATGTCTTAGATTCACTATGAGAAGAATGTTGATAACACACTGATGTTTTCAGTCAAGGATTTTTCAGCTTCTCATGCCCTGCCAGCAAGAAGGCTGGAGGGGCACAAGAAATTGGGAGGGGACACAGCCAGGGCAGCTGACCCAAACTGGCCAAAGGGATATTCCATACCATGTGACGTCATGCCCAGTATATAAACTTGGGGGGGAGTTGGCCGGGGGACACTGCAGCTCGGGGATTGGCTGTGCATCGGTCAGCAGGTGGTGAGCAATTGCATTGTGCATCACTTGTTTTGTTGTAGTATTATTATTATTATCATATTATTATTATTGTTTTCCTTTCCTCTCCTGTTCTGTTAAATTATCTTTATCTCAACCCACGAGTTTTACTTTTTTTTTTCCCCCCCAATTCTCTCCCCTGTCCCACTGAGGGCGGGGAGTGAGTGAGCAGCTGTGTGGTGCTTAGTTGCCAGCTGGGGTTAAACCACAACACACATCTAAAAAGAGAACTGGTGTCCAATATCTGAAGCAGAGATACAATACTATGATGCACTAATACTAATTAGAAGCTAGGGATTTCAGCCATTGCTCATCATGGCCAAACATAAAATTAACCTTTTCCACACTAACTTTGTGACATTTGCAGACTAATTCATACACAGACAAAGAAAGGCCAGTTAGTCCGTCTCTGCTGTCCTTGCTATATGCAAGCAATTTTTTTGGATACTGACAGCTACTAGAAATTAATTATGATCAAAATCTTTACTATACAAACATAGGAACTTTTCTTCTAAAAAACACATATACCTGAACTTCTCAAGGTAAAAAGAGAATGGCATGAAAGGCCACTTCAAAGCTCTCCACCTCCCCCTGGCCAAGCTGATAGATTTTGCAACTCAATTATTCAAAGGACCTTTGGAAATCTGGCTGGTGTGTTAGATCCCAAGATGAGATGATATAGTCCTCAGTAACACAGATACTGACTTTCTATCTGGACCATAATGGTTTAAAGACAACAAAAAGTCTCTGCAAATTAGTTGTATCAGACGGGAGATAGTCACAGAGTGGTTCTCAGCATCCTGGAGTAGAAAATGCATGTAATAGAAAAACTGAAGAGAAAGCAGTATGTAACGCAGGCATGTTTCTCAAAGTCTTTTATTTTTCCTCGCATCAGACAATGCATCATTTTTCCCCTGCTCCTCAGAAAGAACTCTGTAAAAAGAGGTATTTCTCTGTCCATTATTGCTAAAAGCACTACAACTTGACAGGAAATAACCTATTTGTTGCTACAACCATTTAACAGATTTAGCTAACCAAGAAAACGCAGCATTTCCTTCCAAAGGCTGGCTGATGTACTCTCCTATACACGGGGTCTCGCCTGTCTCTCCCTCTGCCGTCCCTGCCTCCTCCTGAAGCCCCTGGAGGGCAGACGGCCTCCCAAGCCAGGCATGTCCCCGGGAGCACCTGGAGCCCCCTTTCCCGGTGCCCCTCTCCTCCCTACGGGGTTACGACCCAGCGATGCTGCCCTGGCTGCTCTGTAGGCTACCCCCACACCAGACCTCTTCAGGGAGTGCTGGCAGAGCTGCACCAGCAACAAAAAGGATGCGAAATTACAGCGATTTCTGCTGTCTGGTGCAAACACATCCCACGGACACGCTCTGCCGCCCCCGTCCCCTCTGCAGCCCAGCGGCAAGAATAGCTGCTTTGCCCTCTAGGACTCCCCAGAAAAGTTTGCTTAAGGCAAAGCCTGCAAAACAGATGGACAATGTCTTTTTCACAGAAGCCTTTTTATCACCACTTCTTAAGCAACTCGCCTGCCTTCCTTAAAGGCAACTGAAATTTCAAACCTATCCAAATGGGAACAGGACTGAACTCTAGGTCTCGCTCTCTGAGTTACCAAATACAAGATAGAGTGTGCTGGGGGCGGGGAGGGAGAGGATGGGTAGTAAAACACTGCTCTCGTTACTGGTCAGTGATAAGATCTACAGTTTTTAAATGCTCTGCATAAATGGGAACAGTTAAGCAAGCCAAATTCAACACTGGGAGATAAGCTGCAGTTTACAGGAACAATTTATTCTATATATTGAAAAAGTTAATCCAATGAATAATTTTTACTTTTCAAACAGCTGCAACACATCAGGAGAACTTATCTGGCGAACAGCCCTGGGGGCAACGACAGAAGCTGAAGTAGGAATATGACATAGAAATTGTCTGCTTCAAAACAGAGCAATCAAACAAATGGTAATCACTCGATAGAATATGAGTGCAATGCAAAAATTAAATTCAGAAAGGAATAACAGAACCCGCAGAGAACAGTTATCCCTTATGGTCACCCACAAACCTTGAAGATTTTCTGTTCCATCTCCTCTACTTTAAAGGCCATTTCCTGATGTGATAAATAACTCAGTCTCTACAAGTCTTAATAGCACCCTGAAGCAAAAACCCAATTATTCCAAATATCATCCAATATACTCATGTTCATCTCTCTTCTGCCTTTGCCTTAGCTACTGTTTTAGCTTGTTTACAAGGCACACCCCCTCTCATAAATGGGATCGCTTCAACAGGGTACTGTGTACAGAAAGAAAATTTCAGACTTCTGAGCACTGATGCTTTCTTCAGGGAAAGGGGCTGGGCTGCTTGCTACAACACCCAAGAGGTGCTGCTCAACGCAACGCAAACTATCATGCTGGCAATGGAAAAAGATGGAAATTAAAAAAAACCCAAATGTCCCAGCTCACCAAATTTAACAAGAACAGTGCCAAGAAGCGCTGTGATGTGCTAAGGGGACAGCTGATGCTGCCTGATAACACCCAGAGAGGGTAGGACACCTTGCCTCTCCAGGTAGCTGGTGTTCCCATTGCAAAGCTTGCTGCTGAAGAGCAGCACCGTTTGCTGCCCTCACCTGGCCCCGCAGTCAGAGCCACCCAAACACTACTGTGTCTGACGTCTCTTTTTCACAATGCTCTCAGTGAGCCTTCTGCAGAACCGTTTTCTTCATAAATCTTCCTTAACCTTTGAGAATAATTATTTTACTAGTGATTAGCTGAAGATATCCTTATGGCAGATACTATGTCAATTTTGTCTTTCCCAAAGTAAAATACCAAATGCAAGGCCGGGAACATTCTGTTCTTCCTTCTTCTTTCCCCTTTATCTATTGCAAACAGTATGATTCCCACTTGCTACGTATTTAATTCTAACATTCCTAAAATATGTTTTATACTATCAATGCCTATAAACAGTCCTAACACATCTAGATGGATAATTTGTTTAGCACATTTTATCTATAAAAAGCTGCTGTAAGTAAATTCTAAAATAATTTTAACTGCTTTTTTCCCTCCACACATTAAAATACACATTTTTTTCCTAATAAAATATATATTGATGAAACATTTGAAAAAGCCTGCAAGTCTACACCATATTTATCCCATTTTCCTCTCACCAAATCAAAGAACCACAAGCTTACTGTCCCGCTGCCACATATAACTACTAAAGTGAACAAGATGGCAAGCATTTTGCTGAAATCAAATTAGTCTCAAGAATGACCCATGGGGCCAGTTTCCGATTATTGTTAGTATTTACATGTCTTGTCGAGCTTTCTGATCCCTCATTTTTTCAAGCTAGATGTAAACAGAATTGGAATGAAAAAAGCCACGTACAAAATGCTCTAGATCTTCCAATATGTTTTCTATCAGCTATGGCTCTGGGATAGCCTTCCACAGTATCTCCCTCCTCTGTACACTGTCCTTGTGTCTGGGCTTCAGTCCTGTTTGACGGCAAGAAGCACTGTTATGCAGTTACATTATTCAGAAGATGAATATCACCTTTTAGCAGGTTTGATTTTAGCTACTTTTCTGACTGTCCTGTTGTTTTCACACTATCAGACATGAAGAGCGGAAGCTCAAAGTGCAACTTTTGCTCATCATTGCTTTATTTACTATGATGACCCCTCCTCTAAATTTCCTTTTTGACATGAACATACACAGTAACTTCATTATTCCTTTACACCAAGCTCCTCCTATGTTTATCAAGCCACAGTTCAGGATAAGCCCCATTGCCAAGCAAGAAAAGGTAACAGGAGTTTCTGAATGATAATGTCTCAGTCAGCCAGACACGTGGCCACTGTTTGGCATGATTTATATCAAACCACGGTTGCTCCAAATTAAACGTGAATAATATAAAGCAAAGCCACCAAGGTTATTCTAGTGGCAAGAAACTGCCTTCACCAATTCTGTGCCACAACAATTCAGGAGACAAGCTGATGTTCTGACTGATTGGCGATGTGTTGAAGACCAAAAGAAGGATTTGGTCCTTCTGTTTTAGGAAAGAGCATGCTAGATCACAGACTGAAATAGATACCACCACATTAAAAATACATTCTGCAGTAAGTATAACCATATTGCACGCACTCTACACTGTATAATTCCTTTCCACTGTATAATCTCATTTCAGGTGATATGTAGCTTACCATTAGGTCTTTCAGATTTTTTCAGGCAGGTTGTGTTTTGTTTTGTTTTTTTTTTTTTAAATCTCACAACTACATGAGAGGTTTCTGTTGTCCGCTTAGCACCTAAAATTTGAACATTACATTCTGAACTGTGACGTACCACCACCGGAGCATCTCCAGGCCTAACCAACACAGAGTGTCTCAACAAGGGCACCTGGTCTTGAAACAAATAGGGCACAAAGCCACCTCTTCTCTGAACCATCTCTTAAAAAGATGAAATATATTTAAGCTAAACACCAATCTTTCTTCTTGCCTTTAAAACAATTGTTCGACCCTTTCAAAGATCCTTAACAACTTAATTTCTTCCACAGGAACCAAACACAACCTCATGGATGGCCATCCTCTCATCCCATGATTTAAACATTTGCTGCACGAATATGAACTGTAGATATTTTAAAAACGGTGGAGATAAAACCAGACACTACAAAACACCTAAAATCTGCCAGACCATTTGAGGAGCTGCACGTGCAGTAAGGAAATGCCTCTGAGGCCTATGGGCAGAGCAGGACCTACTGGGCACAAGCCGAAGGTGACGGACACCGCAGAGCCCCGCCACAGCATCACGGGGCCGCCGGCCTCCTGCGGCCGACCAAGGCGCCTGCACAGCCAGCGCCTGGAAAGGTCAGGGCCTCCTCAGAGCATCCACCCCTGCCTCCGTGCTGTACAGCGTGGGCACGCGACTGCCCCACAGACCCCAGGCAGGAACGACCTCACAAGCGTGTTTGGGTATCTACGTAAAGCAGAATGATTTCGACAAGAAAATGAGAAAGTCTGGACCATCTGGACTATCTGTTCGAGACGGCAACCAGCGTTCACTGATGTGAGACAGGAGACTCCATTACTATACATACTTCTTCATTATTCGACATTAACTACTATACTGAAGATGCTCCTCCTTAACAATCCCACCGACGATGACTTCAAAATAATCTCCCGTGGAAGGCCCCTCTTTAGTCCATAAACAATTAAAATTGTTTCCATGTTTCCCAGCTCAGGATGTTCTCTTAGGGTACAATTTTCTAATCGATGTTTGCAATGAGCACTGGTGGCAGATGAGTCATTATTTTGTTTCATTTGTGTTAGGATTATTTGTTAAGCGTCCTGCATCTCAAATTATGAGAGTTAAAAATCACAAAACTAGACCTAGAGTTGTGCTTTCAAAACGCACCATGGGCACATGTCCCAGTGTGAAAAGTGATGTTTCACGCACAAATCTGGTGACATTGCAGTTGGGAATAATCATGCCTGCTGGAAAAGCATGAAGTGAAAAGATTGGCCATGGTAGGGCAAACAGTACTATGCACCACTACTTTGCACTGCACTCCACTAAAGACCATCAAGCAAGTTGCCATAGTTCACTTACACTGTGCAATGTTATTTTATCTATATCAGACCTTCAGATCTACCTTAAACTAAATAAGCATTTTATTTTGGACCCCTTCGCCACCAATTAACATAGATTTGTTCATTTATAAACAGTCCTAGTATTTAAAAAACAGCAGCAAACAAGTGGTGATTTGTGACAACTATGGATACACAATAGATTCTCTTTAAAGCCATTGGGAAGTCATGCAAACCCTCGAGAAATTTCAGAGCTCTGATTTTTCACCCTTGATCCCCTTCTTTGAGGGAAGGGAAAGCATTGCCCTTTTATGGAGAGATGGCAATGAAAAAAAAAATCATAGTTTTTATATGTTGATTATATTTCCAAAATACATGCAACAATCCCGGTGGAACAAACTGACCTGAAATTGGAATCTGACCCTGTAACTGAGATGACTGCAACACAGTAATATCAAATCATCAAAAACATACAGGTAGCACAGTGAAGCAGGTGGGGCAGATAACACACCATTTGAGAGCAGGGAAAGACTTATATTTAATAATCTGCAAATGGTAATATATAAAACACCTTCAAAGTGGTAGAGGACCCAGAAAAAGCTGGGGGCAGCAATTACCGCCTATGGTCCTACTGGGGTGGTGGGAGATCTGGGCAAACCCAATCTGCAAATCATTGCTTTGTCATTTGTTTCTAAGTAGTTTACCTATGATCTGTAACATCATTATAGGAAAAGGTAACCAAAATAGATACTTATATTTTGAATGAAATAAAGACAGAAGTTTATATAGGTGTGGAGATATTATGAAAATAAAAGTTGATTAGGAAGTCTTACGAAACTTGTTTGGTTTTCTGATAAACCACTGTAAGCATAAAAGATGGTTAATTTAGATGGATTAAAACTGAAAGGAGGTACCAGGAATATTTATAAGTACTCCTGACCTAAATGTTTTTCCAAGGTGCTTTTAACATTAAACATTCATTGTGCTATAATAAGTTTACTCTGTGAGTCCAGGTGTGGGTTTTTTTGTTGGGTTTTGTTTATTTATTTTTAATTACTTGAATGCTTTGCATTTAAAAGAATGAAACCACTGACATAATACGTGGTAGCAGAAGAATGCACCTGGCTTAACTCTACTGTCATCTTTAGCGTTCTTGTCCAAAATTCAACCTTTTTTTTTTCATTACAAGAAACTAACTGAACTGTGGCCTGCAGATATCAAAGGGAAATTGAGAAGACACTGCCCAGCCTCTGGCTAGTACTAGGTCCAACTTGTTCTCCAGTTTGTTCTGTTAGACGGAAACACTCTTCTTGGTAATACATGTGTTTGTGTTTGTAAACTGTTCATGAAGCCGTAACACTGTTGTACGACTCAGTTACGTGAAATTTGTTCTTGTAGATTTTTAAATAACATAGCAGAGAATGCTTTTGCTTTTTTTTTGTCCAGGAAAATGCTGCTGTAACAAACATTACAAGCAGTAATTACCATGACATAAAACAGCCAGTCACTTACTGCGGGTCTGGTATTATGCTCATGTTATCCAATCTCACACTTCCGTAAAGTCACTCCTGATACTGAGAGGTACATGAACAACAGTAACAGTCACCTGAAGCAATCACAGGAAAAACTTAACTGTGATGAAGATACCTTCTTCAAGTTTAAGATACCATCTTCACCACCTTCCATACTGTCCCCTGGAAACTGTATTCCGCATTAAACTACAGAGGCACAGTGTAAAAATTCACCAGGGTCTTACTGAATAGTTATAAAATGTCTATGTTACAGCTGATACTACTAACCTTCTTTCTACTTCTGTCTACCAAAGATAACAGACAAGATGGCATCATTTTCCATTACAGAATTCAAATTCGCTTCGTACTCCCATATAGAGAAGTGGATTCTTTTCCACTGTTTGTCAACAATGCACAACATTTTCCATCTTTTTTTCTATTTCCATACTATTAGCACTGGCCTAATGGTCTAGTTTCTTTGTCTTCATATAACAAACCTAGAAGCGGCTGAGCATATGCAATGCTCCATAATAACAAAAGAGGGTACTTGCAGTCACAGAGGCATTGACATTTAAAGTTTTCACTAAAAATATTTAAATAATTCTTTTCACACACAACACAGCAAATGGTACCTCCTTCTTCAGAATGGAGGGAAGTTTCAGAGGAGCACTGTTATTAGTTTAGTCTTAAAATCATACCCACTAGAAGCGTAGGCTTGGAGAGTCAAAGGGAACTGCAAATATGAAACATCCCACTTTGCATACCGTCAGGCAGATGGTCCATAATTTCTGTAAATTCAGACATCCTCTCTTCCTCAACTTCTCCCCTGTCATGTTAGTCCCTCTGTCTTGCGATGCTCTGCTCTGGTTTCCCTATCCTCCCCTTTTTGATTGACACTGGACTTCCCCTAGCACACCTGCCTTTTTCTACAGCCATCAGAGAATTTCTGGGAAGAAAAAAATTCTGCTGCAATTAAATGAAAATTCAAAGGTGAAGACAAATAAAGCCATTAACAATAAATACATCTTTTAATCAAAGAGATGAAAAGGAGTCGCTTCAGCTTGTGAGAAGCTGGCAGTCAAGGTTTGGTGCCTGCTTAACATCCACTTTGATCGAGTCCTCTTTGCAGTCCAGCACTACCACAGCCTCCTCCTCACTGCTTTCCTGGAAGCCCCCAGTTAGGATGTTACCTACTTTGGACAAAAGAAATGTGGCCTTCACGGACAGCAGTTACTTCTCCATGAGTCACTGTCTGAAAGCAGCATTCACCTGACAGCACTTTTTAATATAATACAAACATGACATTCCAGAGGCAGATTACACTGCTATCCTGTAGATACACTATGTTTTGTGCAACCTGGAGCACTGCAGCTAAACACTATCTTTGCAGCACATTACTATGTTTTGAAAATTTATCGTTTTTACTTAAGGAATAAGCTGTCTTTAGAATAGCCGTAATTTCTGATTTTTTTTTCCCCAGAAAAATTAAGGCAACTGAAATTATTCTTTCTCCTTTGCACATCTCAATACAGACATAAAAACTGCAATGCAGCTGCGAGTCCCCAGTGGAGCTGACAGCACAGCCTAACTGTAGCCTCTTCTCTTCCATCACCTTTTGGCTTTTCAAAACAGATGAATCATATTACTTCTCTCTTACTTCCCTTCAACAATCTCTTCTTAAACACACACAACCTTGATTCTCTTCCCCTCCTCAGCACAACTCAGCAGGTCACCGATCCCCCCAGCTTGTTTAGGGTAATCTTTGCCTCATTTCACCTCCAGCGCAAAGTCCTTACATAACTTGACATTAAGGCAAAGATGCAGGTAGGGAAGTTTTCCTGGATGCACTACCCATCCCACCTCCTCCTCCCTTTAAAAGCCCCCCTTCGCCCTCCCAACCCTACCGGCATGGTCTGGCTGACACAAGTGACTACGGAGGTGCATCTGACAACTTGCCCAGCAAAGAGCTCCCTGGGCAGCGGGAATTGCTCTCTATCCTCTACGTGACAGGTTTTTGCTGTTTGCACAGCAGATCTTAGCAGATGAGCAAATCTAGGCCAGCATCTTTCTTTACAGCATGCTGTGAGTAAGGAAGCCCAAGTTTATCTTAGCAGGCTGTGCCATCTTCAATTTGTGAAGTTCTGCCTTTCGCTAATGCCAAAGCACTTGGCTCAAACACTCAAGAGTCAGGTTCTCATTCTGGCAGGAGCAAGCTCTGGCAGGGAACGGTGTGAGCTGAAGTGCGTTACAGCAGTAGCGCAACGATAGCTTGCTGATAAAAACATGACCCTGGACCACTGCAGCCTACCGTCCTGTTGTCGATGATGTTGAACATTTTGGAAATTATCCAAAACTCCTTTTTTTCAAGGAAAGAAGATGCTAACTCTTATAACCCTGACAGTTGTGGCTACAGCTTCAGCAGTAGGTTCAACTCACTCCTCAGTTTGTATTATCAGAAAGGTATTGTGCACAGACAGCACACAGAGGAAACCTACCCAAAAAATGAGTGTGCTTCAGGCCCTACTCCACAGGGAAGGAAGGAAAAAAAGGACTTCAAACAGCTTGACATGGGTCTTTGAGAACTGTGGGACTCACAGCCAACCAAAACAGATTAAAACAACATTCATGACAAACAGTTTGGAGAGAGAGTGGCCCTTCTGTGCTGCAGGGGTGACTGCTAATAGTGAAAAAATACAGGGCAGAGCCTGCATTAACTGCAATTGCTGGAAGTTTTACCTATGTTTTCATAACGTACACAACTGAACTGGGGTAAACTGGGAAGAAAGAGAGCGAGTGAGCGAGCACGCATGCGCATGTGCACAGAACACTAGGAAAGCATCATTCTACCATCCACAATTATTTTTGTTTGTTCTGCATCTCACTTTCCATCCTCCTGCGTAGGACCTTAGAGCCGAATTTTTGATTCATTACTTTCATGTAAAATAAGATAAAGAACCATGCAACAGGTGCATATTTGTTCTTCAAGTTAAAGGACTATCTTAAAAGAGAGCCATTAACTTTTAATGCCAGAAAAAAATCATAGTCACACATGTTTGTGTCTGTACATGATCCACAAACAGGATTTGCTAACAAAAGGTATTCAGCTGTAAACAGCAACATGCAGAACATGATAAATCACTTTGAACTAAGCATCTGTAATGTCACAGCCTCCAAAAAACATTTCACAAGCAAAAATATAATGAAAACAGTAACACATGCTTTAAGACTAACTTTTTTTCAGTCTTGCTTTGCACTCAGGGCCGTGCTTTGTAGAACTGAAAACAAACTCAAGGGCAGATTCAGACTGTGATCGTTTCTGTAAGCCTGCTCTCCTGCCTGCCCTCCCCGCTCACCGCCGCGCTGAAGGGACGCTCTGTCACAAGGGATACATCAACCGCCCGACCAGCAAGGCTGTTACGCAACGCGTCCATCTGTGGTCCCTCTGCTGGCTTTAATTGCTCGCCTTGGAACAGCCAGGCCTGTCAGCATCCTCCCTTTGTGTTTAAAAGGCTCTCCCAGTTCTTTAAATAACTCTAAGGATGACGTTCGTGTGACTCCTCACTGCCTTACCTGGCTCATGAGGAGCAGCACATGGAGTCCTGGCAGTGCCACACCGATTACGTCGCCTCTGGGACCGCGGTACTGGGAACTGGCAAAATCCTACCTTTCCAAAGCAGAAACCCAGCAAAAAAACAGAACGGGAGGTGAAAAAGCAAAGGCTTCAGCCTCGACCATTTTATTCTGCCAACTCTCCATCCAGGCTGACACCTGATGACCAAGCACGTTTGTGGTTGAGCTGCACAACGGAGACCCCAACCCAGGAGGAGAAAGAGAAAGCAGCTCCCTCTTGCTCCCACTGGTCTGTCAGGGGCCCAAGCGCCCCGGCACTCGGATGCGCAAGACTCCCACTGGTTTGTACTGGTCTGTTTTCTGCGATTCTGCCCGGATAACAGACCTGTTGGTAACTGCAAAGGTTCATCCCAGATTAAATGGCGTTCAGATAAACATACACCTAAATAACACCTACGCCTTAGCCAAAGAATAACTAGAAAACACAGATTTTCAAATGGATAGTGCTAGGTGCAAACACACAGTCAAATATATTTAAAAAGAAAAAATAAAAGAAAGAAAAAAGCTTTGGCCAATTTCTGCAACTCACACCTTCCTCCAGCATACCTCACTCCCAAACAACATACTTGAGACAAACTGAAACATTTGTCTACTGATGTGAGAAAAGACAACTGTAGCATAAAGCTATGTGTGTTAGGGCTGTTTAAACATACTCATGTGCTGTCAATCCCAGCTGGCAGATGTTATTTTGGTATCCAGAATCAGAGGAGCGCATTTGAACCACCCAAATCACTGTATGGTGGAAGACCTGTCAAAAATATCATCTTTCCAAAATATTTCATGAAAATATAAAGCACAATAAAACTATGTTTTTGCATGTGTCCTTGGAAGGACCTGTTTTTCAGAAAATATTAAGGCAGCGACTTTTTTAAAATAAACAAAAAACTTGTTGCAGCCTGGCAACGTGATCAACACAGTTTCACGCATCACTCTTGAATCTAAGACGTGTAGAAGTAAAACTGATTTCACATTTTAGCCTAAAGGGCATCTTAGTTATACAGGGAAGCCCAAATGTCTACCACAACTTTGCTACAGTATTACTGCCAACGTGAACAGTCAAGGTTTTGGTTAATCCGAATGCAGTAATCAAAAAAGTAAGCACAGCCGTCTCATTTTTTATTCCTCAAGAATAAGCAGTTTCTTTCTCAGCTGTCTTTTTAAACCACCATTACTGAAAAAAAAAATCACAGAAGACTCACTAGAGTCAAAGAAACATGTAATGTTTTAAAAGTTGCCTTGACAAAAATTTTCACAAGTACCTTACAGCTGAGAGTATAATCTAGGAAGCCAAGGGCTGTGTTCTCACCAAACACAACATGGAACAGTATTTCTATAGTAGATGTAAAAGGTTCTCTAACACTGCAGAATGTTTGCAACAGTAATATCCAATATTTGTGAGTTGTTATGAGTGGGTTGGGGGTTATTACAATGTCAGTTCTGAAAAGGGTTATTTGCTTCAAACACTGGGAGAAGAGAGACAGCTATAAAAGAGAGAGACTTTTTTTTAATGATTTCTGGCAGCGATCTGAATAAGTCTGTTCCCAAAACTAGATTGCAGGGACAAAATGTGTGGGGTCAGTATTTATCTTTTTAACCTGAGCCTCTTTTCAGCTTCACCTTCTATGAACAGAAGTTTGTAAAAAATGAACATTTTGAGGAGGTTTTCTGCAGGCAGAATTTTAACTGTACTCTTAAATTAAGCTTTAGAGTATCCATTTTCCACTTTTTTTCCCATGAAAGTTGTGATTTTTACTACTTTATCAGATCGAAATTGTGTATGTTCAAGCCGTGCCTTAGAATATGACATAGCAAAGCTGTATGTATAGACCAGAGGATTTCAGCACACTTACAGACTACATTTTCCCATGTCGGACTGCTGGGAGAATTCATTAGCTGAAATCTTGTTTCAGTAGCCCACAGTCCTCTGTACTAAACAAAAAGCAGACATGATAAAAGGGGTACCCTTTTTCCCCCCTGTATTTGCACTCCAGAAATATTTCATGAAGTTATATGCTGCCTTTTTCTTCTCTTAGGTAAGATATAATTTGACAAGGGAAGTTTAACAGGTTGAACCACAGCTTGTTAATGTGCAATAGCAATTGATTATGTAACGCTTTTTAAAATTCATTTATAGCGGTGACAAGAATACAGTTATTGGTGGAAAGAGAAAATAAATACCTGCTCTACTCAGAAATCAGCTGACAGCCCTGCTGAGCTGCTACTTGATTTAATTTCCATTAATTTTCCATGGGAGAAACTCCCAGCAGGGAACACAAAAGACTCAACAAGAAGTTTCTGCAAATACTTGGCTCCTTCAGCCAAGTGATCATTTTCCCTGTGCTGTTTTTAAGCCAAATGTGCTAAAATCAATGTTTTTGTGCATGACTGGCTATGCCAAGCCTTGTGGAAACCACCAAAAAGCAGAGTACCACCAGCACACTGCATGAAATGGTTTGAGAAGTCCTCAGATTAGAAAAATCAAAAGGTCAGCTAATGAAAACTATGTATTTTTTTTCAAATATTTTAATTATACTTGCCATAAATATCAAGGGTCTAATCTTGCAAAATTCAGTTTGTGCCAAGAATCTTACCAAAACTCAGAATTTTTTTTTCTCTAGAACAGAACCTCCATCCACCCAGAAAATGCCTGTTTGGCATTTATTATAGGATGAAAGCACATCTGTATTATGACTTTAGGCCTATAAAATGGACTGTGATTAATTACTTCAATTTTATTTATTTATTTATTTGGTTTGGAAAATGAAATGCAGGATTAAGCAATAGCTAAGTGGATAAATTGCCTTACATTTCCAAATGAGGGAAAAACGTTCCCATCAATTTAAAACTCAGTTCTGGAAACTGTGTACTAGAAACGGCCAAATGAAAATGTACATGTCGGGTTACTTCTAAATAATAATTTTCAAAATGAGAGCTCCTGAAATAATCAATAACTAAACAGGAGCATGAGTTAAAAAACATCTGTATGGCACAACACAACAGAGTTATGTTACATACAATATACATGCATATATATTCTATGTATATAAATGTGTGTGTACATATATACACAAGTCGGCTCCAAATTAGCTAGCACAGGTCCCAACAGGTAGGATGTTTGGCGCTAGGGAGAAGGCGGCACGATGTTGCTGCTGCTCACCGTTAGCGTGACAGCTCAGGATTAGGCCCAGGCAATGGACCACGGGGTGTGATGCCAGCAAAGGAAGTTCAAACCTGCACCCCCCATCTCCCAGGCACAGCTCCTCCATCTGCAGGAACCTGGAAGTCTTGGCTGCACTTCAGGAAATCAAAATCCAGCCCTGAATTTAAAATCCTCATTCGGCTGACTTTGTTACTACATGAAACCAAGTGGTGGCTTCCCTCCTTCCACCCTCAGACCCATCTCCTCCCACCCTATAGTCAGCAGTATCTTAAAAAATACAGCAAACAACAGAAAACAAAAAATATTCAGAAGGCTTTGGTAACAAATCTAGGACACCCATGCCTGTATTTAAGTTTTTAAATGTAGTAAAATATTGCCTCCAGCTAGATTAATTCAGTTTCTTGGGAACAAAAAGGGTATAGTTGAGAGCCCTGATTATTCTCACTCTCCCGCAAGCCACCTGCAATCATGCTTGATTTGTAGTTTCCATATGCTTCCTTAACTACCATAATTGAGGGATGCTTTTTGGTCGCAGCTCTGAAAACAATTTTGCATCCTTATAAGGGCTAGCAGGAAAGCAGCACTACATCTCCCTCCAAGTCCCCCTGCTCAAAAACCTACATTTTAACCTCAATGCCTAGAACTGTGTGCTTGTCAGTGCAACACCCGGTGCTGCTCCATCTGTAGGATCTGCAAAGGGAAGTACGGGTTTCTGTCAAGAAGTGCTTCTCTCACAGAAGCCTGTTTGCATTTTAAAACAAATAGTCTTTAAAGCATTAGTAAGTTTTACAAACCATTGTCATAAGCAATAAATGTGCTTTTAAAATGCTCCTTTTGAGGATTTTTAAACCAAAAACTTGGGATACATGACACTGAGCTTCAGTTAAAGGACGGGTTAGAAATACAACACAAAACTGGCCAACACAAGGTGGAATTCAGCTCCGGTTTATGACATCTGTACTTACGTATACAAGTGGACTATGAGCCTGCCCTCCCACCACTGTCAACAGAAACCTGGTCACAGTAATTAGCAGAGCACAGAGACCAGCCATTTACCAGCATGGTTAAGACTGGGCTTGCCTAAATTTAGGTATCCAGCATCTTCGAGATGCCCTAGCATATATCCCCTGGCCGTTAGCTGCTGCTCCCAGAACAAGATCTCAGGCCCTTCCCGCGTCACATCCAGAGCTCCGCAGAGGTGCCTCACATACCTGACGGCATGTAACACGGCACTGGATGCTTATGTCTAGCCAACTCCATCTCCCGCGTGGTGCTTCCTTTGGGGTGAGATGAACTGATCTCTAAATCAACTGGCCTCTGTATTGAGGAGATATCCTGACCACACTGACGGCTTACGTGAGACACTTACATTCCACCATCTGAAAGGAAAATCCCATTCTTACTAAGTTTTTCAGAATAAGAAATCTACTGTATTTAATCAACAACTTTTACCAAGGTATTTGCTGTTGAGCGACATGCTTAATCAAAACTACATTCCTAAAATTAAGATATACCCTATTATCCTGTAATATTTAGCTCTTTCTTTAGACCCCCCAAAATACAGTATAATAGTCCCAATTTTACACGTGGAAAGGCAAAAGAGCGAAGGAGTTTGCCCAGCATCAGCTACACCATCAGTATCAGCTGGTGCTACCAATTCAGCAGTGAAACCCAGAGCAGATCCCCCTCCATCATTACTCCTGGAACCAGCAGCATCCCCAACAGCATTTCAAGGCAACTTTCCAAAACAATTAAGCTTTACTTAACAAAACCAAGGTGCGGGTTTGTCTTAACACTTCTAAATTTGGGTAGCAGGCTTATTTTTGCTTTTGTCTCTGAATGCAACTGCTTGCTATCTCAAAAATTAAGTTCATCCCTGAGCACAGCTACACATAAAGTGCTGTAAAATACTGGAAACTAAATGGTGTTTATTCAACATTATGGGTTTTGTTCAGAGGGACATGCTGGGTTGTTAACGCTGAAGGTATTTTGAGTTCACCTCTGAATAAGTGTATTTTGGCACTGCTCCCATTCATGGTGTGAAATTAAAAGATTACTACTTCGAAAGTATACAAGCTAGCATGGTACACAATTTGTCTGTTGCAGATAAAGCTGATTATAAGGAAGCAGGCGCTTAAATTGCAAGTCTGTTTGCTTTACTCCAGACTTTCCTAAAGCTCCCAGAGTGGGAGAAGGACAGGGAACACTAGCAGGCTCCCAGCTGAAGCATTTCATAGGCGCTGAAGAGCTGTTACCTGCTGCCCATGCTTCTAGAATATTTTCAGGAAGATGATAAAACCTGCTGCTTCATCTGTTCCGAGTTATAGAGACTACAAGAATTACACTAAGTCCTTCTACACCTTCAGTAGCAGGAGCCGGGTTTTTTTTTAATTAAAAACCTACCTGTAGTACTGTATACAGAGAATATTATTCTTTTCCCTTCAGAGAACAGGGTGGCTAGTGCAGAATTTCCATACTCTAACTGGCTGCATTGATTTTTAGGAAATGATTATTTTCTTACTGGGCCACTTTTTGGTGAACTTACTGATAAAACCAGTTTGGCCTTTGGATTGAGTTACTTCCCCCAGCAACAAGCTCTTTTAGCATTATTCCCCAGCAAAATATTCAGCTGTTTGTTCACTTTTGGGGTATTCAGCCAGACTCTCCCCAGACCCCAAACCCAAATCTGAAAGGGGGACACAGTGATATTAGAGTAACCAGGTGTCATAACTCAAGCCCAACCTCTACATAATTTCAGATTTCCCTGTATTTGTATTGCTTGCTGTATCACAGTTACTAAGACAGGTGCATCTAAAGGAACTGGCTAAAGTACCTTACATCAGAAGGGTATAACGCTATAAAGCTGTTACAGATAGTAGCAATAATTAGGGCTTTAGAAACAGAGAAGTCCACCCTATCCTCATCTCAGAAGGTGGGTGCTGCACTGAAGGAGAAGGTACCAGATACCTATGAGAAACCAAAATACTGTCGAACTTTTATCCTGTGTTATGCTTCTTAGAGGGGTCCCCAAGTACATTCCAGATTCTAGGCACAATTCTGCTCTCACCATTTGCACCCGACATCTCAACCTAGTATTTTAATCTTTGGAAAAATCTGTTAAACATGTTTCTGAGGAGAATTTCACTGCATGTAAGTATGCAAAACTGCTAACACCTCTAGTCCATGGCAATGCAGAAGCAGAGTACAGTAGCAGCAATGCCCAGGTACTTTATCTGATTTTCAAATGGCTGCTCTGACCCATTTGCAAAATGGCATGGTTTCTGTGAAAAAACCCAGACTGGATCTTCACCCATTTTAGGAGGCCAACTTCTTTCACAGTGGGGGCAGAATTTTTAAAGTCTCTTTTTGAATTTGTGTAAGGAAAATCCTAACTATCATACATTAAATGCAGTCAATTTTGGGAAAACAGTGAAGGGCAAACCTATTTACTTCTCAGATATTTTTAAATATTATTTATGGATTATTTTTAAAAAATTAAATAATGAGTCTAAACATGGCTTCTAGAAATATAAGAATATGCTTGTTTTTTTCTAACAGTCCAAGTTTTAAACTTAAATTCCTATTAGAAATGAAAACCCAGTTATAGAGTGGAATAATATAGCTTTGCCAATGCTACACTGTATCTAAACAAGAAACATATATACATATTAGGTCTACATACCCACCTTCCACAAAAAGGCAACTCAGATTGTTGAAAACTAGTAGCACAAAAATGTTAACAAGCAGGAATGAGGGGAGAAAAAAAACCAAACCCTGCTTATCCTTTTGGGATTGGCAGACATGCCGTTTTCTAACAACACTGTGGAAGCAAAATAGAGAGTTCACTCTTTTGTTTTGCACTGATGCTTGATTTTATTTAGTAGAAGCTCTCATAGGTCTTTAAATAATTCATAACGCAGCGCCTGTTGTTTAGTTCAAGGAGGGAGCTTGGAGAATGTTAATCAAACCAGAGATGAATTGGCACAGCTGTAAATCTGCAAGATCCCTCCCCGATGAGCTCATCCCCTAGCAGTGCAAATTAGAATGACATCATGCTTGCAAAGCCGCGGGCGCGCGCTCACACTCACTCCCTGTCTCCTGCTCCCCACCGAGGATTTCTGCTACTTATTCACATAGCTTTTTTCCAAAAAAGATCATTACATACCGATATACCTAGGTAGAAGGAACAGAAGCTGCAGGACCTGCCACCAAACCATGGGTTTAGTCCTGTTAGATCTGTCACAGCTCCAGTACAGACTAGAAAGATACATCTTTCTGTTTGGAAAAGAATGAAACTGCATATTTATCAGTCCAGCTCAAAAAATACTTAAAAACGTATTAGACACATGCCTTTGAATAAGATCCACAAGTCCTTTTCAAAGGACTACTCAATGCTTTTACTTGATTTTCATTGAGCGTGCAACTTCATGACCTTTAGCTTGCAAAACCACTCTCAAAACCAGGTCTCGAACAGATGTGTTAGTAAAAGAAAATGTTCAAATAGCCATACTGTTGAAATCTCTCATTTCTCTAACCCTGTTTCAGTTAGCCATCAGACACTTAAGGTGCAGATACAAAAATATGCAACATAGGTGAATAGTCAGAACCTATTAATAATGGATAATTTAACAGGCAAACTAAACAGTTACCCAAAAGCCCACAGACAGAAATAATGTATGGGAATGAAATGTTCGGAGAATGATTTTGATACTAACCTGCAGAAAACCAAGGTGTTTTCCTAATTGTCCATGAACAGAAAAGGCAGCTGCATTTGTTTACTCTGATGAATACGCTAGCCCAGGTTCTTAACAAGCTTAGTAACTTCAGAAAGTACAGTAAGCATTAATATTAACAAGCTCATTTAGGTCTATTTCATACTCTTCAATAATTAAAGTTATTATTTAACTGGAGAAGTTCATAAAATTACTGATTGCAGCAGAAAGCACAGGTCTGGTGCAGTCCACACACCACTCAATGAAACAAAACTGGAAACATCTCTCAGTCTCATAGCATCTACTGGTCTGGTAAACAGCCCATGCAAAGATCAGGTTTCTTTCTTTGTGTTGAATAAGGGTATACTATATAAACCCCCATATGAGAATGTAATGGGGAAGAAATATAATCTACAAGAACTTTTAAACCCTATCACTATGTATTTCTCATAAACCACAAAACCCCCATGCTTTCTGCAATTTTGAAATTATAGGGTTTTTTCTGTCCAATTGTAAAAGCCTTTATAAAAAACAACCTAAGTTAACATACCCAAAGCTAAGTAACGTAGCTTTAATGTGCAGTATCACCTCTTGCCTTGTAGTCCAGATCAAAACCAAGGGACCAGGTTTCTGCTCTGTGTGTGTGACAGAATATGGCTGCAGGAGGTTTACAGGCTTGCCAGTCATAATTCCAAATTGCTGGATTTTCTAGGCTTCATGTTGCCTGTTGAACTATGCTATCTAAAATCCACAGTTTGGAGGAAAAAAAAAGGCACACTGGATTCTCGGTAACATCTGAAGAGCTTTGCAGTCAGCAACATACAGGAGAATTAACACAGGCCTCTGAAGATAAAGATCATTGCTTTTTAGATGCACAGGAAAATTAGAAAGTGAGAGGTAACCGAACACAGACAAGATACAGAAGCAGAGCACGTGACAGCGATGAAGGATGTGGGGCAGCAGGATGCATTCAGAAGCCGGTACCACCCAGCATAAGCCAAGAAAAAAGGTGCACCACAGCAAGAGGGGTTTTCCAGTCACCAAGGAGGCATGGCTGCTCACCTCAAAGGGAAACACAACCAGGGTGTTTTGAAAGGGTTAGAAGTGTCTGAGGAGCACTTGGAAAAAACAGCAGAAGAAAGGAATTGGTCAGAGGACACAAGGAGAGGGGATACAGAGGGGTAAAGGACCGTTACAGCCTGACATGACCTGCCTGGTGCAGAAGCAGAAGAGGAACAAGCCAGACTCTTAGATTAGAGGACTTTAGGACTATGACTTTGTAGAGAGTTTTTAGTGTCTAGCACAGTGGTGTCATTCCTGGACTAGGACCTTTTTCAGATAATAACATGAAAACAAAACAGAAGAGGTTCATTGCTCACTGAACTGTGGAGTAATTTTTCCATGAATGAGCAGGAATTTCAAACTAACACAAGTCCCAAATACATTTTCAGATACAAGATTAAGAAAACCAAAATACATATACCCAGAAAAGAATAAATGCATTAACAAAACCATAATTCAGCCATAGCATTGCACAGACAAACGCTACTACAAAACACCAAGTCCAAAGCAAAGGACTGCAGGCATTCTATGATTCTATCATCTCTTGCTGGGGCTTATCAGGTGGAGCAGTTCAAAGCCCTTTTGGTGAGTGGCAAGTGAAACAGCCGAGGCTCATATCACAAGAGGGCACAGTAAGGCAAGGCCTGACCCCCTCAGAGGAGGGGGGCTTTGGGACATGTACAAACACAGGATGCAGTAAAGGAACGCCTGCACAAATGCTTCAGCTCTTCCTTGAATCTCCTTCCACTTCGAGGAATCCGGCCTAGCCTTCCTATGTAAACAGTTGCACATTGACATGCTCAAGATTTCAAAAAGTAAGATTTCAGCAGAGGAAAACAAGTCAAAACATCCCTTCTGATCCAAGCACAGGTTTTGAATCTTGTAAACAGACTTTGTATTGCGAAGAATTGTTTGGAAATCTCCCATCTTAGCATCAAAGTCTTCGGCACTTAGCCCCCAGATCCAAATTCTGTGGCTTGATTCTACCACAGTTTGAGGATACATCCTTATCCTGCAATATTTACTCTTCTTATAATGTCAAACAGCTTGAATCTCTCTCTTCTCCCCCCCCCAAATGGGATGCTTTGAATTAATCTGGACAGCAGCTAAGCAGAAAGTTTGGATGAAACAACAGATCGCTTCATCACTCTCTCTGTGCTACTACTTTGCCCCAGAAGATGCTAACAAAATGCGTCAGCAATGCTACTGAAAAAAAGTAATTTTAGATTTATTTAGAAAAAAACTTTTTACCTAAGCTCTTCTCCATCTTCTTTCCATCTGCACACAGCAGCAGAATGATTTAATGCAATTTAGTGACTAATGGCACACAGTTTCAGTCTTCAGTGCTCAATAAGCCTCTCCAGGCAGAAAATATGTAAATGAAGAGTTACAATAACAGAAAAACTCTATTCACATAGAAGACTTGTATTTCTGCTGCTTTCAGAAGATGCACAGAATGATTCCCATTTGGACAGTCAAAGTGATAGGTGCACTTTGATTACTTACTGTTATTAATTTTTTTAAAAAATAATCTAATTCTGTAAAAGTTATCTGAAAACCTATGAAATATAAAATATCTTTTCTGGGGATTGTTTCAATGACACTGCTACTATATATATATATAGACAGCAAGCTTAACCTATTTACAACTTTTAACTGCATGCAAGACTTCCTTATGTGGCTTTTTCATAATGGTATGTATTAATTTACATTTCTTTGATTTGCATTACACAAGATCAGACCCAATGACTGCTGCCAGTTTCTCACAGGCAGGGATCTAAACTTGATGCAAGATGGGCAGATGCACCATCACCAGCTGCAAAAGAAGGTGCATGCCCGAAAACGGACAGAGGTGGTCAATCTGTTGTGTAACATCAGGCAGAAGAGGCACTTTAGGGAATATCTAAAGACCTGTGGAACAAATAAGGTTGTGCAAACCACAAGAAATGGGCAGCTCGGCACAAGGAAAGTATATGGAGAATAAGCAATAAAGGGACTTTTGGATGAAATAACCAGAAAGACTTGAAGAGCTAAGATGGTCAGAAGTAACTGGAGTTGGACAACACAGAAGGATAACCAGCAAAGAGAGGACTATGTGCCAGGTGAGAGGTGGAAGTAAAATCACGGCAGAGAACAGACCATTCACCACTGATGTAGGTCCCAGTGGACCAGAAAACACATCCAGAGGTGAAAATGGGAGGGAACAGATCCCCAGGGAACAAAATGGGCAATCTGTAGGACACAGCTCAGAGAGATGCGGACGCACCAGCAGAGGCGCTGGAATGCCAGTGGGCAGAGTGGAAGGGCTTCCTGGCTAGCGCAGGATTTCAGAAACCATCAGAGAAGACAAAATTGCACCTCCTCACTGGCTACTTCATTTCTCTGCTTGTACAGTTTGTCTTCGATGTGCCACTGAAGCATTATAAAATATTACTGATAAAAGAGGAGACAGAAAATCAGCCCAGGTCTTGTGCTGGCCTGGTTAAACAGGGAAAATCACCAATTCACCAAAGCACAGCTCTCGTCAATATTTTTAAAAAAGGGTTTTAAAATAGAGCCAAGTTACTGCCTGTTCTAAAAATGCTTATTCTCCAGTTAAACAGCACTGGCATAATCAGGAGAATGCTAACTCTGCTCTTCTAAGCTCCTCCTGTCCCTAACATCTGCTGTAAAAAGAAAAGAACTTCATCTAATGTCTGCTGCTAGATAAACAACAGACAAGAACTGCAGGGCACCAATGTGCTATTTCAGATCATCACATCAGTCATTAAATACGTTTTCTTCAGCTGAACCATGCACTTAAATAATCATTTATTTAGCTCTGTTTCCTTTGACTAACAGCAGACCGTTATATTTCAAACACAATTTTGTTTTCTTTGGACTCAGAGGTTTCCACTATGTGGAACAAGAAAGAGGAGCTTATCATGCTGAGATTAGAGTCTTTTAAGCATTTCCATGCTATTCGATCCTTGCAATGCGATGCTTAGTTTGGAGAGTCTTGCTGAACAAAAGTGAAGCAGTGTGAGAGACTGGCAACGTAAGGTGTAGGAACCACTGATGCTGTACTGAGCCACGTTTACCACTTTGATTGTGATTGACATGTATTTTCTGTAGTACTGTTTCATTTATTTATATATACTTATAAAATACACACACACACTGTATAGCCCATTTTAAGTCTCCCAGAAGCTATTTTTCAGCAAACTAACCTAAAAAATTCTCTCTACAAAGCATTCTTAGATGCTTCGATGCTTCTTCAGTAGACGTTTAAAGCATGACCAAATTTGCAGCTGTATCACAACTGGAGATGCAGCAAACAAAGGAAGATCTGAATAAGCCAAAAGTAAGACAGGAAAATTAGAACAAGAGCTTGGAAATTATTATACAGTTGAGAAATGGCCTAATGCACAAAAATTTATATTGCCCATACAGCTTTGAGAAGAAATTCTTCTTCACCTTCCCTCTTACATGTCTAGCCTTAAGATAACGGTGCACAGTAAGAGAAAAAATATACATGATGCAATCAGTAGATCTCAATTATCTAGACCTTCATTTAGCTTCAACTACCCAACCACCCTGGACCTCCAGCACACTTGTGCTCCTCACACTGCGGCTCGCAAGGCAGAGCAACCTGCGTGGAGCCGCACAGCAAGTCCTTGCAACCACCTTGCAAAAACGTTTCCAAATCAATTCCTGCTTCCGAATCAGTTACACTGATTTTTAAAGGCGATCTAAGAGTAGGGGGTTAGTACCTCCACACCTTTCACGCTTTTGTCCAACTGGGCGCAACAGCAGCATGACTAATGGCTAAGCCAGACTGCTCACTGCAGGCACTGCCTCCTCCTCTTCCTCAGGTATCACCCAAACCCCAATGACAACACTCCTAGAATGACAATTTACTTAATAGGTGATTGGTAACAATTATTTGTGAATCACAAACTCATCTCAAAGTTTCAAAGGTAGCCCACCTCTTTAAGCTCCTCTAAAAAACCTCTCAAACAAATTCACTTTGGCCCAAACATCTGTGAGTTTGGGTTTGACCCAGAGGGACAGGCAGGTTGTTTATCTGGAGCATTTCAGCTAAATCTGTTCAGCAGTTTGAGCTCTACATCGATAAAAACAAACCATTTTTTGACGTATGTTATACTAAAAAATTTTATGTGCATATAAAATCTGCAATGACTGAATGTGACTTACTCTGTCTCAAAGATCTCGTTGAGAATAAACATGTTTGCAAGAAACTAGTGAAGTCTGAGCTCCCACCTTCCTCCTATGAGCACACAAGAAGGCTTTTCAAAGGCTATCAAGAGTCAGGTGTAGAAAGTGGCCAGCCCATCGTGCTCCTCAGAGGTGATCAGCTGCATGTTCCCCCAGCAGGACTGCTTGCACCTCATTTCTGTAATGCATTTCAGTTACAATACACAGTGCTAATTTAGACAGCTGAAACAGTCTCTGGCAGCTGTAACCTCTTCTACAAGCACCATCAGACTCTAAACATTATCAATGTCCACAGGTGTTTCCTTTGTTATTTGTTATTTAATTAAAACAAACAAACTAGATGTAATTAATCATTGGAGCTAAGAGATTATGTGGAGTCTGCTTCCATTGAGGTTTTCCTCAGGAGCTGGAGTGACATGGGAGCCTAAGTCCCATTTTTAGTAATTCTTCATGAGGCTTAGGTTGATAAGCGTTTAACTGCTGAAAACACAGAACAGGTGCTTTGAATGACTTTCTAGTAGCAAAGGAGTCACCCAGCTCATTCCTGTGGCCTGAGCTGTAGAGAACATCAAACTCATGAGCATGTGTTTTCTTACCCAAAAAATCTTCCTTTCTTCTGCTATTCACTTTTATATTTTGGGTAAGTGAGGTATAAGGGTTGGTATCACAGACACTGAGCTCTTCATAAGGTAAGCTACAAAAAAAAGAATTATGGATGCTTTTATTCTTGTTTTAGATCTCTACTGCTGTGAAACACACTATTCTGTTTGAAGACCAGCCTCACTACAAAATCCGCTTTAAACCAGATGAAAAAATAAAAATCTCAGTTCTTCATCCCCAGACCACTATTAAAATTTGCTGTTTAACACCTCATCCGGACTGATCAGAGACTGGCAATAACCTAAAACTGCTAGTGCAGCAGGACAGATAGCTGGAATCCACTATCAAGGCCAACAACTCTGTTGTGTCCATCTAGACAATTCACTTACCCCAACATTTTCAGAAAGCAGATGAATCCCAGTTTGACAAACTTGTGCACAGGTCTCACTGCAAAATGTCCTGGACAACTGCATTACATGACTTGCGTTAATCACCGAAAGACAAAAGGTTTTAAATAAATAAATGACATTTTAAGAACACATGCTTTTGACCATCCTTTGAATCCAAACATGAGAACAGAAAAAGCATTTTAAGATCTAAAAGAAAATATGGGCTGCTTTTTTTTTTTTTTTTTTTGGCTATTAGGCATACAGGGCAAGAATGAAACAGATCTTCTATAAGAGGAGGTGTAAGCTTTTATATGGAGTAGAAAGTATTTTGCTTTGGGTTTGGATCAGAGGTTTTTCCCTATTTTTCAACTCAACTTTGAGGCAAGATTTCGAATGAGAGACCTCAGATAGGAAGTATAAATGGGGCATAAAAGTTAGAAACAGAAGCTGGCTGTTGGGTGTCAGAAGAAGAAGGAGGGCAGGGCTGGCACTGAGGAAATCTCCACTTCTAATCCTGGTACAGCCCCTATCTTGCTGGGCAGCCACTTCCTCCTGCTGTATCACTTCTTGAACATCTTTAAAGCAGTTTTGCTTACTGTTCTCTGTTATTTTAGAACATGTTAGTGTCTGTACAGCAATGAATCATAAAAATGCTGTACTAAGCATTATTATTTTTATTGTCAGCAGAGTTGCTATCCTGCACGCATTGAAGTGGACTTGATAAATTTTGAAGGTATCACCATGTAACTAATTCTTTTTTTATCCCCCAAATAAATTGTCATTTCCCTGTGCACACATGAAGTTCAGTTATAAAGCAGAAAGCATCTTCCCTTCTAAATTATACAGCACGCCAATAAGATGCGCTACAGTACGTAAGTACATAACAGTGCACACACATGGACGAGGGAAAGTACAGGGGAAACCATTCGTATCAAATGTAGTTAGCAAAACAGCCATTCTCAGAGTGATTAATTTTTGGATTCCATGCGTTTCAACTGGATGATGCACCGGAAAACACTCAGTAGGAAACAGTCCTTCACTTTTAACAGAGGGTCAACTGTTCAACCATCCCCAGGTCTAACTTCAACCTAATTCCCACAGCAAACAATTAAAGTATCCTTGGGAGGGGAAGGGAAAATAGAAATGACCTCTGAGACTCATCTAAACCACAGACTTTTTGAATTCCTGTTCACAAAGCTCTACAGATAGGCATATATATTTTATATATACTATGCAAAAATATATACTTATACAAAATGAATGCTTCATCACCACTGTTTTGCAATCTGGAGTTTGTCAAAACCTATCTAGTGCATCACTATTCAAACGAATAGTAATCAAATTTCAAAGCCGCACGGATGGATGGTTGCCAGCCTCCCCCCCCCCCCCCCTCCTTCAGAGCATAAACAAAGGCATCTGCTTTATACCTGCTGTAAACAAATGGCATTCAAAGCACCGAATCCTCAAACCAAGCCTCCATACCTCCAGTGGCACTCTGCTGTTGGGAGCCTACGTACATTTTGGGGAGCACAAAGGGAAGGAGATGCGGGCAGAAGGAGCAGCTGAAGTATATTAAGCATCATAAAAAAGAGACGACTCAGTTTAAATTGCAAAGCTAGCAGTGGCGATAAGACTTGCTTTTATAAGGGAACAACAGCTATGCCTTCTCTAAACTAGTTTTAGTGCCATCCTTCAGTGGACAAAAGTGGCATTTCTGGGCTTCCAGCCATGCATGAACTACAGCAGATTGGGTCGGGTCCAATGCTGAGCCCATACAATGCATTAATGTGGAAAAAATTACTCTCCCTTTCCCAGAAAACAAATGCTGGATTCAGTTTTCAGAACCTGTTACTTCTATTACTACATGAAAACGCCAGCAGTGTCACACAATTATTCTACTCACTAACTTCACAGAGGTACTCGACCAGCTGTGGAGCTCCTCTCACCTTCTTCATCAATATTTTACCTTCTACGTTAAAATTGGAGAATAGAGACAGAGGGGAAAGAAATAATAATAAAGCCACAGAAAATGTTGATGCTTAAAGGGCACGATCCACAAATTCCTCATGAGCAACACAGAAGCCACAGGCACCTTTGGTTCCTGCTTGTGATGTGGTCAAGGGTTTCTACCACTGTGCATCCCTGCTGACCGGCGTCAGCCCCCTTCCCATCCCACCCTGTCCCATCCCATTCCATCCCATCCCATCCCCAAACTGACCCCCAATTCCCCAGAGGGTGCCTCAATCCCTTGCCCTCAGCAAGAGGCCAGAACCTGAACATCTGTGCCACCATGAAATGGGATATTTACCCATGGGATGTTAATTTTCAACTTTATTCATGCAAGCCATATTAAATAGCAATTGGATAAAAGGTGTCCCTTCCTCTCACCAAAAAGAGACCGTCTTCCACTATATAAAATGATGGAGGGGAAAATAAAGGAAGGGGGTATATTGTTCTCCATGCCAACTGGGGAACAGGGAAGAAGCAATGGATGTAAAATGCAACGAGGGAGGTTTTAGCTGTAACTGGAAAAAATTCTAGTCCTTCTGAATGATGACCTGTCAATAGGTACCAACTTGTAAGAACAGATTAGACAAACAGTTATCAAAAGGGATACATACAACTGATCTTGCTGGGGGGCAAGTGAAGACCTATATGACACGTGGAGGACCTTCCACCTGTATTTCTGCTGTTCCAATGCTATAAACCAAAATAGGCCAATATCTATCGTATCTTCTAAACATATCTCTGAGGCAACAGTATTTAAGCTACCAGTATAATAAGTGAGCAATTATTTGGCATAGATGATGATACAGGAAATCTGGCAATACACCAGAAATAAAACACACAGTCATGCATCTTCTAAAAGATAGAGTTTGGGAAAGTATTCAGCATATTTTTTAAACAGAACATGGTATGAGTTTAAGGTTGTTAAAATCTGTTCAAATATTTTCCATTAAAACAACAGCAATTCTATCAACAAGACAAGGCTCTGAGGTAATGACAGCATATCCAGTTTTCTCATCAAGATAAATTCTAACATAAAATAAGAATTTAGTCTATGTACATACATACGCAGATGTTTCAAAGAAATAAATAAATCTTTACCAACCACAGCGTAGCCTTCTGTAACTTCTTTTATAAATCCCACAACTTTTTCTATGCATGTTGGGTACTGCAGATGATGGTCAGACCTTGTTTTCATTGAAATCAGTTAGGGAAGATGTATGGTAGCAGAGCCAATTTGCTTCAGCGGAGCTACACTAGTCGCAAGAGCAGCCCATTGCATGTGCAGCTTGGCATTGCTCACTCCATCGCCAGTTCTTTTCCTCTAGAGGTAGCTGCCCTACTGAGTAATGAAGAAAGCTTTCTGATAGCTTAAAAGGGCCTGGTTTTGTATGCAGGGAGGAACCAAGGTACCCTCAACCCTGTAAAACCTAATTTCCATTACAGGTACCCACTCAAGTTTGTGTAGAACTGGCAGAATGGGGCAAAATACTCCTGTGAACAGGCTCCTGTAATGGTCTAGAGATAACTATGCACATTTTGGGCTCAAGTATAGTGTAAACAAAATCCGACTCATTAGTCTTAGCAATACATACTGACAAAACTGGTTTAGGAGCAGAGAAAATTAGCCACCTGCTTATAATAGTTGTTTTCTGGGCTTTTTGTTGTCTACCTTTTACTTGGCTTGTGGGTTTTTGGTTTGGGGTTTTTTGTTTGGTTGGTTTTGTCTGGGGTTTTTTAGGGGTCTTTTTGTTTGCTTGTTGTTTTTAAACTGGAAAGATAAGCTTCTTCAAAGTTTAGCATTTTCTTTAGGTTGTACTGTTGACAGAAATCGTTAACAATTTGTCCATCATTGCTTATATAAAGAAAATAATGTGTATGTTGTTTGTGGCCTCACCACAGGCATTACTCAGCAAATCTTAATTATCCTGTTGGTGATTTACTGTTGTATAGAAACATATCCTAGCATGTATACACATCTGCCCTTGCTTATGAAAATGTTACTTTTGGCTAGATCACAGAAGTGAAGATATTTACCACCAAGCAAAGCAGATTCTGAACTTCAGTCTGTTGTCCACCGTACCTCCCATCCCAAACAAATATTGGATATAATCAGCTTATACAATAAATCTTGATAACTTCACAAAAATAGTAGTGAAAAAATGACAATGGGGCTCACTTGTTTGGTTAGCCAGATTTGCTTTCTCCCAGGTACTTCCTTACCTCCGTGAGCTTGCACTGCTCTCAGGAGCCTTCCTTCCCAATGTGGTAGGGCAGGCAAAGTTTACTTGGATATTTTCCAGGCACACAAATACACTCAGTGCATAATATGAGAACAGGAGCTTTTAACCATGTAATTCCTTAATTCAGCACAATACAATTTATCCAAAACATTGTTTATAGAATACATCATAGAATCATGAGGAGAGAGTAATTTCAGATTATTTGGAAGTATATCTTTTGGAGAGGAAGAAAAATGTGTTCCTCACTGGAACTGAAGGGAAGGTTTTAGAAGTCCAACTGTGAAAAATGTAAAGTATTTGAAAGAAGGTGAGGTTTGGAGAGTCGCTGGTGTTTTTTAAGGGATGGCTAGAGCAGAGGCATACCCACAGAAGAAACAGCATGAGGAGAACAAGTGGGAGGAAGAGAATATGCAGCAATAGATGGGTAGGTAGGAGGCTGTACAGTACAGTGAGTCAACAGGAGATTTTACAAAGCAGGAGGGCAACGTAGGCCAGATGCTTTGTAAGTTCCCATGCCATCAAGGGATACATTTAGCTCGGACAAGCTTTAATTTAAAAAAATAGGTAAGAAAGGCAGAAACACATAGAATGGCTTAATATTTGCCGCTCAATGTAGGGATGGACAGAAGGACAGGCTGTTTCCAGCTTTGAAGTCTGACTAAAGATTTTATCTTCCATATTTCCTGTTTCTGATAGATTTGATAGCAGGTAAATAAGCCATACTTCTAGGACCACAGAGAGGCAAATAACGATAGAGCCAACAGGACTTTAGAAGGTACAGATGGCACTGAAGGACTGTGAT
Organism: Buteo buteo; assembly: GCF_964188355.1. Lineage (NCBI taxonomy): Eukaryota > Metazoa > Chordata > Aves > Accipitriformes > Accipitridae > Buteo > Buteo buteo. Next base: position 47,033,590 of record NC_134173.1, read on the forward strand.
GAATCAGAGCTCCTTTATGAGGGCTGTATTTTACCAGACACATAAAATAAAAACTAGCTGGGAGCCAGGGTCTCCTCAGGTGTACCCGAGCAGTCCCCTCCATCTCAGGGGGATTTCATGAGTGAAACGAGGACAGCATCTACTGCTGCGGAGGCTCAGCTGCAACTATGCAGAGCTCCTCCTCAATTGAGACCTCAATTCTTGTCCTGCAGAAGGAAGCCTCAGCCCTGCTGGGTAGTGCTGGTACACGGGACATCTACTGACCCCTCATGGCTTCTTTCACAGCAACTACATTTCTCCCTGGCTCATATATCCAACTCCCCACTGCAGATATGCTGTCTCTCCAATTTCTGTGCCATAATAATGACAGGCAAACTCAATTAATACTGTGAACAGTTTGGATGTCTGCAAAACAGGTTGCCAAAAAAAAAAAAATTCCCAAGAAAAAAAAAACACCCAAAGATAACTAAGAACATTTGCTGCATAATGTAATTCAAAGCTTCTATCTGTAGAACCAATACAAGCCATATTTATTAATGTTACACATTATGTCTTAAATTAAGATGTGAAAGCTTGGGTTTGCACTGCTTTAATGTTAATGATTTATTATAAGTATAGTACATATCTAGTTTATTTTGGTAAGACCCATATTATACATTCAATGTAGATTTTTCTCTCCAAGCTTCTTACTCAGATCAAAACATAATAAAATGACAAAATTCCCCTGCATATATTTGCTTCAGAGATTAGCAAGAGATAGTAATGTATCTTCCTTTGTAATACTTTGAATTTCTGTCAACATCATCATAAAATTTATACCACAAAATATAAATAAGTGTAACCACAAGCCTTTTTACGTGACATGTTTTAAAGGACTTTCAACATCAATTAGATTTTTACTATTGCTGTTGTTATTAATCCTGTGATCTAAAAATACTCTAGCTAGGTACTAGAAGTAGAAACACTAGTTTAGAAAGGTTAAATATCAGCAAGGTATTTCTCAGGATATTACAGATGACTGCACAAGTATGTCAAACAAACACATGCTTACCCTCTGATTATATATATGTATGTATATACACATAAAAATAATATTTAATAGCTACTCTGCACTTACGATGAGAATTACACATTTGTAATCTTGGAGCCAAGGGCTAAATGAACCCTATAAAAGCAACCGCCATTATGTAAAATAAACTAAGCAACACTGAGAAGCAAGAGATAGCATGAGCATGCCCTATACTAGTAGCCCCACTATTGCCAATTTAGAGAGGAGAGGGAAGAGGGAAGGCCAAATCATTTAATCCAAGAGGACATCAACAAAACAAAGGTCCATGACTTCAGGATGCAGTTCTCAGGAGTTAACAAGCTAGGAAAAAGCAGCCAAAATATACTTTCTAAATCACTGGCACAGACTTATCAGGAAGTAGCATCAAACCTTTTTTCACAGATGCTTTTCCTTAGAAAGAAATATCAAAATAGGCCCAGCACATACATCCTTTTCGTCACCTTTTCCCTCCTCACCCAGGCAGGCAAGCTGTTGGATGCACCGTGCTTCCCGCTCCATACGGTGAGTGGCACTGTGTGTGTGTGTATGGGAAAGCCCTAAATGCCTTTTTTTAAACCTTACTTCACTGCCTGCCTCAGCTTCAAGGGAGGAACCAATCGGACATTCACAGTGAAAACAAAAGAGATGATCCAAATTAAGATAAAGGGGAAAAGCGGACAGACACAGCAGGGAGCTTAAGTTTGGGAGCACGTTATGGGATGAAGAATGTCCTTCGTACACAAAATTAAGTACAAGACTATAAAGTATTTCAACCAGAGTTTTCCGGGGGAAAGCATTACTTACACATAGGTTTTACTTCATTATAAAGCTGACCATAATGACAGTACATCTGCTGCTGGTGGAAGTATCACCCTCTGTCCCTCCTCTAAGAAATGGCCAAGACATTAACTCTTGGGTAACAAACCAAATCAAATGAGGAGCAACAGTATTACATTATAGGAATAACTTATTAAAAGCATCAATTGGGTATTGATTCCATTTACCATCCGGAATACTGCTGTTACTAAAAACATCCATATGTCAACACAGTAAGCGCCCTCAATGCAGTATGCCAATGTTGATGCTGCAGAGGACAACTATTTCCACAGGACAACACAGCTCAGGAGTCCAGCCACATGTGGGCTTCTGGAATGCTCCTGGAGAGAAGGAGGGACAACTCTCAGATACCTATAATGTATAATTACAGAAAAGAAACACTCTGCTGCTGTATTCTGGTAATGTTATTCTATACTTTTTCCCTCAGTTCCCCAAGGAGGCTATTTTGAAGATGTGGTTATCAAACAAACCATTTCACATACACAGCCACTAACAGTGAATGTTTTTATCCCAAAATGAGAACAAAGTTATGCTCCTAAATGTTGGTTCTATACAAAGTGTAAACATATATTTGCTTGGGAACGTTAAATATTTTTAGCAAAATGTCCCATCTCATTTCATCTTTTACTCTATGGATGGATGGAAGAGCAAGGATATACCTTCTCTGCTGGGACCACTAATAGCAGAAGTTCATATTTCACGCACAGCTTCCTCCTGGTCCACTGAAGATGCTACTACCTCTGTTCCGTTCATGGGGTAGCAAGCACAGACTGCCCGAGGTCACTTGTCAGACACAGTATCAGATCACCTGCAGCAATTGCTGTGGCAAAATTTAAAATACAGACCCGTGCAAAATCACAAAACTCCTTACGTAGTGAGTTTGACAAGCGTACTTGAAGAACAAAAACTATTTCTTACTGTTGGCTCAAGAAAACTGTGAACTAGTCATTCAGTATGTATTAAATATATATTGAACACAGCAGGTTAACTCTTGCAAGCTGCCAAAAAGCAGCCATTCAGCCACGTACGGAGCTAGGCTTTCCATAGGGATCAAAAGCTACACTGCAAGTCACATGCAGTACATGTCCAGTGCAATATACTGCCATCGAGTGCTTCATTAACAAAGTCAAAGGATATTTTATTTGGAAAGACTAGCAACTTAGCAAAAATTGTAGCTGCTTCATGCAGACCTTGTGTATCTAGCAACAGTTCTGTTCCACCGTTTTGCCCAAATGATCAGGGAGTAAAAATGGAAGAGTTGGAGCTTATATTAAACCGTGCAGGTTACCAAAACCATAAGAAGATGTGGTTCTGCTTCAAATATAAGTAACCCATTGGAAAAATCTAATTTACGTACATATCCTAATCTAGATATTGATATTTCAAAGTGATTAAGTGTTCCATCCTTTGACAACGCTCCTGTTGTCACAAAAACTGAAGCAGTAATAGGCAGAACAGGTATCTGAGGCCTATATACCACCATATAATAGAGATTAGAAAATCTGTTTTACAGAAATTAATAACAGGCATCTTAAAATAGCCCTTCATCTATACAAACCAATTACACACTTTATGTACCGCATAAAAAAAAATAGGGTTAGATGAGTTTCATTTTAGCGTAGCTGTCCTAGGGATACAAACAAAACACTTAAAAACCCTTGTACACATAATGCAAGCATATTACTATAAATGGAGAAAAGTCACACTTTCTACCTCTTCTTTTTTTTAAAAATGTGTAAAATGAATGTTTTCATGGAGATGATGCTAAAGGAATTAAGACAGAAATTTCTAAAAATATTTTACAAACAACAATCAGCGATACAACTTCTCTCAGAAAGGCAGGCTTCGTGTCTTTACTGACCTCAATGATAAAACATCAAATACCACTGCATAAACTAGAATATTTTAATTTTATAGCATTTAAATAAAATTATAGCTATGAACATAGCTATGATGTATGTAATCCATGTAACCATATACATGGTAGCCCATTCTTGCACATTTCACAGATACACAAGTTAAAAACTACGCACCCATTGACTTTTTCTCAGCACAGATGGCATTTCAAGAGGAATTTTTTTTGTGCCACAGTTAACACAAACCACAAAGAAATTACTCTTATTGAATATTGCCTGCTGTTGAAGAGTGTTTTGAAATTACACTCCATTTTTTAAGGGAACTGAAGAGCTGAGAACAAGCCGTGCATTCACATCAGTGGCTAACAGATAAAGCAGCAATGCTGACTGAATGCAGCACTTCAAGAAGCAGCGCCTAATGGTCACTGCAGATTAAGGACACATTTTTCCTCTACGCCACATTAGAGAATTCATTGAAATTTGCCTGGTAATGAGATCATTGTCCGTTGGCAACTTCCATCACACAGATAAAATTATTTAGCCTTTTGTCTTGGCTACCAGTGAAAGAAGATTTTAAAGAGAAGTAGTTTACTTCTATAGATGAAGACAAATCTTTCTCAGCAGTGCTTTGAATATGGGATTTTCTAGAGAAATGGGAAACTTATTTATATGCATATATATACATATGTATGTGCATATGTATGCATATACGCACAAGCAAAATCTTTTGAAAATAATAATTACCTAAAATAATACAGACTCCAATATCAGGCAGTAGGACAACTTAGCATTACCACATTTAACTGCACAATCAAATTTTTATGCTTTTATTTTTCACTGGCATTTAATTCCCTGGGAACGCCATTGCAAGTCCACAGTTAAAAAACTGGACAATAACACTGGCCAAAAATCCAGATGGTTAAAGACATCAGCTGGTGTTAGAAGTTTCCCTTCCTAATATTAATACTACTGCACAGACCAGAAGACAGGGTGAAATTTGAAAATTATGGAAACCCAGGAACAATGAACTAAGAGGTCCATGTGATGACCAGGTGCTACAAAAAGCCCCACCAAACAGAAAGCCATTTATTCATTAGAAGTAAACTTCATCCGCATTCTTGGTAGGTCCATCATTCTTAAACCGCATCCTGCTCTCACAGGATCAAGTATAGTAAGCCAGGCTCAAAGACCACAACCACATGTAGCTGCCATTATACCAAATTGTGTGAAAATCACTATCAAATGCAAAATGAGTAAAGAACAGAAAAAGCACTTTGCTTTATTAATGAGATTCATATTCCCTCTGCTTTGTACGTTACTGGGGAAAAAAAAAACCCAACAACTCAAGAGTAATGTTAACTCATCCAAAATTCACATTTTAACAAGAATATTATGTTGGCAAAATCCTGCTGGATAGGCCAGCCAGCATATCTAAGACTGGTGATGAAAGAATAAATTGTGCTAGTCACATAACTGGTTCCTCTACAAGCTGCAACTGATTGAACATGATTGTAGTGGGGATGTCAGTAATACAGTTAAGCACGAGGCAACTCGAAACTCTCAGATATGCACACAGTATAACACAAAAGAGAAAAATGGGGCAACTGACAAAAATCCACTGAAAAATAAGGATACATTATGCACACTTTCAGAGTAAATTTTTTCTACAGCAGGGGATGTTACACCTTTTTCAACAAATGATCCTAATCCAACATATCGCTGTTGCTCTCTGGCAGTGGGGACTTCTGAATGCTAATGCCCGAGTCTGTATCACCCAGCTATGAAATCCAACCTTATTTCTAGCAAGCTCAACCACTCCTATGGTCTGTGACCCTTTGAATGGGACAGTCCTACTGAGTGTGTCCTCTGTTCCCGAGCGCTCTCGAGACTTGATCCATCTCACCACTTCAAAGGTGATTTTTCAACAGTTTGCAAGCTGTCACAAATGCTATCATCTGTCTCAGCATCGTGAGAAGCTGATTCAGCTATCGTGGCAACAAACACTACGCATACCCAGGCAAGTAATCTGGAAGATGACGTGCCACTTAAATGAGAAAGGTGACTTTTGGAGTTCTGGTTTGGCTCTGCGGTAGCTACCTGCAGAGTTTTCATTTGCAATTTAACCTACACTTTTTAAAAAAGTTTCTGCTACACTGCTTTTGCATGCTGCAGGCAGATCAGAGGCATCTAGAGCTTAAAGCACATATACAGTCCTTCTAGAACGCAAAGAAAATTTAGTATTCAGTATACAGTATACAGTCCTTCATTCAGTATACAGTTCTTCTAGAACACAAAGAAAACAGTATCAAGAAATATATAGTTTCTTACTTCAAAATGTGCTAACAGACCAATTCTCTGATTGCTCTTTGGATAAGCCTCTTTTTCCCATTAACAGTTATATCCTAGAATGCACCACACCTTTTAGCAGCAGACCATGATGAGCAGTTTACCATCAATATTAAACATAATCAAGCTCTAATGACTGCTTGGGTAAAATCCAATCAAGCTGCACACATATTTAACTAAAGAAGTCTAGCAAAACAAAGCAACAATTTATGACTTCAATAATTAGCTGGTGTGGATATTTGGAGAAACCGCTTTTAAACGCACGGTATTGCCATCTACCAACATTTTTACAGAAGCCCTGGAATACGTGAATAACTCTAGGAGTAATTCTCACTACATAAAACCCAACCACATTTTCAAAGTTTCTAACTATCATGGATGCACAGAAAATGAAGCGTAAGAAACAGCAGCACTCAACCTATAGGATGGTGAAAAAACTTGGAGAAAAGTGCTTTTGGGCTAGAAGGAAAGCTAGAGAGCTCAGAAGCTCGCAGGACTACAGTCAGTAAATCTGAAGCACAGCCTGGTTTCTTGGCCTTTTGTTTTCATCCAATTTGACTGAAAAGCCTCAGCAGCCAACAAATAGTTGATGCCCTCTGAAGCTGCCCCATCAATCCCCTCTGCCAAAACTGTGAGAGATACGGGAAAGGAGCTCCCCCAAGGAGAACTGAGGAGCCTTCTAAAACAGATGAAGAAGAATAACAGAAGACAATCTCTGAATAAACACCACCTCTGGATAAACAGAAAAGCACAACTTGATCATCAGGTTCTTCCCTCTGCAAGCAGATTGGGAAGTCCTCCTAGTGAGGATATCATAGTTAAGCAGATACTGCTTTTGATCTTGCAGTCAGGCTCCTGGAGAGTTTTGGCTATGAAAATATGCAAATGTTTCCAGTGAAATGCACGGTGCATAATCAATCACGCCCAGCAGGCCTTACGGATCAACAACACATTCACTAATCAGAAGGCTGCCCAGAGCTACGATACTGGAGAGACCAGGCAAGAAAATCATTTAGGGATGAAAATGCAGCACTGCCTGTACTGTTTCTTTATAATGATGGTCAGAAAACACAGCTACAATTCATTTTGCCCCAGTTTTCTGTAGCTATTCTAGAAGGACCTACAGAGGCAACGGGGGTGAGAACTTCTAGAGACATTTCATTTACTTTATTTCAATTATTTCACATATTCTTTCATTAAATTATAAACTAATTAGTAGATAAAGTATAGGTACATGAATAAAAATTAATTTCGCAGTAATTGAGCAACTATTTTTTTATATGAAAGAAACAGAAGATAGCAAAATCCAATATATTATTATCATGGCAAATGTCACTGTTTAATAGCAGTGAACCAGAAGGGCACAGGAACTAGAAGGTTTTATTGCACAGTAGCTATTTTCACAGTATAGGAAGTGCTTAAGCAGCTGAGGTTTAGCTTTGGCTTGTCCTTTAAGAGCACAAACTTAAGGCAGAAAAAGGCAGTTAGAAAGTTTATATTTCTTCTGGTTTTTTAGAGAAGATAGGATACAGGAGGACTGGGGAAAAGGAGGATGATGTGGCAAGGGGATAATAACAAATTTCACAGTATTTTGATGTCATCTAGCAAGAGGCTAACAAAAGCAAAACTGTTCAAACACTCCCACCCATCAGAGGGGTAGGAGCGATGCCTGCCTAGTTCCTTCTTTGACTCTCTTAACCTTCCGGATGTTTCCAGTTACTCCTTTCTGGGACACCAGAAAGGACACCACTTCTGACACTAATGCATGTAAATTTTGAAGAGTTTCCGGCTACAGCTGGTCAAAACACATCTGTCCAAAAGGACCTTTAACCCCATCACTATTTCCAGACATTTATTCTCACATTTTACTCAAAAAAAGGAAACTTCACCCCTTGCTCTCCATTGCCCGCCGTTCCATCCTCATCCTCCAAGAGGCAGAAGCCATTCCCCATGTGCCTGACCTGCACTGGGTTCCTACATCATGACTCAAACCCACCATATCAGCAGCCCAGGCTTCTCATCTTTCTTGTTGACTTGCTTTGGGAGTAAGTATGCATTACGGTAAGTAACTGATGAAAATATAAATGAGCAAAAAGGCTCTGTTGATTTCCACGCCGCTGCCCACTGGGGACATCATCTTTGATTGTATCTGACCTCTACAGATGTAGCTGCCTCAAACACTGGTAGACCTGTGCTTGCTTCTTCCCACAAGACAAGGCGAATAGTCCCTCAGCGACACCGCTCTCTTTTCAGAAAATGACCTTTCACTACTCAGATCCTAGGGATCTGGGCTGTGTTTGATCACTCATGTTTGAACTGGAGGTCAATCTAAAGCGTATTCTCCTCCGTTGTACGGATAACAACTCAATTCTCAGAGATAACTGCAGTTTATTATAGTTGAGTGGCCAGACCCCTTTCTCCAAGACAGCAGTCCTTTATGCACCAAAACTACCAATAAATTTAAACTTTAAAGGTAAAGTAAGGAATTCAAATTTCCTTATTATATTAAATAATTTATCTACTCAAGCTGAACAGTTTCATTTATGCTCATCCTAGTTTCAGAAGTAGGAAAGCTATTTAACTCATATAAATTTTGTTCAAAATGACCAAATGAAGAAATCTGAAAAGGGAAAGACTTAATGCTGTTAACCTCTCATTTCATTTTTGCATTCCAAAACAAAAAAATCAGTAAGTGGTAGTTATGGTCTCCTCCTATTTTAATCCAAAAGACACTTCCAGTACAGCACGTAACATAGAAAGGTCTGCAGTATTTTTGCAAGATGAAATAGCAAATGTAAACAATGAACTTTAAAATTTAATTTCATTTCACTATTAAAATTCTCCTGCATGCAATAAAATATTTATTTCAGGTCTGCTACATTTAGGCTGAGACTATTACTTCGAAGAGCTGCCCTGTGAAGCACCTTGAATATGCCAGGACTTTGATGGTTAAGACACCTCCCTTGTACACCACAAACCCTAGTTCAGGTCCTTGCTCCAAATACAACAAAAAAAGAACCTGAACCCACAACCCTCCACGCTCCAGGCAAGTGCGTAACTGTTGGGCTATCAGTTAGATCTAATTAGCCCAACAGTTACATACTTGCCTGGAGCGTGGAAGGTGTGGGTTCAGGTTCTTTTGTTGTTGTATTAATTAATTAGATCTACCCCTTCTTTCCAGATTTCATTAACAAACACAATTCTGAAGTGTCCACGATTTCCATGAGTTTCCCATTTTCCTAAATGTGCATGTGAGACAGCCACCAACCTGTCCCTGCTCTACAGTTCCATCTACTGTAATTTCATTGCACCTGAGTACCAATCACCTGAAATATCAGGGACTCAGTTAAGACATTTTCACATTTCTAGAATTTCAGAGTCTATTAAGTAATAATGAAAGCCCTGCGGCTGAATGCCTCAGAAGCAACAATTATTATGCTGGTGTTTTCTGAACTGTCAGTTATTTTGGATACAATGCCTCACAAAGATTTTCATTCTTATTCATTGAGATCCTTAAAAACAGGTAAAATGGGATGGACTTTGTTTCATTTTGTGGTCAAAGTGAAGTATACTTATCCATGTTACCAGCTCTTTTGCACACACTTTTTCAGAGCTCTTACGGAGATACTCATATGGCCTCATTAATAAGGATTCTGCAGTATGATAAACTTCTGTCTCAAAATCCCTTACATATTTTCCTGAGTTTTCCTGAGTAGGATACAGCAAATTTTAACATTACCCTCTACCTTGGCAATTGAAGTAAAGTGGGTAACCTTCTCAGTTCCACTAAGGTTTAAAAAAATAAAAATAAAAAAATAGCAAGCTTCATTTCCATAGCATTTTTCTGCTTCAAAATGACAGCTGAAAGTTTTTTGAAAAGAGGGATTATGTAGCAATAAGAAACTGAAGATCATATTAAACTCCTTCTTTCTCCCATGCATTTGTAAACATCATCTGATCAATTCAAGATTACCCTTCACAACTGGATACAACACATCATCTGTGAAGGCAAAGAAAGCAAGCTGCAAAGGTGGATGGACGTTCTCACCAGAGGAGAGGACAGTCGACCCAACAAGTCCTGGCAGTAGGAGAACAGAGAAGGAATTCACCGTTGGGGAACACGCAACTCCATCAGCGCAGTCCTAGACAGAAGACTGGAAAGGACTTATAAAGAGGCAGGAGAACATCAGATGCCTAGACTCTCACTTCTCAGAGAATATGACTTAAGAGATCAAACCGTGCTGAAGAGGAAGAGAGACGTGGCATTCCCCTCAATACAACAACAAGTATTTAGTAAGATCTCCAAGCAAAGGTTTTAGTGCTCATCCTGTTCCATGTGGACAAATGGTGCAACAAATCACCTCACATTTAAAGGGAAACTTAAACTTGTCCACAGAACTGTAGCAATAGTGACTGAGATGTTTATCATACTACCAAATTTAAACTCAAGGTTTGTTTTCTACTTTGTTCTCTAATTCTGCTAATGTAGAACCACTCAACCTGCATGTCTGAAAACATGCAACAAGATATGATCATTTATCTGTTCACAACAAAACACAGGAACAGTGAACAATTTTAGAAGATACCTTTGCAAATGAACATATTTCCTATCATCTTAAGCATCTTGTGCTCACAACTGGTGTCACAATTAGTCTTAAGGTGGCATTAAAGATGTTTATTCACTCTCTTCCACCTTGTTGGGGAAAAAATGTCCATCCCTCCAAGGAGGGATATCTTGCAGTTACAGAAAAGGGAGCCCGACGCCTCCTTCAGGTGGATTATCTGCATGAAGCCACACAAAGAGGCACTTAAATCCTGTACCTTGGCTGCCTGAATTGTAAAATGAAAATGCTAACATATGGTTTGAGCAGGAGGTTGGACTAGGTGACTTCCTGAGGTCCCTGCTGACCTCCATTTTCTGATGATCCTATATGCTTTGAGAGACATAAGCATGAATGAGAAGGGCACTCAGCCATTACAGGGTTGATTACTGGTGAGAATCTCAAATAAGTATCCTAACATTTTCAAGCTTTTAATGCATAGCTTTTTACTAGATATGTGTGTATGGGGGGAAATCCTGTCAAAATGCTCATGAACTTTGCAGTTTTCACAAGCGTCATCTATGAGAGCCAGAGGAAAATGACAGTCATCCTGTTCTGGATGATGTGGCAGAACCTGCTGGTTTATGTTGGCTTTTAGAAAGCAAACAAATCAAAAAACAACAAAACATCCAGTTTGACTACATATTTTTTAAGTGGCACTATAAACTTGGAAGGTGTTTCACTAAATATTATGTGCAAGTGAATTTATCAGGCAGGTTAAGGAAAAAATCTTTGCAGACAGACTGATGCCAACATGAAATCACAAACAACAAAAAGAAAAAGCACTTGTCACCTCGCAATGCAGAATATTCAATTTGTTGTCAGTTTTTCACAATTGATACAAGTGCGTGTTTAGCATTACTGGATATGTTTCTTTTATAATAATGTTCAGCATTTCCTAGAGGAGTCATTCCCTTTCCCTCTCAAAGTGAAGTCCTTCCCCAAAGTTCAAGGTTCTAGACTCTGTATTTTCAAGCCCCTTCTCTTTAAATCACTAGCCAGTATGAAATTCTCGGTTTCTCCTTGTCTTACTATTATTCCACTTAAATAGCAGGAAGGAAGAAAATAGACAAATAAACCCTGAATTTCTTGCTGTGATATACGTCAAGTCTCAGATAAAGAACAATTATTTTTCTCAGAATAATTCCCTAGAAATAGTTTATAATTAAAAGTGTAACTGCCCAGATGCGAATGCTGAAGATGCAAACATTTATGTGCATTTACAACAGATCCTCAAGGGACAACAAATTAAAAAGCGATACCAAAATCCCCAAATCCACGTTTTGTACAAATTTTATTTCTCTGCCTTGGCTTTTCTTCACTACTTTTTTGTATTAATTAATTTCATAGACCACATCATGATTCAGCTCTATACCTATCCAGGGATATAACAGAACATAAGATACTACATCCTCACTATGCAACGTAAGTCACTGCATGAGTATAAAGTGGCTGCAGGTATGACAGTAAAAAAAAAACAAAACAACAAACCAAACAAACAATTGCTAGCAGGTAAGATGACTCTGTGTCTAATTTAGAAGATTACTTCTCAGGGTAAAGCTGGGTCAACAATCTCTTCCTGTTAAGACACATCCCCTTCTGGGAGTACCTCAGTTGCAGCATGTCAGAAAAGCAAAAACATTGCAAAAGCAATACAAAGTCCTACGCTGCAGATGGTCCCAGTTTCTGCTACTAGTGTTTTCAACTTTCTAGCAGATCTCTCAAATAGTGGAGTTGTAATTGACTTTGGACTGCTTAGAGACGAATACTAGTCTTATCAGTTCATTATACTGCTTACCAAATTTGCCTCTAATATCCTATTTTAAAAAAAAGAGGAAGAAAAAAAAAAAAAAAGCTTAAAACAAAACACCACAAAACCAGCCAACTTTCCTTACCTTGCTGGAGGCACATCAATATTTGAAGAAACAACCTTGCGCTTCTGTTCCAGAAGACAAACAGAGCGAGTGTTTTCCTTTTCATATTCATGAGCTCTGTTTGGTTTTTTGGTCTCTGCTGTTTTTAAATCTTCCTCCTTTGTGGTGAACAGGAGAAACTGTTGGTCTGGCAGTTTTTGACTGATGTCACTTTTTACATCGTCCTGTTGAAATGCAGAGAAGGTCATTTCACGCTTGATGCTGGCTGCCTGTAAAATTAAAAGCAATTATTAAATTTTCATCTAATTCTCCTAAAATGTAAGGGGGAGAATCCAATACCCACAGGCATTTACTTCTAATTAGTTCTTTGAAACAGAGAATACCATTTCTTTGCCCTTCATAAAGTCTGAAACTGCCATTAATTTCTCAACAGTGTTGAAGACTATCCAGGAAAATAAGCAATTCTTGACCATTTGACAAAGCAATCAGTTACCTCTTAATGCTAAATCAAAAAGGTACGCGAATTGGAGTATCAGAAACCACAGCATACACACATGTATTTAATGTAGATACACCTGCACTGCATAACTACATAAAAGAAATCCTAGCTGCCCTCCTCCTAAAATTCCAGGAAAAAAGGCAGAATTTATCCAGATAAAAGGCAACCAAGAAATCAAAGCGCTTCTGACAGCCACTTACTGGGTTCTTTAACAGTTGTATTTGTAAAGAGGGTTTCTTGATGAGCATAAAAATAATTCACTATGATCCAACTCAGCTGCCAGAAGGCAAAGGGGAGCAAGTGATGCTGGCAGGACCTTTGCAAGGAGCCCGGCCAGCTCCACCACCGACAGCCAGTGGTGAGGACCATGGACACACACAGAAGCAGTGTCAGGTTGCCTCTTTGGCTGCCAGCGCTTCCCAGATCTTCAGGCCTGCTGATTCCCATAAGCAAAGACTTCCCAAGCAAATAGGTATCTTAACAAATACCCTACCTCTCTGGAATACAATGTGTTGGTGTTTATAAAGCAAACTACTGCAGGCTTGCAGTGAAGAGCATGGAAAGCCAACGGAACCAAGCCACTCCGCCTCCCCAGCAAGCAAAACAAAACCCAGTATCTTCATTTTCCTCTGAGATACCATTCCCTGGCGAGCTAGGCTTCCCCAGCTTCACGGGGGCTGACCCATCTCGCAGGCTGTCACGAGCCTCTCATCCTGCCGTACATCGGCCGAACTCCTCCAGCCCTCACCGGTTAGCTTCCTCGCGTCCCTACAAACACATGTGGAAGAGACAAAGCCTACCAGAAGCATCTGCTAACAGAGTAATTTCTAGATATCTGTGTTTTTAATATCAGGAGCTTCAACTACTAACTCGCCGTAAGTCCAGGAGATGCACTAGGGTGGCAACCCCTCCACCCAACCCAAACAGCGGAGCAAAATACATCCCAACAAAATGTCTGCTTGTCCCACCTTGAGCAGAGGTACTTCCATACCACACGTAGCACCCTGGAGAAATCCAGAAGCCTTCTAGGACTTGCAAACTGGATTTTATATACTTGTAAATTATTGATGATCTTTACAGTGGAGAAATCCAGGGTGTGTCACCCTCAGATAGTAACAGCACCAATAAGCTGGAATTCCTGTGTAAACTCTTCCAGGTTACTCCTCCTCCTTTTCATCGTCCAAAAAAATTAATGAATAGGATGTGTATATATTTATGCATAAAAATAAATAAAAATATATTTCTCTCCTCACAAATCTCCCCTTTTATAGCTTTCAAACCTTGGCAAGTATAAAAATGCTGCAAACCATTTTAAGTTCACAGGAAAGTCAATCTTGCCAAGGTAATTTTGTTCTGTTCAGTAAAGTACATGTCATCACTAACACATAAACACTTAGGACCGGTGATTTAATTGTCTCATTCTAGCGTTTCCACAGAAGGCCTTTTAGCAGTTCCTTCAAGAACAAAACCAGAATTGTTACTTTATGAATGTAAAAAGTAGGAAGAATTAGTCATTTTACACATCTTCACACACAAACAGATGACACATTACCAAGAAAATCTGAATGGAAGACAAAACAGTCAGCATGTGGTCACACAGAATTAGAAGACATATAAACAATATAAATTTAATTCTGATTTAATGATTAATTCTTTGAAAACTTAGATTTACAGTAAGCCCTTTTCTGAGCGTCTGAAGATCTTAACAGATGCTGAGTTGCCTTCAATTTTCATCAAAATTGACTTAGAAGTGATGCACTAAAGCAAAAAAAAAAAAAAAAAAAAAAAAAAAAGAAAAATCCTGAAAACAGCCAAGTTCCAATATCCAGCCCCTAGAAATTACATAATGCCAAACGAAGGTATGTATAAGACTTGAATTCCACTTCCTCCATTGCATGACCACACATCTTTTTCTCTCTTCCCGGGACTTTCACCCTATCTGGTGCAGAGGACGGTGCTGCACAGGGCAAGAGCAGCTCCACCCTCTGTGCACGGTAGGGTGCTGGTGCACACACGGATCGGCAGGACTCGGCAGTTTCCTTCTTGCTCTGCATAACCCTTATTGGAGAAAGCATGGGAGAGGAGCAGCCTCCCTCCTTCCCTACTCTCCAATGCCAGACTGAACAAGGTATTCATCTGGATGATTTTTATCTTTTTTTAACCCAATAAATCCATGATTCAAGGTATTCATCTGGATGATTTTTATCTTTTTTTAACCCAGTAAATCCATGATTTTACCAAAGGAAAAAAAAAATATTTTTTTCCCCTCAATTTGTGGAACTGTAATATTTTACTCAGTTTTAGCAAACATATTGTGCCATATATTATTAAGTTTTCTTTACAGACCTAAATAGTAATGACAAAAGGTCGCAGACTCAGACCACAGCTGTACAAATAAAGCCTAAAACATAAAGAGCAGAATACTTGTACGGTGATACCAGATAATCTAATCATACAGATCAAAATTATTCACATCCAGTTCAGATATATTCAGATAACAGCTTGGTTTTCATGTATCAATGCGCCATAATTAATAGCCAGCCCTGTGCAAGCGTATGGAAGTGAGGAATGACAAAACGCACAGAAGCAAGCGCTCAGGTTGCACAGCTGCTGCCAAGCAGTTCAGGTCCTTTGGCTGAATGGCCAGAAACAGCAGAAGACCATCTCCAACGCTCAGACTAACCCTCTTCCTCTCCTTCCATTTTCAACAGATGTTTGGAAATATTAACCTCTTTCTAAACTTTACCTTGAGAGCAACTGCAGATAAAGAATCTTTTCTGCTTTAAAAGCAGGTGATCATGAGAGAAAGCCAAGAGTTTCCCTTGGTTCTCCCGCTCTACAGGCAGTTCTTCTATTTTAATTCATCCATGTCTACGGGAGCCATTTCCACTTGAGACACCTGCCCTATCTGGAAGGGTATGGGGTCTTTTGCTGGAAATCCAACCACCTACACAAGCAGCCACTGATGTGGGGAGCGCCGAGGGCCACAGTCACTTGACTGATCAGGTTCCTTGCTTTGTGGCAAACACGTTAACTACCAGGACCCCTCTGCTTTCAAGCTCTGCTTCACGGTCACTCACAGTTCGGAGGTAACACAGACAACTTCCAATATATCTTTCTAGATAAGTTAACTGTTCTGTCATATC
Organism: Buteo buteo; assembly: GCF_964188355.1. Classification (NCBI taxonomy): domain Eukaryota; kingdom Metazoa; phylum Chordata; class Aves; order Accipitriformes; family Accipitridae; genus Buteo; species Buteo buteo. Next base: position 47,049,797 of record NC_134173.1, read on the forward strand.
TAATCAGGAACTTTTTTTTGTTGCCAAAGATCCTTCATATTCTTTTAACCACTTTGAGGCTTGTGGTGGTCCTCTAAGTCCATAACATGTTTCAGTAAAAAATATCATGGAAGGTCTAGTCCAAGCAGATGCAGCCTGTCTCACAGAGAGCCAGATGTTAACACTGCAACATCAATTTATTTCAGCTTACTTCCAACACTTCGCTTTTCTCTCTCCTTAGTTGTTCTCAAACTCCGTGATTATGTTGTTCCCTAAAGGTTTGGCTTTTCTTATCATCGTACCTCCATATTTGCCACCTTATTGCCTCCACTATCAACTGCAGATAAAAACTTACAGTTTTTTCCATACACTTGATTAATCATTGCTCATACAAGCCATTTTTTAATAGGCTCTTTTTCTATGCAATTAATTGCATATTTTCACCCTTAAGCCATTAGCAACCTTCAGCTTACTTTCAACCGAGTCCTTTGCAACCTGGCCTCGGGCAACGAACGTTGCTTGGAAGTTCAGTCACGGAAACAGGAGTTATAAACCATTTGCAAATTTTAAAAACTAGCTTTGTTTCTGTCTGCAGTTACCCTCATCTGCCTTTGACAACTTCCCTCCCATCAGCGTTGGGCAAGGGAAACTTTTGATACGCTGCTGCCTGGAAACGACAGCTCGGTATTACCCGCACCTTCCCCCCATGGAGCCCAGCTCTGGCACTGCCCCGCACTTGGGGTCTGACCTGGCTTTACTCCTTCCACTGCTTCTCAGCAAGCACTGGCCTTCCCCTCACTCTCCTCCAAGTTGTCAACACCTCATAGCACGACCACTTCCATTAACTTCTTCAAAAGCTGGGTCACAGAGTGGTCTTCCCTTGCTCATTTTGAAATATTCTCGCTCGCACGGTGCTGTGGTAGCCCTACTCCAGCAGACTGAGACAGGTGCTGCTCCAACCAGGGAGTTTGGTAATCTTCCTGCAAAAACTGAAAGTAATTGCTTGCTTTGGTTTCTAAGCAGAAACTTTATTAAACAAAAAAAGGAAAGCATTTTAGTTTCTGTTTTGAAGGTGTCAATGGTATATATTTAGGTTGAGGGTTTTACTTTTAAGTTAAAGTTCTTGTTTGACTCATTTTTATTATTTAAGTGATGAAGATTAATACTCCACACGACAGCTAAATGATTACCACAGTTAATATTTTCATCAGTGTATTAATATTTTTTCATAGCAAAAGCCATCTTAACCAGCCTATAGGAACTTGTATTTGGTGGTATCTTGTCATAACCAAGTTGCTAGCCCTGAACTCCACATGCCCCAATCAAGATCATGCATTGCAATGGAAGTCCTGCCCAAATTAAAGCATGCTCAACATCCACAAAAATTTTGAGGAATTTAGAGAATTTTTTCTTTATTCTTTACAGAGGATGTACAGACTGCAATTTTCCAGTAGTTTAGGCCCTAACTTATCTGCAGTCAATTTTTGTTATGCCGAAAAGCACATCCTGATAAGATGCTCACGTTGCAATCAAACTTCAGTCTTCTCCAATTTCAGTTAAATTTCAGCTTGGATTTTGCCCTGAACAGCAAAAAAATTATTGATCAAACAGACAGCTCAAGTATTGAACCGCCTAGTCAAAGGATCAGCAAACACTAGAATAAGCAGACCTATCATATTTATATGCAAATGCAGAGACTTACACTTGACCGACTATATATGTCATCTCTTGAGTACAGCCTGACTGGGCTTTAGCATCTTCCCTTGCTTCTGGTGCATTGCTGCCTAAAAACTGAAGTTACTTATTTTCAAATAGTTCACTAGCATTTAACAGGCATCAAGATGTCTGTGTTTGCTATACAATGGCAAGTATTAAACTCCCAAGAATATCATCATCATTTACCTGTATGTGACCCAAACGTATAGAAATATGCCTTCCAATGTAAAAACTGACTCCCACCTATGTTCTTTCAAACTTCCTATTTTTTTGTGCAGCACCTGTGGATCCAGGTGGGCGCACCAGGAGGACAGACCTCGTTTTTAACAGGCTTTGTAACGGTCTACACGGAGAGGTGGCAACTGAAAAAGCCACTGAAAGAACTGCCATGCCACATACCACGCCTCCGTTGCCGACGGTGTCATAAACAGTTCGGGGGCTGATTTACCGACGAGGAGTCGGGCAGCGGGCGCTCGCCGTGACGAAGGGCAGAGGCAGAAGGCAGCTGCCCAGCGCAGCGCATCGCTCGCCCGGGCGGCACTGCCTCCCACCCTGGAACTCGACACAGCGTCGCCCTCGACAAAGCTACGCCGATGTCCCATCAGCTGAAGACGACGTAGCCGCACGTGGGATTGCGTCTGCCTGCCGAGGAGCAGGGCAGCGAACGGAGGCTCGGCGCAGCGCGGCCTGCGTCGCGCTGTCAGGCAGCGGGACGGCAGCGAGAGCGCCGCAGGCTCCCCTGATCTTCTGGGGGGGACGCCGGCTAATGCCTATTTCTCCTCACGCTGTTGACTGGGATTCTGGAAGGACTTAGATGTCTGAGAACGTCCCCTCCCTGCACAGTTTGAAGCCTAGAGGCCGGGATAAATTAAATAATCTCACAACTATGGACTATTTTGTGCCATTATGTTTTCTTCATACAGATAAAAGAGCTCATTTTACAACGACGGCATTAAAGTACCTCTAAAAACCACTAAAAATACTTTACAAGGGCAGAGGGAAGTATCCGTACAAAAGCTGACTGCATCCAAAACTCCCTGCAAAAAAAAACCCATGCGAGTGGGAATATGCTTTGGGAAACTAGCTGCTTAAAAAAAACTTAATATGCTTATCTTAATAATCCTGATGCCACTGCCATGTTTCCATTTTTGTACAAACTTCCTTTTCTCCCTCAACCCGTAAAGCTGTACTTCCTTTACTTCAGCCACAGGCCACCATAACTGGACTCAACCCCAGTGTCACTTCATTCCAAAAACAACAATATTCCTCACAAGCCACACTGGCTGCTTTCCAGATTGGGGGGGAGGCAGGAGAGGGAGGGGATATGCTAATTTAAAAACACATACAAAAAAAACCCACCCCAACAACAGTCACCGAACACACTGCTCCAATTCTGGATCAATTTGCATTGCCAACAGATAAACAATTTTAACTTAATTGTGCAATATTAACACTATATAGCTGCTAAAGAAGACACAGTTCAGGATGAGGATTTCTGATTTTCATCTGATTTACTATGTAATCAGTTGGTGCAATTCCATCAAAAAACTTTTGATTAAACACCAATTAAAAAACCACCAATAGCTACAAGACAGTTTAGCACCAGCCAACCTGCCGTATAACTCTGTTGTTCTTTATAAACAATTTTTTCATTCTGACTTTGTGATCATCTCTTTCCATTTTCTGAAATAGATGTAAGCATGCTAAGTGTTAGGGACTGCCAACAAAACTTCCATCTGGTAAGAAAACAAAAGTCACAGGATTTTTTTTTTTAAACAAGGTTTTAGCAACATTTTTGATCCACTACAGAACAAATATGCAGCTCAATGGGGGAAGTGAAAGAAGGAATCAGTATATTTCAGCCTAGTTTATTAATGGAAAATGATAATGAAATGTATATATTTAAGATGATACACATTTCAAAAGTTCAGCCAAAACAAGAGCTCAATAACTGCAAGACTCTTTTCAGGCCAGTCTGAACAGCTAGGCTATGCTCTAGGGACAGGAATAAGCCACTTTTCTGAGCAAGAAAGAAATCAGGAGTAAAGTTCACAGCAAAATACAACAAGCAGCAATGAGAAACACCAAACTTATTACCAAGATAACATCATGCAAGTAAAAAATATTTAAATTAAATCCCCGGAAGGACAAAGGTTTTGGTTTATTTGTACTACTTCATACAGTATTTCCAGTTCAAGTTCCTGTAACAGAGTTTTTTTACATAAAAAGGCTCTAATTTTTGCCATCCCCAAACGGCATCCTCACTGGAAGGAAAGAATGCATTGAATTTCCATTTCGCCAGAAATCTCTATTCATACTGGAATACAAAGAGATAAGACAGATTCTCGTAATGATGCTTGGAAATAATCTGCCCTGAATTTCAATGTATTATTACATTTTCAAGTATACTTTGCATTTAATTACTCACTTCACCAGTGGTTGCTCATTACACATAAACCATGTCAATCTAATCACTCTAAGCATTTGTAAACTGCTGCTCTCGTAACAATACAGAAGATAATGCATTTTAAGGTCACTGTATGTGTTCTTTACAATATATAGTATGCATTGATGTATAGTAATGTAGTATTCATTTTCAACCAGACTAGGACAAAACCCTTATCTTCACCATTTCACTGAATATACAAAATGATCCATAGAATATATTTTCTAGATATTAAAATACAAATCTAAACATTTATGTTGCCAGGATTCACAATACGGTGTTAGGCAGCAAGAACTGGAGTCAGCAAGAAGTTTCTATGCTTTCATCATCACGTGCACATCAGTGCTTATCTGACTAAATATAACGCATCTACAAAAACCATGTACCCCAGCACCAGCCTAAGGTGTTTCTGAATTATACAGCATCTATCCAGATGAATGACAGAAACTTTCACTCCCACATTTGAAATTCAGTACCCATCCAGGTACCTGTTGTACCCCAAATAAAACAACGACCAACTTGTGACATCTGTAATTCTGCACTAACTGGCAGAAAAGCATAGATGTTAAAAAGGGACAGGGAGGTGTTACTAAGATTACCAGGTAAGACAGTGAGGAACACTGGGAATCCATGGTCCTTCCCATACACCATTTTCAGGTCTAAACAAAAATGTCTCAAAGATATCTGAGCCTTTTTCTCTCCACCACATGAACAAAGGGATGACGCCGTGAAAGTATGGCAGCTTCCCTTCCCATCCCATAAACAGCCACAGTAAGTTCCTTACAGAAAAGTACATGACATGACTTCTAAGGTAATCAGACACCAATTAGTAACAATTACCAAATATTAATACTAATTATTGAATGCGTGCATCTTCAAAATTTGCTTGCAATGTTTAAGTCTCAACGAAACGACTCCACGCTCTGTATTCTGGGTATGCTGTGCATGCCAGTGGACGACTTGCAGTCACCGCTCTGCAAACCTGGCTAGCTGGGTTCAACTGGACAAGGGCCCTGGGCATGGCATCTCTGGGAAGATCTCAGCAGAGGTCTTTCAGCCTTGTTTTCTTAAATAAAACAAGACCTTGAGAAACACATTGCCTCTAAACATCTAAAAATTAAGAAGCTAGCTTGGAAAGCCTTAAATAGAAGGCAAGTGGAGGATCACAGTTGCTAAAAACAGGTTTCTTTTTCATTTAGCAATCCTGTTGCCGCACTTCAAGCTGTGCTAAACACGCTCACCACTGAGCACTCGCGTAATCCACCAGGCTAAAAAGGACTTGGAGGGCTAAGAATGGGCAGCCATAATTGCCTTCCCAATTATTGGTTTCACAAACGGTGAGTTTAAAATGAACTCAAACAATTACCACCTTTTCTCACAGCGACGTACGTGCCTGGCCATCCAAGCGGGAAGGGTGCCTGCCGGGAAGCAGGTTCCCCTCGCCTCTCCTGCGGCGAAGGCAGCGTGAGCAGTGCCCAGTGCCACCGGGGCAAGCTGTGGCCACGCACAGGACAAGAGAAGGACTGGAAACATGTGCCCTGGGCTGGCCAAGGAGCACTGAAGGACAGAAGAGGAGGACACACCTGGGTGCTGCTGGCCACCTCTGGGAAAGTTTAAAAAGACTAGAATTGGAGATAAAAACGAGCATGCTAATGCAGGGTAGCAGGGAAGTTCAAACAAACTTTTTTGTTCTTATTTCTATTACGTTACTGGTTGTAATTACAAGCTGTAATTAGTGAGAGCCATCAAATCAGGTGTTCCTACTGCACTGGCTGAAGCTCCAAAACCTCACATCAGGGTATTTCCTATGATATGCCTATGAACATCTGTTTTCTCTGAAATGACAATTTTTCCTACTTGCCAGAGATGCAAAGAGGGACCTAGAAGCCAGTGGGCAAGTATCTACTGTCTTTGCTGTCCCTAATTTTGATTCTGTCTATATTAAGAAGTTGTCCACAACAGCTTAAGGTTTAAGTAGCTTAATACAGCCTTGTGTATAGACTGTCTTACGGACAGAAATATCAATCTGGCCTGTATTTCCCAGATTTCATGTGCAAATAAAATATCTTTAAATTCAACCATTTCAAGACCATTGCTGAAGATGTATGAGAAACTCCACTTGTTTCTCTTTTCATTTGTTGGTGATTTGGGATTGGCAAGGATGGCAGTGGTTCAAAGCAGAAGGGAGAAATACCATCACTTCTTCTACCATCTCATTCAGGATCAAGCAAGCAGAGCTCCCAAAAATCAGACCACACAAGAGGCAGTGGGGAGCTCCCCACAGTTGGTAGAAGACTTTGAAATGCTGCCTCACTGCTTCTCAGTAAGAAACCCTTGATCAGTTCATCTGCATTTGAAAGCCCTCCTCCTCTGGCTGGATACAGATATACAGTGGAGTGTGTCTAGTGAAAAGAAAAACAGATTAGCTTTATTTTCAAGATCTCCTGCAAGTAAGGTGCAAAGAGGTGCAAGACTTCTAAGGTCAGAAGCTATCGTCTGACTTTGGAAGCAGCCAGCTGAGATGAGATGCTGCAGATCCTAGAGCACTTTAAAAGGGTATGGAAATGGAATCCATTTGCCTTAACATCCTGGGAATAAAGAGATTTTGCTCGTTTGTTTGTTTGTTTGTTTAAATGATGGGATTTCAGTGAAATTAAACCAAGGTAGTTCACAGATGTATTCAACTGCTGTAACTTCTGAATGAAATAGGTGCTGTGAATGAAAGCTTCAAGGTCCTGTGCTGATCCTTGAAGCTGAGAGCCTGGAGGAGGTATTACAAAATCACAATTAAGTGCACATCCTTATCTCCTCTAACTAATCTCAAACTTGTAAGTAGAAAACATGGTCCTTCAGAGGAGATCAAGAGGCAAGGAGTGCTGTCCCCTGTTAAGAGATTCTCCCAAATCTATGTTCAGCTCCAGACAAAAACATTTAGCAGTTTTCCTGTTCAGAGTGGGAGAGGTGCCAAAAATGAGTTTATTTTTGGGTCTGACTACACAGAGAAGTAGTATCACAGAGTTACATCTCATTATCCCTGGAAGCAATGGAGTAACACTCGTAGAAACCTGCAGAGGCCAAACGTGACCTTCTCCTCCTCAGCCACTCCAGAAACCAGCCCTCTCCCAAACCACTAGAGGGATGCAACGATGTCTCATGGGAGAAGAGCCTTCACACAGAACCTGAAGAACAATCAAGTCCGAAGTCAAGCCCGGCCCAACCAGCAGTCAAATGGCTGCTGGCCTCTAAAGGAGGAAGGCTTGCTCCCTTTCTTGCCTTTCTTTTCCTCCCTACTATGCATGCCCTAGCTGTGATATCCCATCTTTTTCTCTGCACTATCAACATGCTTGACAAGACCTTCCCTGAGTCACCCTCACTTACTGGAGTTACAGAGCCTACAGACTCTCTGCTGCACGTGTTTCCCGCTGTTTCACTAGCCCACAAAAATGCACAACGAATTCTGGCGCAAGCCCAAGGTAGCTAGTGCATGGTTGGGAGCTGGAGGAAGGCCGGAAGGCCAGAGAGGGGAATGCTTTACCCTTTTTGGAACTGACAAAACATTAAATCATTTCACCATGACTCCACAAACGCCGCCTGGTTTTACCCAGTGCCCGGGCACAAAGCGTGCTGTGCTGCAAAGGCTGCTGCTCCAGCAGAGAGACCTACCAGCATGGAAAGGGAACACCTGCAAGAACAACCACTTCTCTCCTGCCCTGACAAAGTAAGGACAATTGTCCAGAACGGTGGTGGCCACGCATGTTGAAGCAAAATATCACTATAAACCCTTAGCAGTCACCTGTTCACCCTTATTCATTTTTCTGCTTTTTCCATATAGCTCTAAGCCAGATGAGGACCACTTTCCATAGCCTTATGAACCATAAGCTAAAGAGGAACTACCACTAGCCTAGACCTAAGAGCAGCAAGAACTGCATCACAATTTTCTCTTTACAAGTATTTTAAAGCAGAAAAATCAGATATTTTTTTTCCTTTGGCAATACTTACATTTCTCACAATTACATTTAAAAAAAAAAGAGACTTCTTGAGAAATATGAGTTCGAAAGCATTTTTGATCCAAAGAGAGTTCTTACCGCCATTTCAAAGGCATATGCATGTATACATAAAAGATCAGGTTAGCTCAAACATTTAGCTCGCCAACTTCACAAAGTCCAGTTTATAGAAGGTGATTGTACAGTTTGTTCTCTACGTCAATATGATGCAGGCATTAGCCATTTTATCTGCTGAAGCAGAAAAAAAAATTAAGTAACCATCCAGTCTTATGACTGCTTGTCATAATTGCTCTGCCTATCTAAAGTTCAAGTAACCTTTTATCCACTATGTTAAAAAAATACATTAAAGATGGTAAAACAATAAACTATATCATTTCACACTTGAGTATCTAATCACTGAGGCATTTTATGTTCCCTCTGTTTCTGTGTCCAGTGATCATAACGGTCTTCTATAGTCTGAAGCAATACTTAAAAATTATTAGGACCACTGTGGAAAGGTTTTAGGAGACTAATGGATTCACCCTTGTGGTTTACCTAATTCGGCTGAAACCCCAAATCTGCTTAAACTTCCAGGACTTCTCCATCAACTTCAGCTGGCTCAGGTTTTTATGGAAATTTGATTCTTTATGTTTTGCAAAAACACCAACAAAAAGATCGGTATTTTTATCCAAAGTTCAAGCAACAGAAGTTGTTCAGTTTCCTGTCTTCATTAGTTTTGTTGTCAAACAACAAATACCACCCACACATGTACTTTTAATACAATGAGACAAATGTCACTGCAATCATCGTTTGGGACTGGAAAGTTTGGCAAGGTGCCAGAGCGGTGAAAGTGATCCCATCACAGATTGTTCAGCAACACCAATAATACTAAATTCCTACATGCTCTGTTTGGCAACATGCTACAGTGAGAAACAACACAAGTTCGTGAAATTGAAGCTGATCACCACAGGAGCTAATGAACACTCTTTCTATTCACTTCATATTTCCTGTTCAATTTTTACAAATAAACAAAAACACTAATAAGAGTGTCTCTCTCAGCCTGCCGTCCTTCTGTAGTCTTTGGGCTGGCCTCAAGCAGCGGGAATGGTTCAAGCTGCTCACTATTTTTAGAAATAAGCAATTCAGTAAATCACTTGAAAGTATTACAAAGCCAATGGGCTCTCTCATTCTGAGGGAAAAAAAATATAAAAGAGCATCATTGCTCAATCCACAGCAGTATTTACAGAGCAGACACCAGCCAGGTCAAAGCTCCCATCCTTGAGATGGCCAAATAGCACAGTCTGAGGCACAGATTTATCCCACAGTCTGCTAAGATCCCTCTGGTGCTCTCATATCACTGGCATTTCTAATCTAGCAGCTGGGAAAACAGAGAGTAGGACTCAAGGGTTCAAAGCTGATCTACAAGACTGTTAGGCTTCTCCCTAACCTTGGGTCAGAAGCAAGGTTGGAAGAGCACAGGGTCAGGAAAGGCATAAATGGTCCGTGCATCTGCACTTGTAGGACACATTACAAATGTTAATTACCAGACCATAAAAAGCATTTTCTGAATACTTAAGTTTTCAGATAAAAAAAAAAGTCACTTCTATCTTCAAGGAGGAGAACCCAGGGAACTACAGGCAGGTCAGCCTCACCTTGATTCCCAGGAACATGATGTGGCAGCTAATCCTGGAAACCATTTTCAGGCATGTGAAGGACAAGAAAATCATCATGAGCAGTCAGCATGGCTTCACCAAGGGGAAGTCATGCTTGGCCAGCCTGATGATCTTCTAGGACGAAACGACGGGCCTGGTAAATGAGAGGAGAACAGTGGATATTCTCTATCTAGACTTAAAGAAGGCTTTTGATGCCATCTCCCGTAACATGCTCATAGACAAGCTGTTGATGTATGGGCTGACTGAGCAGGCAGTGATGTCGGTTGGAAACTGGCTGAACGGATGGGCCCTGAAGGTGTTGATCAGCAGCACAAAGTCTAGTTGGAGGCCAGTAAATGGTGGTGTACCCCAGAGGTCAATCCTGCATCCAGTCCTGTTCAAGATCTTCATTACTGAACTGAACGATGGGGCAGAGTAAATCCTCTGCAAGTCTGCAGGTGACACAAAGCAGGGAGGAGCGGCTGATACACCGGATGGTCATACTGCCATCCAAAGGGACCTCGACAGGCTAGAGAAAGGAGCCAACAGGAACCTCATGAAGTTCAACAAAGGGAAATGCGAAGTCCTGCACCTGGGGAGGAACAACCCAAGGCACCAGTAAATGCTGGGGGCTGCCCAGCTGGAAAGCAGCTTTGCAGAAAAGGCGTGGGGGTCCTGGTGGACACCAAGTTGAACTTGAGCCAGAAATTTGCACTTGTGGCAAAGAAGGTGAATGGTAGCCTGGGCTGCATTGGGCAAAGTATTGCCAGCAGGTGGAAGGAGGTGATCCTGCGCCTCCACTCAGCACTGGCGAGGCCAGACCTGGAGTGCTGGGGCCAGTTCTGGGATCCCCAGTACAGGAGAGACACGGTGTCCTGGTTTTGGCTGGGATAGAGTTAATTTTCTATCTAGTAGCTGGTATAGTGTTATGCTTTGGGTTCGGTATGAGAAGAATGTTGGTAACACACTGATGTTTTCAGTTGTTGCTAAGTAGTGTTTACACCAAGTCAAGGATTTTTCAGCTTCTCATGCCCAGCCAGCAAAAAGGCTGGAGGGGCACAAGAAGTTGGGAGGGGACACAGCCAGGGCAGCTGACCCAAACTGGCCAAAGGAATACTCCATACCAGCTGACATCATGCCTAGTATATAAACTGGGGGAAGTTGGCCCAGGGGGATCACTGCTCGGGAACTAACTGGGCATCGGTCGGTCAACTGGTGAGCAACTGCATTGTGCATCACTTCTTTTGTATATTCCAATCCTTTTATTATTATTGTAACTTTATTGCTGTGATTATCATTAGTAGTTTATTCCTTTCTGTTCTGTTAAACTGTTGTGTCAACCCATGAATTTTACTTTTTCCCCCCCGATTTTCAACCCCATCCCACTGGGTGGTGGGGAGTGAGTGAGCGGCTGCGTGGTGCTTAGTTACCGGCTGGGTTAAACCATGACACATGGACATACTGAGAGAGTCCAGCAAAGGGCCACAAAGACAATGAACGCACTGCAGCATCTGTCCTGTCAGGGAAGGTTCGGAGAGCTGGAACTGTTCAGCCTGGAGAAGAGTGGGATCTTACTGATGTCTAGAAGTACCTGAAGGGAGGGTGCAAAGAAGACACAACCAGGCTCTTTTCACTGTTGCCCCATGACAGGACCAGAGCCAATGAGCACACACTGAAACACAGGAGGTTCCCTCTGAACATCAGGGAACACTTTTTCACTGTGAGGGTGACCGACCACTGGCACAGGTTGCCCGGGGAGGTTGTAGAGTCTCTGTTCTTGGAGATACTCAAAAGCCATCTGGGCATGGTCCTGGGCAGCCTGCTCTGGGTGTCCCTGTTTGAGCAGGGGAGGTGGACCAGATGACCTCCGGAGGTCCCTTCCTACCTCAACCATTCTGTGATTGTGTGATAAAGACTGAGCAGCACGTCTCTATCTACCAGTAAGTACTGTACACCTGAAGGCAGCCAACTGATCATTCTCAACTGAACTCATTCTAGACTGAAAACAGTCCAGCAAATAAGGATCAAAACTTTTAGTGGCTCCACTGTACCTCATTACTCTCACATAGTTACAGTTTTCTAATACAATTACTTTTAAGGGCAAAGTGGTGATGTTTGGTCAGTGTCCAACAAACAACAACGAGACTACATCAAAAATCCTCAGCAAATTACTCCCATCCATTCTTTTTTATGGGCCAGTGGAGAAAAAATACCATCTTACAATCTCACCACGCCAAGCTCTGCCTCCAGTAATGCATACTACATATAAACTTTTTTTATTTTTAATGAGGAAGAAAAAAAATCCCAAGTCTAGTCATGAAGTTTCCACACCAACTTCACTAGCCAGGTTTTCGCTCAAAGACTGCAAGAAACTGAATGAAGTTTGAAATTTAAAAATTAATTATCTAGTTACAAAAATATGGCTAAGCTGCTGGTGTTTATCTGCTGCTTTTGTCTCACCCTTTGGTTATTCCCTACAGTCCATCAGTATCCATTCATTATCTCTCGTGTTACTCTTCAACTTCACAGAAGAGGGTAGAGCAGGATCACGCTTGTTCTGAGTTTTACACAGCCTAGCTTAACAGGATCCTGCTCCAAGATCAGAACATGAGTTCTGGTGTTCTAATAACTAGTAGTATTTATAAAAATATCTTTATCGTTATTAGTCTGAGCAGGAACATATCAGTTTACTCTTAGGTTAGCACGCAAATTCCTAATGGGTTTTGGAGATCTCTCCACACTAAGCGAATGTGGTATCTGAAGTTTGCGTTTTGCAAATTGCCTGTTAAAATATATTTGCACACACGTATGAAAGCTAAATTAAATAGCACTTTGCTAATCAAGCAAAAAAAAAGTTTGTTTTGCCCAAGATGAGCCTATAGCCCATTCAAACAGTGAAGCTGAAAGTTTGATTTAAAGGACAACAATGAATTAACACCTGGCTTTAGAAAGAATGCAGAGAAAAGGAGAAAAGGAGCAGAGAGCAAATTCAACCCAGCCAAACAATGCACGTAAGGAACAGGCAACTGATTTCTTCCAGACAAACTCTGAAAATTCTTCTACATCCCATATACCACACAGATGTCTATCTTTTTAAAAAAGGCAGAAAATCAACCCAAAACAAAACAAACCACAAAAATCATGTCCAAAAGCATACTTTTTCCTGGACTGAGACTCCTATCAGTATCTGCCATCCCCGTGCTGAAACCTCTGGCACAGACCTGCATGTGCTCCATACTTCATACTTGTTGCAAATTCCACTTTGCAAGGTGGGCAAAACTGAGCCCAACGTGCATGATGTTGAAGTCTTGCTTACGCAGCTTGGGCCTTCATATTCCTCCAGCATCACAGCACAGCTCTCTGGGCCTTTAGTTTTCAGACTCTTCATCTGCCCGTTTCCCATGATCCTGGGAGCTGCATATTTGCAGGAACAAATCCATTTGCAGGAAATTCACCATTCTGAACTACCAAGAAGTGCTGACACACAAGCCAGTATCTCAAATGGATAATTTCATGGGTGGTTATGTTAAGGTAAAGGGCAGAGACCACGGAAACATAACGCTTGAGGAACAGGAGCAACCCCCATAGTCAGCTGGGTTAGAAATGTCCTCAGTCCATACTCTGAGCCTGGCAACAGAAATTGGGCTGGAGATAAAGTGGCAGCGCAACTGGGCTAAACAGAAGAAAGCACTAACCCATTTACTGTTTATCACAGTAGAGAAAACATTGCAACATGTTGGCAAGTTATCACAAGCCCGTGTTCATTACCAGCCCAAATCCTCAATCACAGCGCTCTAGTGATTTACAGGAAATTAGCATAGCTCTGCTACTTGCAGTGGGGCTTGCTTCTAAATACCAGATAAACTCAGCACTGCAGACTGCTGATGGACCCTACTTCAAAACCTTCTCTCTGTATCACCAAAACCAGCAGTTTCCACAGAGTGAATTAACCCCAGCACAGCACTAATGTGGCTGCCTGTGGTATCTGAACCAAGCTCCATACAAAAGATGAAATAAACAGGACTGCAAATTAATCCACGCTTCAAGACAATGTACTGGTAATTATGCTATTTATTCTTTTTTCATCTAATTTCAGATGGCTGGAAATCTAGATGCAGCTAAAGCAGCAAGTATGGGTTGCACAGAAAGAGTTTCAAGTGCAAAAGGAGTCTGTATAATCAGCACTTTGGTGTTCTGACAAAGCAAGAAATCCCAGCACTTCTCAACAAGGCTTTACAGGCTCTCAAAGTCTCTCTGGCTCTCCTGCCATTAGCCACCAGCTACACACAGCACGCTCATGCCTCTTCCAGTATCGTGTTAGAATAGCAGGGGGAAAAAAGAGCAAAAAAAGTGTTCTCCAGTGTCCTCCACTTGGACATCTATATGGCTACAGCAATATAAAGAAGCAATTTTTATATCTTCCCCATGACCAACAGTCCCACTCGCTCTCTTTTTTGTCATATCTGTTCTCTCCTTCCAAGACTTTAGAATTTGGAGAAATAAGATTTGTCTTTATAAAGTACTTCTTCCTCTCTCTCTCTCTCCCCCCACGCTTAAGAGCAAGGGTCAAAAACAGACCACCTGCGGTGCAACCACACAGTGGACTTCTTTCTGGTGGAGACAACATAGCTATAAGCTCTGATGGTGCAGGTACTTTTTTTTCCACTTGACTAGTTGACCAAATTCTCAGGCACTTTTAAAAAATATTCATTCCATTGCAGATCCTATGATGCATTCATCCACGTATCACAGGCACTCCACGGAAGTGACTTTGTGAAGAGCCCATGAAACCTCTAGCTTTAAAATGCCGTTCCAACCAAGGGCACAGACATCAAGTGGATGTGTGCATCATCTGTATCTATACCACATACCAAAATATTGCATGCTGCTTTTTAATTGCATTATCTGGATAGCATATACTGCAAAACCAGCACCCAGGCTACTTTGCTTTCAAGTCTGATTAAATTCTGAAGATCTTCTAGGACATTTCTTGTTCTGAAGAGTGCTAGACACCACAACAATTTATGCTCTCTCTCATCAGTGGACACCCCTTCAATTTCCTTTGCTCCCAGATCCCAATTCTGAAGGCCAAGTCAAGGAGTCAAATGCTCCTGACCCCACACCAGTTCTCCATTTGGCAGGAGTCCTGTTTTACAAACCACAGCTAGATCGTGCCAATCGTATTACCCTCCCACAGTTTTACAGTTGGACCTTGCATTCATTTTATGTCCACTTCTCTCATGTTTAATCTGTTGCTTTAAAATTACTTGGAAGAACCCTTAGATTAAGCTTTACATACTCCTACACCAACGACCCCTAAAGAAATATACAGAAGCCAAAGACAATTTCTTTAAAATGTTAAATTATAAGAGTTTTCTGAGTTTCTAGCACTCAAAAGTATAAATAGTGAAAGCAAAAACCGAGCAGGTCATGACAGTTAGAAATTATTCTTCCAAAGTGGGTAAATACCTGCACCTGGTTACTGAAGAGGACTTGAGAGTTTATTACACACACTAAAAGTAGCCAAATACGCATTACTCCACTCCATCTATGAGGCAGATTTACTGTCCAGGGAAGTAAATACATGCAAGTACAATGTTCTTACACGCACATATAGTCTTAAATGCAAAGCAGAAATACCAGCAACCTTTACTTACATTAACAGACCTACTACTCAAAAGCATGTTGAGGGCTGACAAAGAGAATAACCAACATTATATGCAGATTATACCTATGTAATTTGATATTTCAGATTACTGTGCTCCACTTGAGAATTTCACACTTTCTTCCTATTAGGCACAGAGAGGAAGCTTCTCTAAGCCTCCTCTACCACTTGGAGTTTCAGTGCGATGAGGAGACTGGTGGGACCAGAAGCCCATTATGGTACCCTTCATCCTTAGGCTACCAGTCAAGTGCCAAAAGGTTTTGTAGCAACAAAGTTGTCCCAGCCTGTTGGGCCTCAGCAGCACGGACAGTCTGACCCAGCCAGACCGTAACCACATCTCGTGGCCTTTGACAGACTGACTGAAGAGCTACACAGACAGGGTCCAATGACTCAAGTGGGTCAGATATATCCTGTCACTGCTATAACAAACTTGCTCTGAAGCAATATGGGGATAACTTGTAATTCTGCTGTTACTTTCCTTTAGGGATTTTTTGTTGTTGGTTGGTTGGTTTGGTTTTGGTTCCCTTTTTTTTTTTCTTCTGTGGATACAAGGAAGACCCCAATGATAATATGCTACTATGGCACTACCATTAGGCCAACCCTGATCTCTTGTTAAGTAAAAATCATTATCAAGATTTAAAATAAAAAAAAAAAAATCAATCCAAATGGATACCCTTTAGACTTCCATAGACATTTATTTTCCATAACCAGTGCACATCTATCACATGAATCCTCCGCAGACCTACACACAGACTTAACCCTACTGTCAGGGTTATCCCAAGAGAAAAATAATTACAGGAAACCCCTCACGATAAAATAATTTAGCCTAAGTCCGCAGGATTTCAGCCTGCGAGCGTGTTCAGCAGGTTGCTCCAAAACACACCAAATTCAGAGGACTGCCTGAGCGCGCTTCGACGGGATTTTAATAGGGCCTCTGCACAGTATTGCTCCGTTCAGAAACTTTTCACGAACCGCCCATCCAGGCCTCCTTACCGTAGCCACCTGCCCTCGCAGGAGCCCTCCAGCGCCCTGCCCAGCACCGTGTAACCCACGCACGCCGCAGGCACGACTCCAGGTCTTGAAGAAACCTCTGTGCAAGCGGCCAGCCCGCACAGCCTCCACTCCCCCCCCCCCCCCCCCCCAGCAGCCCCGCTGCCGCGCACTTTACCCAGGAAAACTCTTTCATTCTCGACACTCAAACTACTTCAGGTACCGGTGACTCCCCGCGCACGCCCCCTTTTAGCCGCGCAGCTGCCCGCCCCGGCCGCCCCCGGGCTCCGGACCCCCGGGGCCAGCCCGCCGCCGCCTTCCCGGCGGGCCGCAGCGGACACCCGCTTCCTCCGGCACTTGTAGAGCGCGGGCCCGTCCGCGCCCGGCCCCCCGCAGCCCCTCCAGCAGCACCCCAGCCGCGCCGGGGGCCGCCCCGCCGCCAGCCCGCCCCCAGCCCCGCCGGCAGCCGCAGGCCGCCCGGCCGGGACGGGCCACGGCGGCCGCCCCCCGGCCCGGGGCACCGGCCGGCCCGGCACCCCCGCCCGGGCCCCTCCAACGGCGCCGCGCCGGGCCGGGCCGGGCGGCTGCCGCCACCGCCCCGCTCCCGCCCTCGCCCTCCCGGGACGCACCTTCAGGCTCCCCCGCAGGGGGCCCTTGCCGTGGCCGGTCGGCGCCGGGGGGGGGCTCCCCAGGCCGCCCTCCTCCTCCTCCTCTTCCTCCTCCACCTCCACCACCACGTCCTCGTCTTCGTCCTCCTCCTCCAGCGCCGCGGCGGAGCCCTCCCGCCGGGGCGGCCTCCAGGCGCTCTCGGCCTTGGGGGGCCGGACCCCGTCCGCCTGCGCGGCCGCCGGCCCCGCGCTCAGCCGCCGGCTGCCCATGCTGGAGCGCTTGGCCAAGCGCCGCGCCTGCATGGTGCCGCCGCCCGCCCGGCCCGGCCCGGCCCGGCCCGCCTCCCGCCGCGCTCAGCCCCGGCTGCGGGCTGCGGGCAGCGGCCCCGCCGCGGCAGCGCCGAGCCCAAGGGGCGGCGGCGGCGCTCACCGGGGGGCGGCGGTGGGTGTGTGCGGCCGGCGCGCCGCGGCCATGGGGGCCCGCGGGCGCGGCGAGGCGGGCCCGGTGCCGGCGCGGCCGCCCCGCCGCTCGCCCACCTGCTCCCGCCGCCCTTCCTCCTCCTCCTCCTCCTCCTCCTCCTCCTCCTCCTCCTCCGGCGGCCTGCCTGCCTGCCTGCCCGCCCGGCCGGCCCGGCTGTCGGGCGCGGCGCGGGGTCCGCTCCCGCTCGCCCTTCCCCGCCGCCGCTGGTCCCCGGCACCAAAACCCGGACTGGATTCCCGCCGACCGCGGCTCCGCCAGGCGCTGCGCGGGGCCGCGCTGCCTCCGCCCGCAGCCGCAGGCGGGTTTCCCTGCGGCGCGGCGCGGCGCGGAGCGGCAGCGCGCCGGCCCCCGCCGCCCACCTGCTTCGCCCCGGGTACGCCGCGGGGAGGGGGGCGCCGGTCCGTCCCCGCCGCCGCACCCCCGCCGGCGTTTAGTCCGTTCAAACGGCAGGAGGGCCGGGGGTGCCCGGCAGCCTCCGCCCGCGGGACAGGCTGCCAGATGTCTCGGGCCTGGGTGAAAGAAAATGATTTCACCCCTCCCCAGAAAACACTGATGGAAAAAATGGAACTTCTGGGAAAAAAAGCTGAGAAGAAACGGGTTTTTCCCAGACGAATATTCGAAGCAGAGCTATCTATGCTCTGTTGTGGAGAAAACTCTCCAGGATGGCTAGGGAAATAACTCCCAGTTTAAATTGCAGTACTTCTGCACTTTAAGCTTTAAAATACCTTTCTGAAAAGTTTTTTAAATTAAAATAGTTTCCAAACAGAGCTTTAAGTTATTGCAGTCACCATTTAAATTTATTACAGGCTTCTATACCATTTATTAAAGCCTCCTGAAATTGAGTTATACTTAAGGTTGTCACGTGCTTTTCCTAACCTCTTCCTCTATAAGTAAGTTTCAAGTCTGCATTTACATGTTATTTTTGAACCATATATATACTCTTCTCCATTTACAAGCGAATTACAGTAATTCCCTTTTCAGTGTTCACTACCTTTCTCCCCACACACTCTGTTTTAGAGACATGCCAACAGGCCAAATGTACACGTAATATGTTGGCACGGGGCCAAGCTTCACCTCTAACGCTAGGTTAATTTGTCCCTGTCAAAAAGTAATTACATTTATTCATTTTGGAACATAGCATGCAGCGCTTTCTATGCAAGAAATTATAGATCATACAGTACCCACTCTTAAAGAAATAATGAAGTTACTTTTCATGTCAAACTATCGAAGTTGTTTCAACTTTCTCAACTCAGTCCCACAAACCAGTTGTTTTCGTTTCCGGAGACTGTGCATCTCCCAACAAGATCCGCAACAGAATCGCTGGCAAATTCTGGCCTATCAGGCCTTCCAGCAGTATTTCCCCATCCAGCTAAAAATGACACTTCTAGATGTTTTACTCCGGCTTTGATCAGCTGCACTGCAATGTCAGCACAGCCCGTCTCGCAGCAGAACAGCAGCCAAAGCCCCTGGTGCGCGCCACCACAAGATGTCCCGTCTTTTTTCCTGCCACTGCATGAGTATTTAGCTTCTTGATACCTGGTCGAGTGGATCAGTCATGGTTTTTTGAAGCTGATGTTGCATAAAGGATAGATTTGTGGAAGAAAAAAAAAAAGGATAAATGCTTTTTAGTTTTATTCCTACACTGAATGTTCAGAATTCAAAGGTTTAGATTGGACAAAATAGTTATGCTTAAGTTTTGCCTTAAACATGAATTCCACCATTAATTTAAATGGTATTCTCAGTTCCTTCATACTTGCACCTCAAAGGCATAGAAATGGAATCATTCCAATACCTCCTAGTACTAAAATTATTTTAAATATTTTGTATCATTTGAATACCACCTAAATCTAATTGTGATCTTCTGTAGTGGCCTGTGTTCACAGTTATCTGAATGATAATCACCATACTGAAGGTCCTATTCCTATATGCTGCACACTGGGATACGTGTTGAGAGACTTCCTCGAGGTTTTCAAAGGTCTGTATGTTTTAATTGTAGCAAAACCAGAACCAAAATTAGAAATTATATGCACCGAATCTGTTATCACTGAATTGGATAATAGGTGCTAGCATGGACACCGCAAATAACAGAATGGAGACCAAAGGATCTGTTGTAGAAAATAGTGATGATAAAGGATAGTTGGGCTTGCACAGACATGTCTGTCAACTTCCAGGACAGCTCACGCTTCAGCCTGTATTTGAACTCTGTATTCAGCTCTTTTGTCAGGTTAGTTCCAGGACCCGCTCTAAGATACAGCTGACCAGACGCCTCTTGCCCGGAGGTTTTGGTGGGTAAACGTAAAAGCAGAGATTGTTAACCAATAATCAGGCTTTTAGTTGTCAGTTCAGCAACAATCATTTCAAAAATTACTAGCTGGGTTCTCTGGTTTGGGAGCATGGTGGCAGGATGCAGAGAAGAGAGGCTCAGACAGGTTCTTAGGGACAGGTAAAATGTCCCAGGCTGTCCAGCCTGCCTGCCTGCTGGCCTGCCTGCCTGCAGCAGGTTGCTCCATCCTCCAGGATGCTCCCTCTTCTCCCCCGGGACTCTGGCAGGTCATGGCCCCTCAGCTCCCAAAGCAGAGCAGGACAGCAGGTGAGCCCTGGAAAAGGTGGGCAGGTTGACAGAGGAAGAGTGTAACCAAATTCTGGTGGAGGGAGAGGAGGCAAAATAGTTTTGGGGTCAGGAGGAATAAGGAATGGCAGTCCAGAGTTCACTGGGCAGATGGGCAGGGCAATCCCGGGAAGGGTTTTAGAGAATAC
Organism: Buteo buteo; assembly: GCF_964188355.1. NCBI lineage: Eukaryota > Metazoa > Chordata > Aves > Accipitriformes > Accipitridae > Buteo > Buteo buteo. The sequence goes on from NC_134173.1 coordinate 47,070,074, forward strand.
TGCTGACTTTTGATTAGTAATCTGAGCTGCTAATGCTTTTTACTCCTGCTAGGTTATCAAATGCAATGAGAAGCCAGTGTTGACAACTCTACAACAGATTGGTTAAAGATTTCTAGCACTTCCCAGGCGAGCCAGATTGGAGCTCTAGTAAGAATAACTTCTCTCACAATATTTGATACAAACAAAAGATAGAAATGACTGTTTGCTCCATTTCTTCCAGTCTGTCTGACTTGCAGTATGAATGGAGCTGAAGCTGAACCCATATCGCCTTTTCAGTGCTTCCCAGGGGAGTTAAATTGTGGTGAAAGTTTTCTAAGGACAGTCAGGGAGTCCTAGACACAGTCCTCTTCAGTATCTTTACATTCGCTAACAGTTAAGAGTCAAACACAAGCCATAATCCCCTACCACCCATCAACATTTTTTCCCCGAGACTCAGTCTTGGCACTCTTGGGGTGAACTGCTGAACAATTCTGGCCCATAGCCACATCCTGACATCGAGTAAATTCTTGTGATATATGGGGTAATATGGTATCACTTAGCTAAACAGAGCTATCTCATATGTAGTACAGCATAATATGCCTCTAACGAAAGTACAGGCTCTGGCTGTAATGATAGCTGTTTACATGTCAATGATTTCCAAGCTTATTAAAAGTTAATGTGCACATTTGCACTCCCTGTGTGTATACAGCTTTCCAACACAGCAGAAGTGTTTCAGATGCTTCTTTGCCTCTAATCTTAGCAATCAGTTCGTAATTCCAAAAAAGAAATGCCTCTCTCTCTAAAGACATGAGACAATTCAAATTATAAGTATATATAAGCATATATATCTCCCTCCAGAAGTTCTTCTAGAAAAATCTGTGAAGGTGAATTACAGTGACAGCTTTGCAGTTCATCTTGAATAATTATTGTCTAACTTCTTTCATTAAATCCACTGGGCAGTTCTGTGCACTAGCCACAGAAGAAGATCTAGCTTTCCCTAGCACAGCCTTAACTAGTCTATACTGATTAATGTCTGGTGGAGTTTTCTTATGATACATACTTTTTCCAAACATTTAATACAGTCCATCTCTCAGTGAAGTATTCCTCTCATTTTTATTACAATTATTTACTGATCTGTTTGACACTTTGTTCCATTCAGCCACTGCTACTTTATACTGTGATCATGACTGCAGGCAAAGCTTACCTGACACCACATTGCGGAAAGAGTTCCTTTTGCTTCCAAAAGCAGAGATTCTTCCATAAAGCTCAGGGAAGCACTGCTCTGTAACCACCTGGCTTGCTGGTCCCAGAACTGCTTCCATCAGGGACAATCAGTCAGCAACGCACCTCTGCTAACAACCAGTAGTACAGGTGTGCTTTAGTTTGCCTCACAGGAGCAGGCGAATACATTGCAGTGTGCATTTTGCTGGACCACCCAGAATCCTGCCTAGGCTAGCTCTGCTTTTTTTTTTTTTTTTTGTCTTTTTTTTCTGATGTGCCTGCCAGGAAAGAATACATTTCTTGATTTATTTTCTTTAGTCTCTGAAAACTTCTTCCCCTTGTCCATGAGTGCCAACTTTTTATCACTAGAGGCAAGATCCCCTCTGCTCCAACCTCCTCCCAGACTGATGCTATGCTACCGTTCCTCACCTTTAAAAAAAGTCTAGCAGCAAAAGGAAGCAAAGAACCCTCAATTTTCTACGCATTTAACCACTTTTTTTTTTAAAAACATAACCTGCTCGAGTAGTCTTTCACTTTTTAGCGTGCAACAAATGCATTTGTTTGAGCTTTAGTATTCATACCAGCATGTGCACTAACCATGTGTGTGTTCCACTTCTCTCATAATCCCAGGCATTTGAGCCCCTGCCAACTTCTTTATTTGGGGACCTGCCTTCTCCACACCCCCTTTGTAAACTTTGCATTTGTTTTGCTTTATAGTGATCATTGAAGTTCTCACTCCAGCTGGGAGGACAGTCAGGCACCTTCAAGAACAAGGGAATGATTGACAATATTAGGCAGAAAATTGTCTACCAGATGCTGCTCAAAAGGAGAGGTGGCAACCTTCCGACCCCCTTCTCAGTAAGTGAAATCGTCGCTTCTGTGACATGCCTCTGCCCCACTCATCAACTGAGCGGGGAACACAAGGTCACTTCTGCGTCTGGCTGTTGTGCAGCAAAATGCCACCCTGCAGACAAGGCTACGCCTTCTGCTTGAAGGAGGTTCCAGTGCCAGCCATGCATTGGAATGAAGTGGCAAAATTCATCAGCCATTACGCATTACTCTTTTCAATTACCGCTCTGAAACATTTACTAGTTCTGAATAATCTTACTGGTATGGAAAGGAATTCCGGATAGTCTGTCCTTGGACTGTGAGAGAAGGAACATCAACCAGAACTGCACGGCTTTTTTGAAACCCCTCCCCAAAGTTTCTGCTGTTATCCAGAAGTAATTTAACGCAATTTACATGTTTATGTCTCTCAGAAGGCTTTGTTTCCCAGAAAAACAGGTCAGCTTATTGCAGTTTCATGCTAGTACTAATACAATGGTTACAGTTCCCCTTTTTTCAAATTAACTAGTTTGAGGAAGACAAAGGGATGAATTTGAAAAACAGTAAGTAACATTTTACTACTTAATTAGCCCAGAGTGACCACTATGGGGGTGGGGAGGTGGGGAAGGGGGGGGGGGGAAACACTTTTCCTTAACAAAAGAAGCACAGGACCAAAAAAACCATAATCAGTCTACACTGAGGGCAGACACACAGAAAACATAGGCCTCTGTCATGTGAATGTTTGAGCACATAATACAAATATTTTTTCTTTTTTTTTACACAAAAAAAACCTATTTGGGGGCATTTCAAAGTTGTTTGTGCTCACTCATATGTGGTAACAGCAACATGGTGAATAATGACCCCTAAAATGACACCACAATTAAAGGAAGGATATAGAAAAGGAAAGACAATCATTGAAATATTATTTTAAGTAAGTGTATTCATTAATTGTCTTAATTTAGGTGGAACGTCCTCTGTAAGTTAGATTAAACATATATTAAGAAAAATGCAAGCTTGGCATGTCAACTTCCTCCTCAGTGAAGTGTCAAAGAACTCAGCTTGATTCTTAGAGCCAAGGCTGAATTTGCTGAGGTAGCAATTACAAAGAAACTAGCTGTTCCTTTCAAAACGAACAAATTAGATCAGGCACTCAGGAAAACATAAATATTACAGGACCACATAAAACAGTACTTACAGACTCACTTTTTACACGGAAACTCCACTGTAAATCTTGTGGAACTGAGAAAAAAAACTATATAGCTGTCAGTCAACAGCAGCAATAAAAATATTTACTGTAATAAATTAAGCAATGGCTACAATTTTATTTTGATCATCTTGCTACCCATCATAAGGTAGTACAGTTTTATTTGCATAAATTCTTAATGTTGGAGATGAATACTCTGCTTTGCAAACGGCACTCTGCTTTTTTTTTTGGCTTGCGTACCACACTGACGTTAACCCTAAAGGCTCTGTAAGTACATAGCACTGTAACCAAAATTTAAGGGAAACACCAGATAGCCAGGTAACTTGAGGATCACCCACACCTCGAAGATTTCTTCATTAATCAGCTGAAAGCCAGATCACTAGCTTGAGATGTAAGAGACATTTTCCACGTTGTACATGTTCCCATTTTCCAGCGAGTACAGAGGTTCGTTAAAGCTTTTTTTTTTTGGTTTTGGTTTTGCAGGGAAGCTCCCTGATGGAAGTTTCTCCGGAGGTGCTGCTTCCAGTCAACTCCTTAGGAGTCGTCAGAAAAACTGACGGTTTTGACAGCCTGTTTTTCCCTAATAAAAAAGGCTGAAAGAGACAACTCTAGACTGCTCTGCTTTTCTCCTCCGTTCTCTTTCAGGAACTAGCCGCCCCGTTCTCCACATGGAAACCCGGCTGACCTCTTCCTGCCTCTCCCACCCTGCTCTCCTCCATATAAAAACCCAAACGACGCACCCCACGGACCTGGAAAGGCACAGATAAAGCGGACTCGTTTGGAAAACGGACGCTCCCCCTCCAGGAGCATGCATGCCCTTTGCTGTCACACCGAGGAGGAGCGGAGGCAGGCGCCCGGGGAGCCGACAGGCGCCCCTCTCCACACAGACCCGCCCGCCAGCCGCTGGCAGCGCTGCCCCCGGGGCGTGTGAGAGCCGGGCCAGCTCCCACAGCGCTTGCTCCATGCTCCCGCCCGCGATCCTGTTCAGCTTTTGCCTCAGATTTCTCCTCCTGCCGGCGGAGCGCGGCCCGTAAACATGTGCGGCCCTGTCAGCGGGGTCCGCCATGCCCGCCCGCCCCGCCGCCCCCGCCGCCCAGCTGCCGCCGCCGGGGCGCTCGTTGCGCAGCGACGCGGAAGGGGAACAAGGGGAGCAGGGCGGGAAAGGGGGAGGGGGGGCGTCCGCCGCGCTGAGGGGAAGGCGGCGGGACGGCCCCGGCGCCGCCCGGTCTCTCGGAAGAGGAGGCGTTAAGGCCTGGGCTGCCGAGCGGGAGGGGGGCGCGCCCGCCCGCCGTGCCTTGTGCTCCCTCGGGGTGCTGTCCCGCCGCTGTTCGTAACTGCGTATTTCCTACGCGATGGCGGGGGGAGCGGGCGGGCTGTGCTCCTGGCCGCCGCACACCACCCCGCTGCAGAGCTCGTGCCTGTGAGCCCTGTCCGTTTCCCTTGTGAGGTGCGGTCTCTGCCGTAGTCAGGTTTATAGTTGGTTATAAATAAACATCTCGAAGCCCCCGCTACTGGAGTCGGAGCATTGTGTAAGACTTTCAGCTTCCTTAAAAAAAAACAAACAAACAAATAAAGCCTTGGTAATTTTCCTCTGTGGAAAAAAAAAGTTTGGAAACTTGATACAGCTAAACAGCTCAGAAAACAGCAAATACTTAAAATGTGGCTCAATCACACCTCATGACTGTTGAGCTAAAATTGACTAACTGGGAACCTATGGCTTGAATTAGGTTGGGACAATTTGTACTCCAGCAGTTACCTGTTTTACAGGCATAATACAAATGTAAGCATGTAATATTAAACACGTTGTGGGTTTTGGGTAGAATACATTTAGTATAAAATGCAATCAAGGTCACGCTAATTGCTGTGGCAAGTTCAGTTTTTCAACTGCAGTCTCCCCCCCCCCCCCCCCCCCCCGCGCCGGGTATAGCAAAAGCTCTTAAATTTCATTTACTAAATCTCTTTTTTTTCTCTGGCTGGTGGTTAGGGCTTTCGTTTTGTTTTGAGGCAGAAGATCTAGCAAAACTGAATTTTGAAGTGGCACTGTGTTAAGTGTTTTCTTGTGATTATTTTTTCAAGTGTAATGTTTTGGCTTGATTTTCTAAGTTCCTTTAATTAATTTTTGGTTTCTAAATGTTTGGGTTTTGTTTAGAAACACTAGAGCTGTTCTGTTTTGCTGGCTTCCTTTGGTAGAGGTGTGTTGTATTTTAATCTCATTTGTGTAAGCGAAAAGAAAACCTTGCAGGAACTGAAAGTGTTACTAAATACAAAGGGTTCTTTTCCAGTGTTTATAGAACAAACTTATTTGTGTATGAACTTTTTTTTTTTTTAATATGAATGAACAGCTATGCCAGGTCTTGTTCTGGGAGGAATGGAGCAGCAGGGAAAAGGGGAGCACAGGGAGAAACACACCCGAGTCCTCCTGGAGGCTTTCCCTCCTCTTGGCGTTAAAGATATTTGGTCAAAAGGTGCTAACACAGTGCACAAGTTTGGTGTAGATGGCAAGATAATGAGTTTCACTTGAGCTACAGTTTAATGAAGCATCTACTGCCTTGTCTGAGTTAGTCATTTGGAACATGTTACTTAGATAAACAGTCTGAAAGCAGAAAACAAAGGCAGAGTGAAGCAGCTCAGGGAAACACAAAATAGAGAAGGAGCAACAGGAATAGCAGAGGATGGCTATAGTCACAGCGGAAATGCAGCAAAAGAGGAGGGGGAGGCAGGGGGATCAAGTAGTAGGAATGGGAAAGTAGCCCTGGGGCAGTGAATGATAGCAGAGATGTTGATGAAACCAATAATTTTTTTCAATTTTCCCTTGAACACAACTCTTCTCATAGGCAGTTTACTGGGACAGAGGAGAAGTAGGTAATCAAACTGACATTACACCCTTGTGAAAGAGGCTTGGGATAATTACGCATGGCACAGGTAAGTGTCCTGAAGATACCCGATACAGCTCTTGTTAAAATTTGGATAATTTTCTTTCTGCGTCTCCATTTCTGTGGTCACATTGCCCCTCATGCTGCTCCCAAGTTCAGCTGTCTGCAAAACCCAAACTTAGGAGACTTGGGACCTAGATTACCATTTTCCTACAGTAGCATGAAATTCTTCTTACAGAATAACAGAGACTGATTTTAGAGGAGAATTAACCTCTTCTGCCACAAAGCATTAGGTGAGCAGCCTATCATGTGAATTATTATTTTGAGTATTTTAAGTTTAATAACTAAAGTGTAGCATAGTTCTTTCAAAAAGGAGATGAGTTAACCGACACCATCCATCCCTGCTAGTTATCTGCAACGAGATTACAGAGAATGATACTCCATTTGCACATGCATTTTGCAAACTTACTCCTCGGTTGTACTCTTTATTTTGCAAATTGCAGACATTGAGATGAAGGGTCTATAATTTCCTAGCTTGCCTTTCTCTTGGAACACTGGTGCTGCACTGGCACGCATCCACTTTGCTGTGACTTCATTTGAATACAGCAAATTCTTTATTATGATTAACAAAGGGTTGCTCTCTGGTCTGCTTTGAATCTCAGTCTGCTCATGGAGATTAGTGGGGTTTGAGCAATGCCAACTCACTAAATATCTCCGCTTCACTGATCTCAAAGACATTTGTGACAATGGATTTAGTAGTCATTTTCATGCGTGTTCTTGCCTTTGAATGGATAATACCTTAGTAGTTCTGCTTTCCATTGCTGTTTGATTCTCCATCCCATTCAAAAGGGTTTAAATTCAAAACTTCTCTTTCTTCTTATGTTGCTTCTTTGAGATACATAAACACATCTGTTGGTGGTTTTAATCCTTGAATGCAACCCCCCCTCTTTGATTTTATTTTGGGTGAATACATTGCAAATGTCTATGTATTATCTCCCTCTTCACAGCAGAAACAAATAAAACTTTCTCTCCCAAGGAAAGATTAACAGAAATTGTTCTTCAGTTGAGCAGGAAAAGGCCGGTGGTTTTAAAGTAGGGAGGTCCCAGTTACATGTCCTGATGTGGCCATATGTCTCATTTGGCCACAAAAATTAGAGAATGGGCAACAGTAAAACCTTAGGTGACATCACATCAGCAGACCCTTCTATTTTTTCATGCGGATGTCTCCACTGACCTCTTCACATGTTAGCAGGTAACACATACAGACCTCATTTAGCCGTTAAGTCTGACCAAAGTATTTGTGCCGAGCATGCTTTTCAAACTGGGATCTTTTATCTTCAAATCATCTGTTTAGTGTTGTTTTCTTGTAAAGGTTTCTCTCCACTGCAACATAACAAATTCATCTTCCTGCCCCAGATACACGCCTCAACTTTGTCTGAGTTACTCAGAAAGAGAGATATTAGATGGGTATTTATTTTTTATGATGTAATAATAAATGCAGTGAAATCTAGAAACATTAGAGACATCCATCATCTTAATTTCTAATTTTCCGATTATGGTCATGGGCATGAGCCACATTGTATGTTGCCACCTTCAGAGGCTTTCTTTTATACATGTAGTCCCTAGTCTTCTCTAGGGACTCCTGACCACTAGAACATTTGGGTTTAAAAGTTCTTCTTGCCCCCAGTTTTAAGATGTATTTCTTTTCTGAAATGAAGATATTTAAGAGGTAAAGCGCTCTTGTGTAGTCAGAGCTCAGCGGTTCTGAATAGCATACCTTTAAAAATAAAACAAGTATTTCACAAACTCATCCTTGTTTCATACTACTCACTGCAAAACTGTCACGCAGGTAAGATTTTCTAATGAGTAATGATGGTATAGTATGGTGGTCTAGGTATGAAAAGATCTTCCATTTGTGTATTTCTCTTAATCCAGCTGGAGCAGGGTATCACCATTATCATCACCTAACTCATGAAAATGTGTTCATTTAGAGAAAACCCTTGTGGAAACACGGCCTTATGTTGTTCATTTATTTCAGTGAATAGAACTAGGCAGCAATAGAGAAGTATATCCAGGAGTTAAGCTTTTTTGAAGAAGGAGTATTTGCAATTTGGGGTTTATTTTTGTTCATGTTAGTAAGAAATACCACGTAGCTAAACAGTATCTTATATCGGTTTATCACATTACTTCTGTCAATGCGTTGAACACAACCTTGTATAATAAAGCAGGATCCTGGAATGACAAATTTTAAATTTTCTCAAAGAAAGGTGATCAGCCTCTTTCTCCTTCCCAAAAATTTCTTAAGTCAAGGAGTATTATTTTATCTTGATGTATGAGACAAAATTATAAACCCTTCACAAATACTAGGTTAAATTTCTGGAAGCAAACAGACCCCAAAAGCCTTGTGTTGCTGCCAGGTCAAGCTGTAGACTTGTCTTTTAATTGCTGCAGGAGAACAGCAATTAATCTCCAAAGCTGGGTTTCATTTCAGAAAATGGATGAGCACAGTGAATTTCTTACTAAACTAAAGAAATTTACTAAACCAACTTTCTCAAAAGAATAAAAGCAAAAGTGTTCCAAGCTTTTAGTTTATAGAAAATCCAGAACAACCAACACAGACATAAAACAGGTAAGAGAAGTAGCGAGTATTAAGCAATGCTGAAAAAAAACCCAAATAGACCTTGATGGTAGTTTCTTTACAGGGAAGTTGCTCCCAGTTCAGGATTTGGCTGTTGTACTTCCAATCCGTGTGCAGCAAAGAATATAATTTATTCATAGTATTTCAGAGGCTTCTTCTAGGCCAGTCTTTGAAGATCTGTCCTACTCAGTATGTTTACCTGCATTCCAAAGGCCTATGCTGTCCTCTGAGATACAGTTTCCCACTGATTAATCCAATGGATCAGTCAGGGCATTTGCTTCTGTATATAACACACACTCTGACATCAGCAGCCTAAAACCAAAGGTGGTGGCATAAAAATCTTGCAAGAAAGCTATGTCAGTGCTGTGCTACACTCACGGCAATAAGCCATGAAGAATGTGTTCACTGTAGCCACCTGCCTGGGATAATTGCTGTCACTTCTCTCTCGCTTCAAGTGCCCGATCAGCCTGAGCTGTGAGCCACTGATCACTTCCACCAGGTGCTCAAGATGTTGGGTGAGAAAGATACCATAGCCTTGGGCTGTTAAATCTAGGGCAAGGTTTCACTAAAGGCAGTGTCTGAAGTGCCACCCAGCAATGCAAGGTTGCCTCTGCATCATTACTTGCCCAGGGATGTAGTAAATCTTGCTCAGTGGGATTTATATCATTACAAAGTGTTAAAAACCTGGCTTTTGGGTTTGTACTCAAATAGACAGTTTCCTGCAGTGTGACCCTGGTCTTTGCTACTCAGGTAGCCACCTCCAGCTCTTCTTACCAGACCCAGCATTTCCACGTACTTGTTTTGGGCTGTGCTCCACTGGAATCGCATCACATTTACAGATTTACATAGCTTCCAGCACAAGTCACTTTGTAGCTAAAACATCTTTCAGCTGTCAGCATTTCCATCCAAGGTAAAAAAATACAGATCTCTAATTCTTGAGTTCTAATTATGCTCCAGCCACCTCAATTCTGGTATGCTGACTTGGCCTGAAGATACCAGCAATGGTAAGAGATACTATTATTTTGGTGCATTTGTTCCCTCAAAGCATAATTAAGCTACAAGTTTTGCATGTAGACATGCACCAATAGGGGCTGGGCCTATTGAAATTTTTCTGTTGATCAAACTTGAATTCATTCAGAGTTACAATCAGGGAAGCAGCTTCCAATGCATGCACAGAACATTTGCTTGATAATGAAGAATTTTAAAACCTGTCCATGAAACTTGGTAGCTTTAGATGAAGCCAGAAGGATTGTTACTGAATCTGTCCAAAATTCCCACTGCTGAAAAAGAGCAAGACGATTGAATAAAAGGCAAGATTTTCCAGCTTCCCTGTCAGCAGTTATGAGGAACAGGAGATGATGAGAAAGAACTGGTATTATTTGGGGGCCAGAGCTAAAAAAAAATAGTGCATTGTTCATCAAATGGCTAATACTGTACAATGATTGATGATTCTGTAATCAGAGCCCACACAGAGAGAAACAGGCTGTAAATTAAATGATGGAGTATTTCACAAATGGCTTGCAATTGTAATGTAATGATCAAGAATTTACAGAGAAAGACTTTATGCCCCTTTTTTAACAAGCTGAAGCATTTCTAAGAAATAATTAGGGTTCTGACTATGTAGTCATTTGAATGAAGGACTGAGTTTGACAATAAAAAATAGCCTGTAATCTGCATGTCACATGCAGCTTTCTGCTGACATACAACCTCATGGTCTAGTGCACCAGCATTCACAGTGAATTAGTCTCAGTTTTACTGTATTCTTTAACCACACCAAGTGGTACCTGGGGAGATAAAGTTCTCTTACTATGTCACTGCTAGTTAGGTAGCTCTTACAACTGAAAAATTGGAGAATGACTCAATGATAGACTTAAAATCAGTGTCTTACTGTGGTTAGAAGTTTCTTTTTTTAGACTCAGTAGTAAAGAAAAAGGAGGAGGAGTAATCCATTTCCCTTGCCCTTTTGAAATCCTCAGGTTGGGAAGCCAACTGACAAGCCAATGGCTTCCTCAAGCAATTCACTGCAATTTCTTCCTGGAAAGCTTCCTCCTCTAGAAGCAAAGCATCCCCCTTAGCTTTCCATAGAAGTGGAAAAGTGCATATTGAAAGTAAATTACAGCATGCATTTGGGGAGATGGGTAGAATTATGGCTAGGAAACTGGACTAACATGAGCAAACAGGCACTGAAGAATCCATGCCAATTTGAGGTAAACAAAACATCTCTTCTTTTGGTCAGTCAGCTATATCTAGCACATATTCAGATCAGCAATGCAGTACACATAATGCCTCTGACACCTCTAGAAAACACAGGGTCTCTTGCAGCTTTCTAGAAAATGAAGATGTCCATGAAGTTTTGAATTTATCTTGCCTGTGTTCCACATAGCATATGTACATACTCTATTTGGGAAATGCCATCGGCAGCAGCCCTCATTTTTTCTAACATTAGGTGTCAGAGTGCAGCTGACCTCTTTCTTGAGGCAATCTAAGATGCACTACAACTGCCAGTTCTCAGAGGTTCTGGACACAGTTTTTCACCAGCTCATCAGAAAACTGGACAGTGTTATTAACTATCTCTTAAGCAATTGGTAAATAGAAAGGGATCTTCTTTTCTGTGATGGCTTGCATGATCATACACTCTACCAAAACACCATCTCTGAGTTACTTAACCATATTTGGGGCCAGCCTAATTGTTTCAGATTCAGGAGGATGTAATTCCAGCAATGACTATTTCTGGGCATTCAGAAACTGCTCTTGAAGTCTGAGAGTATGTTCAAGTTGGGGCAGCTCTTATCTTGGGGACAGTGGCATCCATCCTAGTGAGAAGTTTATAAGAGTTGTTAATACCTTCCTTTGTCATTCTGTTTTAATAATGGCTTGTAACAAATTTCCTAGCTCTTAAATACATGACAGTGTTCTTGTCTGTTTGTGTCAGATTTTTCTCTGACGCTGAGAACAAGGTGCACATGTTAGCATGTGGAGGAGATAAGACACCCATTCACAAGAGCTGCATTTCTTGGCTAACTTTTACATAGTGTGGTTATGACAACAAATGAAAATGTGTCTGTGCAGTAGCCATCAGTGAGGGTTTCAGAGGCTGTCCCCAAGCCTGCAAGGATGAGCATGTGACAACTCTAACTGTGAAAAGGGGCACACAGGAGAATGACACCAGCTCTTGTCTGCTGGCCCCTGATTTTGGTCATGAAGGTAGTAGGGAGAATTTACAGTATAACTGTATGCTTCAGTGCTCTAAGGATTTTTTTTTAAATATTATTTTGTGCAATATTTTTCTCTTAAATCTCCCTTGTGTTATACATATACACTTGCATGCACATACCAAATTTTCTGTTTAGATACTCACTTAATAAGAAGAATTAGAGCTGTCACTGGTCAGAATAACATATCCATTAAGCAGCAGTCCTCTTCATGTAGAATGGCTGAGGATGTGTTCTAGACCACAATCTTCAAACTTGAAGATACTCAGCAGTTCACGTGTGGTCCTTTCATGGACAATTTTTCCTTGCATGCTTGTTTTTATCTTTTTTATTATTACTGTATTCAGCTTTGTTGTACCACACACACAGTCACCAAATAATAAGTATGCCATAGAGTTAGGGAAGTGAATGCCATTAATGTTCATGAAACAATCAAATGCTCTAATGATGGGCAGGACAGAAGCACCCAACAAGGGACTTAATCATTAGGTTTTCATAGCAGGATTTGCGAAGCATGTGGTAAACAAAGGATGGGGCCACATGCTAAGCAGCAAGCAAAAAATAAAATAGTGACTAGCTGCTCATTAAGTGAGTATTGTCCATTCTACGCACTGAGTCAAACAAAGGCCTAGTGGTTAAAGACAGCATGTGACTATAATTAAAGACTTTTATATGACATAGGCACACAAGGACACCAAATTAAGGGTGCACAGGCAACCTTACCTCAGGCTTTTCCTGACTTGCTAGTGTTCAGCTTAGAATCACCACAATGCTCTTCTGATACAAGGCTGTGTATGATGCCCTTAGTACACGTGGATCCCTCAGCAATATCCTAGCTGGAGTTTTCTGCTAGCACTGCTAGCAGTACTTGCAGTAAACTGCTAGGTTTGCTTCGCCTTGGATTTGTTTGTCTGCTCACCAGTGGCTGAGTGGCTCACCTGGTTGGAGGATTAGGCTACAAGCCACAGGCATGAGTGGGTGGTGAAGAGATAGGAATGATATGGGACCCGCAGCACAGCATGTGAAAATGCATGTGACATGATGGGCAAACCCAATGAGAAAACAGCAACACTGGCATCAGGTGCAACTGACCCTGCCCTTACAGCCTAGGCGGTAGGTTTGTCCAGCCACAGATTGACCCTCTTTGGCGCTGTATTTGGTACATAGATTGGCTGTGTTCATTACAGTGCCTTCCAGGAGCTGTTTTATGCAGTGAAAAATGGCTAGCAAGGGATGGTCCTAGCCAAGGAATGGTGCTTGCTGGCAAGTATTACAGTAGTGGGGGGGAGCAGGAGCATTCAGTAATTTGTATGTGCACATTGTGAACCACTTCACGAACTGTCCTTGGTCTCATCTTGGTCTTTCTGAAGCAAGAAGACGAAAGTTCTTCAGTGCAGCTTACTAAGTTAACGAGCACCGACTTCACTGTGCTTTGAAGCCCAAATCCTGGCAGCACACCAGAGCTAATGATGCAGACAGAATCCATGTGCCACCTGCAGAACCATTCTCTGGAGCTGCAGTGAGGGAGCAGCTAGAAAAGAGCAGCTCGAGATGTACATAAACTGCCCTGTTCAGTTCCTGGGAACCACCTGTGGGATATGTTGTGGGAGCTGGCCTACTATCACAACCAATAACTGATTTACTGACAGTGTGCTGTTAGCCCAGGGAGATTCTTCTCTTCCAGTCCTGCAGTGTCCTCACTCTTCTTCGGGGCTGGGAAACATTTTTTTTCCCCTTTTAAACTTCAGACAATGGTTCTTAAAGCTTTTCCTTGCACAAGTGGTGTCTGATGAGGGGACCACCATGCAGGACTGGGCTGGTGGAAGTGCCTGATGTGTGTGTGGTAGATTATATGGCTGGGGAGATGCTGTGCTGTAGCCACCTACCAAGCCATCTTTGAGGTTGAGGGAACAGATAGAAGAGCACTCCCCAATGCTTCACTCTCTGCTTGTTTCTCCAGAGAACCCACATCACAGTGAGATGTTGTATTGCTTACTATTTCCTCTTCCAGGAAAGTTTAATAAAAAAGTCAGCAAACTACCGGATTTGTCTTAGGACCATAAGGCACTCCCAGGTGTGTATCATGTGAGCTAGGTAGACCTTTTGGGGAGAACATGGAAGCACAATGGTACAAAGCACTTCTATCCCTTATTAGCTCCCAGATGTGGCCAGCCGGATATGGCTGCCCCACAAAAACAGTTTCTGGCTACTGCAACTAAAAAGTCTCCTCCAGCCCTGAAATCAGTGGTCTCAGTCGTGTCAGTGGCAACAACAGCTGTGAGCACAGTGAGCTCAGCAGAGCCAGAGTGAAATCTGGGTAACCACCAGAGCCTATCCTAAAGACACTGAAATTAGAGAAATTTTTTCAATTCCAGCTTTGCACAAATAAAACAATCCTTTAACATTGAATCCAAATAGGTACCTAACTGTGCTTTTGACTTGTCATGAGTGTTTCATGCTCTCATGACAGTTTTAGGGCTAGAGACAATTTTGAGGGGTGTTGAGCCAACACTTTTCACACATATTTGGTTTATTTACACTGTGGCTTGTTTTGTACGTTGCCTACAAAATTATGCTTCATAGAAGAAAAGCCTGGCAACATGAGGGAAATAGTTGTAAACAACCAGAGTGAGTGCTCCAGCCTGTGTACAATAGACACGCTAGAACTCAAAATAGCACCAGAGGACAAAAAAACCCCCACCCTTAACAAACAGTAAGAACATTGTTTGTTTTTAAGAAACACTGAGCATTGTTTTCAGTGTCTAGATTAAGCCCAATTGCCAAAAAAGCCTTTGTTACTGCCTAAACCAAACTCAAGTTGGGAAGCGTAGTCAATAATTATTTCACTTAAGAATGTACAGCAAAAACCTAGGGGTGGGAATGCAAGAGGTGAACAGTTGTTTGAAATGAAGAGCCTCATCCTCTCCTTGTCCTTTGTCTCTCTTCTTTTCCAGGTGTAGGAATAGCAGCTTTAATGAACAGCAGTAGAAACTGAGTTTGTGAGAGAAACTAAGATTGAAATGGGGAGCTTTTGGCAGCAGTCCCATCCCCCCCCCCCCCTTTTTGAGATCATTAACACATGCCAAAGCTTTCCTCTTAACACTTGCCAGGGCTATTGAATACTGAAGTCACTGTTTTGAACTTAAAACCTCCCAGAACTCTGAGACATCTGTATGGAGGGTGCTTGCTGCCCTGCATATCTGCCAGAACCCAAGACTGAAATTTTAATCATAGACTCAGCTTTGGAATCTTAGAAACAAAAATTAATCCTGACCGTGTTCTGTCTCCCGTTCTTTTCCCTCCCCTCCTGGCTCTTTCACCCCATCAGGCACAAACAATAGAGTTTCTTGTACCCTGCAGTACCCATTTCTTCCCGTTAGGAACAGAAGACTTGGCAATCTCCCTGGATGGCTGTGCTGGTCCAAAATTGTCTCTGGGATGCATGCTTTCTTTTATACTCAGTGGAGTGAGGGGTGCATCCCTTGCAGCACAGATATTGCTCACAATAAAATGGGCAGGAGCAGAAGTTGTTCACTAGTGGCTGTTATTACAAGTGGATGTATGTTGTATAAACAGTAAGTACACTAAAGTGGTCCAAGACCATGGACTCTGGAGACTGCCTCTCTTATCCTTTCGCTACAGAATCTGTTCATCAGATACAGAAATGCGTTGGGGAATTATTGGCAGCTTAATGGCAAGCTTTTTATTTCTGACCCAACATGGAATGCAGTTCATGAACGAAACAGTCAAGGTACCTTTCTAGTGCCTGAGGAAAGCTATGTGGGGGCCCCAAAATGTACATAACAAGGACTACAGCACCCTCAAGAGTGCATTGAGAAGAGCATTTGAAGTCCTGGACCCTGTGGAGACCACTGATGGATTTCAGAGCCAGTCATGCCAAGAGCTTTCAGCTGTCTGGGAAAGACAGAACACTTTCAGTATGGTGAGGAAAGGCAAACATACAACAGCAGTTACTGGTTAGGCCTTTGGTGTCAAATCCACAAGCTGGATGTAGTAACATGGCCCTGTTTCAACAGGAGAGGTGAAGCATTCCCTCATGTCAGGTAACACAATGGTTGAAGATCTCTTCTGGAGGCAGGGAGGTGGTTTTAAAGCCTCCTGGGAGGCTTTTGCCTGGGAATAGAGCACATCGCCTTGCCTAGCATTTAACAAGAAAATGTCCCACCTTCTCTGAATGTGCCTGTGGCTGTTTGTTTTTATGCTGAACTCCATGATATGGAGTTGCAGTAGGTATGCTCAGCACGTGCCTGCTGGATCACTGCCGTCAGAATAGGATCTGTCTAGTTTCTGGATCCCAATGGCACCTACATAATTACTTGAATTACATTGCTGCTGGGATGGTCCTGTTGGTGTGCAAGCAAGTGCTCAGAGGACTTGCAGGTTATAGAGGGGAGCGTGTAGTGAGGTCACATATTTCTAGGGCTAACCAAATAGCTGCTAAACAGCAGTGGGTCTGGATTGCAATTCCAGATTTTGGGTGATTTTTGGCATCTAAGTCATCCCTTGGCTCTAGCCCCAACCCTAACATGACTGCATTCTACCAAACTGGATCTCTCAAGCCAAGAACAGGAGCTGCTGGGTTAGCAGTCCCCTTCAGTGAATGTGTACTTAAAAAATAAATATAAATCAATCAGAATACGGCAAAGTCTGTCTGAAGAAAATTCCTGTAGTTCGTTCACCTACCTCAAACTGTCCTCTCTGGCCATGAAGAGTAAGTGTAGCAGTAGCAAGAACCCCTTGTGATGTGCTAGCATTCTCATTCTTTTTCCTCCGTTGAAAATGTCTTTTACAGAGCAACAGGTGAATTAACTTCGTGAATTAACTACACTTCAAATGGCACTATTTGACTTGCCTGGCTTTCAGTGCTGTGACTTTCTTCTTCCTGAAGTATGAAAATTGCACACACATCACTGGAGTCAAGTCCCTCAATAAGCAGTTTCTGTTGTTAGTTCTGAAACACTAGAGGGAAATCTGGACTTCACTGAAATCAGTGAGGGATGTCCTGGCCTGACCAGATCTTAATCTCAAATGAGTTCAAGCACTCCTCTAATCAATTCTGAATGCAGTCTAAAGTGTTCCATAGCACTTTACATTTCTCAGTATACTATAATGGAGATGACACGTGCTTTAAAGCGTTGGATTTATGCAGATTTGCCAAGAGGGCAAGGGTGCACAAGTAGAGACATTTTTAACTGAAAGGACGTGTGCTCCCCATATGGATGCAGTCATGGCTGCTTAGTCTCTGAATGAGTTCATACTTGCATTTCTCCAGAAGAGAACATGTTCTAAGTATTTCTTCAGGCTAATTTTTTTTTCATGCTACAAATAGTAGTTGTCATCGTCTCACCTAACACACAGGCTTCAAGACACAAGCTGTCGGAACAAACTGGAATGGTTTGTGTCTGTGAAAGATGGCTACAGGAAGTACCTGCCTATTTTAGGTTGGTCCCTGAAAGGGGCTGGCAAACCCTTAATATTGTCCTCTGTGTTCCTCACTGACTACCTCAAGCAGTTTGTTCTCAGTACATTGCGTGTTTGAGACTCCTTTGAAGGCACGTAACTCCGTTAGTGGTACAGGGGACCCAGACACTTAACTCTTAAGTTGTGTTAAGCATCTAGGGCTATAATATCCTCACAAGTATCCTCCATACATGTTAAAGTTGTTGTTTTTTTTTTTTTAAAGCAAATGGAAAGTTGCTCAGCTCGGGTCCAAAAAGGAATAATTTGTATTTTGAAGATTTTTTAGGTTAACCTAAAATTACTTAATTTATTAAGAACATGCCTGTACAGCCACTTGAGGCACCAGGATAGTCATGTTTGTTTTAGTTTTGTCATATGTGTGGCTGAAAGGTGCAGGATAATCCCCAGGCCTTCTTCCCTTCATGAATGGTGTTTCTGTTGCTGTAGCACCTCATAATGGCGTTGCCTCCAGCTCACACATTTTCAGTGGTAGAGTTCTCTGCTTCCAAACTCTCTTCTGTGAACCACATTGAACTGATCACGAACAACTAGAAATCTTTCTCAGAGTGGGAGGCTCTTCCCCCATTTTCATGCTATCTTGATTTTTCTGACAATTTTCACTATAGGCCATTGCTTGGACAATACAAAGTGGAAAAGTACGTAAGAAAAGCTTTGAAAAGGGAAGTTACATGATATCAAACCTGTGATTCTCTGTCTTCTCCCCTCCCCCTTGACATACACGCACACACATAATTAAACAAATAAAACCACCCAATTATCTCCCTTATGTGTGGAAATTACCTAGTTTGTGGCCAAACCATGGTGCTGGTGCAGAGACATACCAGTTCCCTCTGCACAGGCTTGCTTGGCTCCAAGGAGGCTCATTAGCTGGGGCTTGGTGCTAGACCTGCGGGACCACGGCTGGAGCTGTGCTGAGGCAGCTCAGGAGATGTCAGACTGTGTGCCAGAGCCAGCTGTATGTTCTGTTAACGTGGGCTGCAAAAGCAGGCTGTGTCTGAGCTAGGAGCCTCTCTAGACACCACATGTATTGGAGAGCACCGTAGATGAACCCAGGAGGACCTAGCAGGGATTTGGAAGCCATGGAAAAAAATAATCCCACTGTCCAGTGTATCATAAGGATCCTATTACAATGAACAACGGAGAATGGCCTTTCTTCCCACTCATCTCTTTGCACTCATCTGCCCAATGAGTATTTTAGTTGCAAATTACAAAGGACAGGATCCTTGTCAGCTTACCTTTCCACTTAGCAGTCTTTATAGTGTCACCTACAGACATGTCACAGGCATGTGGCAATCAACATCTTTCAGTCATGTACCAAACCTTTAAGTGTTACCTAGGCTTCAAAATCTGGAGGGAAAGAAACCTCAGATTTACAAATACCTTCACGTACTTCATACTGTTTCTTGCTATGTGCTTAAAACTCACTGAGACAGTTTCTGTGCCGAAAAAAACCCACATCTGATCAAGCAGTTAAAGATGAAGTCATTGAAAATAAGGTCACAATACTACTTTTCCACACGAATCCTCTTATTTGGTGAATGAGGTGGCTGGATGGGTTCTTCTTGAAAGAGTCCAATGGGATAAGGCCCTGGAGGAAAGAGGGGTCCAAGAAAGCTGACTGATAATGCAAACCTCACCTCCTCCAAGGTCAAGAGCAGTCCATCCTAAGGAGCAGGAGGTCAGGCAAAAAAGCCAGGAGGCCTGCATGGGTGAACAAGGAGCTCTTGGCAAAACTCAAACACAAAAAGGAAGCCTATAGAAGGTGGAAGCAGGTCCATGTAGGACAAGAAAGTGATTGGGAGGAGTTTGCAGGTGACACAAAGCAGGGAGGAGTAGCTGATACACCGGATGGTCATACTGCCATCCAAAGGGACCTCGACAGGCTAGAGAAAGGAGCCAACAGGAACCTCATGAAGTTCAACAAAGGGAAATGCGAAGTCCTGCACCTGGGGAGGAACAACCCAAGGCACCAGTACATGCTGGGGGCTGCCCAGCTGGAAAGCAGCTTTGCAGAAAAGGCGTGGGGGTCCTGGTGGACACCAAGTTGAACTTGAGCCAGAAATTTGCACTTGTGGCAAAGAAGGTGAATGGTAGCCTGGGCTGCATTGGGCAAAGTATTGCCAGCAGGTGGAAGGAGGTGATCCTGCGCCTCCACTCAGCACTGGCGAGGCCAGACCTGGAGTGCTGGGGCCAGTTCTGGGATCCCCAGTACAGGAGAGACATGGACATACTGAGAGCATCCAATGAAGGACTACAAAGATGATGAATGCACTGTAGCATCTGTCCTGTCAGGGAGGTTGAGAGAGCTGGGACTGTTCAGCCTGGAGGAGAGAAGGCTAAGGGGGGATCTTATTGATGTCCATAAGTACCTGAAGGGAGGTACAAAGAGGACAGAGCCAGGCTCTTGTCAGTGGTGCCCAGCGCCAGGACCAGAGGCAATGGGCGCAAACTGAAACACGGGAGGTTCCCTCTGAACATCAGGGAACACTTTTTCACTGTGAGGGTGACCGAGCACTGGCACAGGTTGCCCGGGGAGGTTGTAGAGTCTCTGTTCTTGGAGATACTCAAAAGCCATCTGGGCATGGTCCTGGGCAGCCTGCTCTGGGTGTCCCTGCTTGAGCGGGGGTTTGGACCAGATGACCTCCAGAGGTCCCTTCCTACCTCGACCATTCTGTGAGTGCACTGTGGAAAGAACTGAGCTTATCTGAACAACTGGAAATCTAGCATTTCCTCATGTTCTGAGTGCTTGAATTTGTGACTTAATTTTTAATACAGGTGGTTTTTGTATCAATTCCTAGATATTTTAAAGACAAGCTACTGATAAACTTTCTTCTTCAGCCCGTGACAGCCTCAGCCCTCTAACCCAGAAACAGCACAACGCTGGTTCTGCTGCTGGGTTACAAGACTCATTACATTACATGGAGCAGCAGCTGTTTGCTCCCTTCAGATCCCATCCAGACTTCATTTTGCCCAGATCTTTTTTCTTTGTACTTTGCTGCTGAAAAGAAGCTGCAGGGGAGAAAGGAAGAAGACCTCTGAATGCTAGTTTGAGTGCTAGCCTTTGAGTATCTGCTGGACAAGGTTTGGCTCTCTGCCATTTGACTTGAGGCACAAGTGCAGCGTTAGAGAGCTCAGGTTCAGGTTTTGGGGTTTTTTTTGCAGGCTCCCATCATTTCCCAGAAAAATTAAAGAAGGAAAACAAGGACTTTTAGGATAATCTGGCTTTTGTAGCTCAGCCAAACCCTTACAGAATTTTATGGGACAAAGGAAAACCACAATGATAGCCTTAGAGTTTTGTTCTTGCCAGAATTCCAAGATTAACTACATAAATGTGGAGCATGTATGTACTTCTCAGAACAGGTCACAAAAAACTTTTACATAATAGAAATTGTCCAGCAGTCTAAATATACAGATTGCTGCCAGATCTTCCTTAATTTTTCTTCATCTTGTGGTAAACTGTAATCCTTAATAATAATGATCTTTGTTATTATTATCTTATATTAGCCTTGTAATCCTTAATTACGTTAACCGATGATGGGATTTACATTCCATTTCAGTCACATCTGTAAATATGCAGATCTTGACTACTTTGGTCAATAAGCTCTTTAGTGAGGACTATTTCAGAAGTATCTATTGTAGCTCTAATATGCTTGCTAGCACCATGACACACATGAGATCCCTGGTTTCTGCCTGAACTGGCAGTTCTCTGTTCTTGCCTATCAGTCCTTCCACAAAGGCTGCACAGAAATTCCAGTTGTGTGAGTTATATGAAGGGTCAATCTCATTTGTGTAATAACCAACTGAGAAGCAGTGATAAAGTATCACGTCAGCTAGAGTGCTAGGAAGAACAACCATTCATGAAAGATCATGTCACTGCAATTTTGGGCTTTTGAAACAAATCTGTCAGATACATTTTCTACCAAGTAATGTCAAGCCACTCTTTAGCTCCAATGCTTTCTAGTTCAACATAATGCTATGCTCCATGAACACAGGGTGAACTGTGAGCCTTTGAGTGAATATGTACCCAATTAAAAGTAAATTGACAGTCACACTTCAGAGGGAATAATTCTATTTTAAACACCAGGTGTCACTGCAGTATACTCCTGATTGCATACCAAGCTCCCGTTAGGTTAAAGCTTTACTTTTAAGCGATGTCAAAGATCAGTGGAGAACAAAGATGCTCATACTTTCTATTCCC
Organism: Buteo buteo; assembly: GCF_964188355.1. Taxonomy (NCBI): domain Eukaryota; kingdom Metazoa; phylum Chordata; class Aves; order Accipitriformes; family Accipitridae; genus Buteo; species Buteo buteo. Next base: position 47,091,726 of record NC_134173.1, read on the forward strand.
AAGTGCGTGCATGCAGCTACATGATTAGCCAGAATCTGGGCAAATTGTTCAATATTTCAACCAGTCACATTTATAGTTCTGTGTGGTTGGCCTCAAACCTGAAGCTAGCCATTGTAATAGAACTATTTTATGGCTGATAGCAACTGTTTGGAATGAAGAATGAAAAAAAAATTAGTATTTGTGATACAGTTCTCTTGATAATAATAATGCATGCATTTTCAGAACAGCCTGTATTGGGTAATATTCAGCAGTTACTTCATAAAAAAATCTATATCTAATTACATATTTTGCAGCTTCTTAGTCCATGAAATGTTCAGTAAAAAGCAATCTTCTTTTAAATTATCAGATCCTGAATGATTTTTCAATGACATTTTCTATATTTTTACAAGTCCCCTATTTGGCCTATAACTTTATATCTTTAAGTATTAAAATATACGTACCCTGATTAACCATTAAAGAGCCATCACGTTGACAGTGAACAGATACTATTTGCATGCACCACTCTAAATTTTTCAGCCTCCCAGCTCAGCATGACTAATCTGTGGCTGCACTGTGAATTTTCCAGGAACCTGTTAATCAGTAACTACTTAGTATTAAATGGGTAAAGCTGCTCTTCTCTTATCTGTAATTAATGAGGAGGAAGGCGCAACTCATGGAGAATGTGAGTCCCAGCAGCTAGGTACCATTTCAGCCTCATGCTCTAACGTACAAAGAAGCCTTACTCCAGTGGCATGCTTAAAAGATGACATTTCCTTGTGTTAGACTTAGATGCAGAATCTGTTACATATTCAGCTGTGGTCCTAACTCAGCTGCCTCTGAAATGCTTCAGGATGTTCTCAAAGTATTTCTACACACATTAGAGTCTTGCCATTGACAGAGCAGTGCAGCAAATGGCTGGGGAACGTTACCTAGAGAGCATCTTTAGCAAAGAAAAAGGAATTGAATGCCATAGCAATTTCAGAAGATAATCCATAAGGCCGGTAATTGCAGCCCTTTAAAAATGCTGAAAGCTGCACAACTTTCAAAGGCTCAAATCCAATATTCTTATCTGCATTAAAGAGCATAGTGCCACTATATTCATGGGAGTTCCTGCTTTAGTCTAGAGACAACTTAAAATTGGTGCTGTTGTGTGCATGCTTGAATCTTGACAGGATTGTGGCTTTGGGAGGAGTAAGGTGCTATATAACACAAAGAAGACTTAATAGTTCTTGTCAGATAATGAAATCAGCAGAAAATGCCCAGAACAAATAAAATTCTATCAAATAATGCAGATTTTAGGACTTGTAGGAGGAAGTGACTACAAGGACTGAATAAAATATTTGTTAAGAAAACAACAAAAAGAGGCACAGGTTAAAAAACCAAACCAAACCAAAAGACAAAGCTTATTTATTGTGTTTTATTCTGTCTGGCTATTGAATTTATATATAGATTTCAATCCAATGAATTTTGCCAGGATTTTTGAATTAAACTAATTTCATTGCAATGTAACATGTTCCCCATTTGATATCATTTACATGGATTTCCAATGAATTCAAAAGTTATTTGCAAATATATTAACCAGAGAAAATGGCAGAGCCTCTTTTAAAAGCTTTCAGAGAATACAGTACAGAATCTTAAGATTTTTTTCTGCATATAAACAATATCAGGATACTACTGTACATAAATAAAACCTGTATTTTATATCATTGACCTATGTTCTTACTTTTAGATAACTGCCTCATATGTTTATGTAGCTTTTTTCCCCTGAAATATTTACATAAGACTTGTCTACATTTACAGTAAATAACCATAATTACCTACTGTGCTTTCAGCAGCCAAAAGCTGAATTGGCTAGAAATATCCGATGAAGATTCTTGGAATAATGGTATGACTAAATTACATCAACTTGTGTATACTACTACAAAATAGAGAGGAATTTCATGGCATTTATCAATTTACAAAATGCAACGTAGTGTTGGATCTGAACCACACTAACAGTAGGATAAGCCTTGCAATTACAGTCAAGCTATAATTTATGGAACATACATTCTGCAAAACTACAGTATTTCAGTGTCTGCAGTGGTGTTAATAAAACTATATTGATTTCAAACAGGTAGCAAGCCAAATAACCCATCATGTAGCAAACAAACCCCAGCTAGTGCCATCTCGGAAGCCTGCATGCACTGACTCCAGGTTTATATAGCACAGCCATTTCTTTGAACTGCTCTCACTGCCTACAGATCTGAACTACACAGTATATTTAACTGTATCCACACTAAGATAGCCAGAAACAGTTCTAATCCTCTCTTTTCAGAAGCTCATACTGGTTTGAGGATGTTTCACAGTTCAGTGTCAGTGACCAGAGAATCAAATGGTTGTCCAGAAACACAGTTTGTTGCTAGAACATTATGTAAGAGAACATTGCTGGAAAACCATTCCAGTAGTAAATATTTTTTCCATTATAAAACAATGTATAAAATAAATGAAAGTGTCTGTATTACAAATATTTATCCACTATGTTCTAAGTATGCAATGTTCCATATATAAAGCAATTTTATGCTGAAGTTCCTATAGCACCCAATTTAAAGTGACTCCTACTGAGGCATGATTTCAGTCATAGCTATTAGAGATGATTATCCATATACCAGACTATTTTTTGTTGTTCCTGTGGAAGTCATATCAATTCACTAATATAAAAGAAAGAAAATATATTTCACTGAAAATACAAACAAAAAATAGCTAGCACCAAGCCAAACTTCTTCTAAGCTCTGTCTTAGGGTCCAATCCTGCAGCCTTGTCTCATGCAGATAATTCTAGTTAAATAAAGTAATCCAGTTAGGGTTTGGGTGGGGGGGTTGCTAAAAACTACGTGTGCAAGTCCAGATCTGCACATGGTACTTACATTAGCGCATCTACATTTGTCCATTTTGGGTTCATGACAGAACAAAACCGCGTATTTAGAATTTATTTATTCATTTCATTTCTGTTGATATGGAGGCTTGATAAAAGATCAGCAAACTGCGTCATGGTGGGCAGAGAGGACTTGCTCCTGCCTCTTTGGGTATAGGGAATACTGAGAAGAAAAAACAATTCCCTCCATCTCCTGTGAGATCCTTGGCAACTTGTCCCTTAACTGTAACCTCTTCTACTGTACAAATCTTCTAAACAGGTAGTCTGTGACATGCGCAAAGTGCAAATGAAACTTAGCTATTATTATTATTATTAGTTCCTTTTACCTCTCTCTTCCTAGCTGCTGCAGTAGGCTATACCTGTCTTGCCCTGACAGCAAAGGCTCTTTTCTGGGTTTGCAGGTAGGGTCTTAGCACACTTTCATCTAGAAAGACAAGTCAGACTGAGGACAATCAGCTTATATCCCCCTTTCTTAAGTTAAAGGGGTCAGGACTGTGAAGCAAAGGGCCATTCCTAAGTAGTCATTGCCACAGAGTAGAGACAGGCCCTGCTGGAAATGATGAAGGTGGTACGTGTGGAAACTCAGGAGCCACCAGAGTGATCCAGATGCTCATTCAAAGGCTTGTCTGCTGGTAGGATGTTCCAAGAAGACTGGTTACATGACTGTTCTCAAATAGCCTCAGAGACAAAGACCGAATTCCACTACCCTCAGGGATGTGAGAAAGAAGGTTCTTGTGCTCTTAGGTGTTATTTAAACATTGTACCAGTCCACCACTTACATACATCTTTCCGTGTCAGTTGAGTGCTTGCAAGCTACAGAACTTCTTGCCTTGAAAGAAAGTCCTCCACAGAAGTCTGCAACACAGGATGTGATTTCCCCAAAACATCTGACTTACTAAGTCCAGGCTCCTAAATCTCACAGGCACATTCAAAAGGTCCCATTCAGAAGTGTTACGTGATGCAGTTTCTGTGCCCTCTAGACAGCTGCCGTATTTCATCAGGAACAAAAGAGATACTCAGATGGTGACAACTGAATGTGGTAGGGAGGAGCAGTTCTGTAAGTAAGAGGGTAGTCCAAATCCACCAAAACCTATGCTCAAAGTTGAAATATGAGAGTCTCTTCGTAGACATTAGGAAGTCAAAACATCAGCAATGTTGTCTTTTTTTTTTTTTTTTTTTTTAAGTAATAAGATTTGTAAGGTTTAAAACCCCCTCCCCAATATTACAAGATTAAAATGACAAGAGCTGGTAACATTGTCTTGTAGTGAACAGGAGGCATTCTGAAATCTCAAATGAAGCATTTTGAAGTCAAGTGATACTTACATACTTTGTAAATCATCTAAGCAGATTGTTGCATTATCATAAACTATAAGAAATAAAATAGCTGCCCTCTAAACTGAACAAAGAATCTCATTTTATATTTTCTGGAACAAACATATGCTAGTTAAAATTAGACAATGAATTTTCAGAGATGGAAACCTTGTCAAACTGTGCTATTATAACAATAAATGATCATCACAAATGCAAGCCAGTATTTAGGAATGTGTATGGCAAGAGAGTACCACATACAGTAAACAAGTTGCTGTGCAGTTAACAGTGAGCATCTTTACCCTTACCGCAACATCTTTATTCATAGGCACTTTCCTATCATGTTTGTAGTGACTGTCCTTCTTGCTAGTTTCAAACTGAAGACCTCCAGAAACAAAACCTCACAGCTTGAAAAAACAGAACTGTAAGTTTTATGTTACCTGTAGACTGGGCACAGGCCAATGGGTATGTAATACAAAGATAACCCATGCATTTGCTATGGAAATTGGAGTGCCAGAGTTAGCTATGTGAGCAGGTCAGACCAAGCAGAGCATTAAATTGTTCTAGTGATTCTGCTTACAACACCTGAGCTGGAGCATTTAGCGTTAGCTTAAATACATCTACATTCTGTAGACACTTTTGCTGACCTTTGGCTTACATGTAAAGTAAGTTTTATCAATTAATCAATGGGAACCTTGTATTACAAATAAGCTTTCATCTTTCTGTTGTCCACAGGAAAAGAACAGTGTCTAGTATATGTGATACCCTAATGCACTCCTGGAACATTACCACATAGGCAATTCATTTGTTTAACACTTTTGTTGTTTAATACTTTTTGTAAGCCTGGGATCTTTCATACTCACCCAACCAAGGAGTTCTCTCTCCTTGAAGAAAGGGAACCCTGTGTTTTTATCTCTGTGACGTTCCATCCATAGCATTTATCTTTAGCATAATCCTTACCACATGTTGCTAGCTAGCAAGGGATATAAAAATAATTTTGGGGTTTTGTTTTTTTTTTTTTGAGACTGAGATCTTCTCTGGCAATGTATTCCGCCATGATCATCCCAAAAGAGATGCTACAAATCAGTTCAGCACCAGGGTATGAAATCATATTAATAGCAATTATGCTCCCTGCTCCCAGAAAGAGCCCTGCCCTTGAATGTCTTCAGCACACCACCACAGGAGCATCTGACAGGCTGAGGATCTTTCTGCGCTCTCCTGTTTTGCAGTAGACTACACGCACCAAGTTACTTGTGAGGCACATAACAGCCTTATTCAAGCATGTTCCAACCTAAATAAATAACACTCATCTGAAATAACTGGTAATTTGCCTAACAGCAAAAGTCCCCCACTGGAGTGTGGCCCAAATTAAAATGTTTGTTGCAGAAACAGATTTCTTGCAGTCATATTGCAAACAAATGTATGCGCACAATAGGAGACAGAAAAAAGTCCTTGAGCTGGGCTCTGTGATGTTTCCAATCCCACACTGTACAGATAAGACTCACGCCCAGCTGCTTTCAAGCCAAGGCACTTGGCCCGAATCGCTGCTTTAAACACCTGTGGCCCAGCCTAGGCTTGTTCACATGATGACTCCACTCTGGTTGTGTGGGGGATGAACAAGAGACAGGGCAGCACTGTCAGCCTTTTGTAGTCAGAGTAACACAGTTAACGCTAAGTTCTGGGAAGTAGACAATACTAGAGAGAGCACTCCGTGTCACAGCTTTACACATCAGCTTTCAGAAAGCACATTGAAACCATTTATCCAGCATCTTATAAAAGCACCATTGAAAGGTTGAACAGAGAGCACCGCGTATACAGAATCGTGATCAAGACAGTGGACAGGAGCTGATCAGGGAGTCATGGAGAAGCACGCAGCCCAGAAGAATCCCTGCAGGATGGATTCCCTGAAGGCACGATAGACAAGGGCTTAAAGAACAAGGTAGCTGGTCCTCAGCCAGTTGCTACTGCAGGGATGGTCCAGCTCTGGGTGACTCATGAATATGAATCCCCACACCTACTCATTCCTCACTCCATGAATCCTGCTACATGTAAGCAAGCTTGCAATTGATATTAATAGAAAGACTGAAGCAACTAAATTGTTCACAGTTGATGTGGACAAGGACCACCACCTACCTCCCTGAATGCTCACTGTTGAAAAACTTAGGTTCTTCAAAAGAAGACTGATAATTCTTATTGCAAAGCTTAGTCATCATAGCTACATTACTGGGCTTTTTGGAGGATGTTTGTAGGAGACTATTGCTATTGTTGGGCTAATTAAGGTCCAATACATTTAATGTGTCTCTATAAAGCTGTTTCCAACTTAGAAAAGTAAATATTGGGGTTGTCCCTTTGTACTTTTGAATAAAACAAACACAGTATGAAAAAGAGTATGGAAGTACTAGCTACTTAGTAAAAAAGGCACTATAACTGATCGAACCATGGTAATTAGGTACACGCCTGCGCTACAGATATCTGTAAAGAATCTATTTCTCTCTGTGACTGAGAAAGCAATTCTGCGCTCATCATGGTAGAAAGGGATGACTGGTTTATGTATGGGGTTAGCACTCGTTTAGGTATGTGGTGAGAACTGGTTTAGGTATGTGGTGAGAACAACTCCCACAGGAGACACAGATTCATGAAGAGACATCCAAACTTCATTTCCTATTTCTACCAGTTCCCACAAGGAAATCAGAAAAGACCTTTTCACTAGTGCAGTTATACACACATTACAGCTTGTCTTGGCCTTACTGTAGCAATGTGATGTGAGACCTTATTATATAGTTCTGCCAAAAAACAGAGGCAAAGAAATAAACTGTGAAGCTTCTCCAGAAAAGATTGCCAGGTAACAAATACTTCATTTTGGATGTTGATTTTTTTTAGGGATATGGTGAGAGGGGAAAAAATAGCAATGAAGAGACAAGCAGAAGAGACTCCCTCTTCTTTACAGTCAGATTAAGCTATTTGGAGATTACTGTTGGAAAAATCTTTCCATCCAATGTATTAGTGAAAAGAAAGCATTGGCAACAGCTGTAAAAGAACAGATCTTACTTCTGGGAAGAGGGAACTAAAACAGAAGCTTGATTCTTTGTCAAGAGATGTAATTATTCACTTAAGAACCTTGGACTGAATTCTAAAATATTTTGCCTTAGCATTAGACTATATAATGGAAATTGTAGGGGAGTTACAGTCTCCCCTGTGCGTCCTTGTTCAGGAAGGTAATTTGTTTTTGCAGCTCTCAAGAGTCCAATGTGCAGGGGTCTCAATGGCTGAGGGCAAGTACACATCCCGCAAGCAGCAATCCAAAATCTGAGCTCCTTCCCCACCACGCTGAGGGTCTGGCAGACGATGAAAAGGTTGTGACCACCCTGAGAATCATTTCAACAGGAAGGGATGTGCCAGCACCACAGGACTGCAGACATAGTACCAGCTCCCAGTGCAAGGCTGTATGAGGCAGGTTAAAAATAGTAAAAAAAAAGAAAAAGAGAGGGGGAGGGATTTCACTGTGGAAAAGGGAAGTCTGGGTGTCTCAAGGAGCAGCTGTCAGAACAGGGGAAAGAAAGGAAGGAAGGAGCCAAATCTCACATCCCTTCCTCCAAACCAACACTCTTAATCCTGCTCTGGAAGACTGCAAAGAGTGACCAGGAAGCCCTCCTTCCTTTGACTTGCTGATCCTGATGGGGGCACTTCCAGAGTGATGTTTGATTTCTTCTTTTGCACCTTAAAATTTTACAATCAAGAGTTCAGTGTTATTCATTGCTATTGTTAACTGGCATTATCTCATACCTTTAAATTGGTCTTGAAATTGAATCTGGTGAACCTGACAAACCTCATGTTGCTACTGTTTCTCCACAAGCAGCCATCCATGTAACGAGTAAGACAATCCTTAAGGGATAACTACATCTTGAGATGTATTTGGGAATTTCAGGAGTTGAGGTATGCCTGCCACTAAGTTGCAGGAGTCAGAGTGAGGACTACATATATAAACCTGTACCCCTGAGCAAGGAACAGACAGCAAACGCATAGTTAAAGACTTCAGAAATTCTCCAGACTTAGCACAACAGATCTTCTGAAACACGGTGCATCTTATCTTTGGCCTTAAACGGTGTGAAGTAGAAGGAGAGAACAGTCAAAGGTGAACTTCATGAATTCACATTCAAGGGAACAGAAATAGAAACTTTTTTTGAGGGAAAAACTCCAGAAAGGAAGACAGAAGTCAGCTTTAAAAAGCACTGCAATGAAGTGGAAGCAAAGGGTTTGGTGCAGCTGTGGAAGCATGGCAGCATGGTCAAGACCAAGATGGATGCAGACTGGTCTGAACTCCTTCTCCTCAAAGGAAGAGAGTCATAGATCAAGTGTGCTGCACTGTCGCATGAGGTCAGGATCTATGAAGTTTGAATCACCCTGCGGGCAGAGTTTGACTGAGCACTTGCACTGCTCCTCAGAGCTGTACTACTTACAGGCGAAGCCCAAAAATCAGTATACTTCTTTCACTTATTATTTCTAATAAATGTGTGTAACCAGATCTGTGTTTGCTTTTTATAGTACCAAGTAATATTGAGTGCTGGCCAGTGATCTGAGACGGACTTCATCTGATGTATCAAAACCCAGTTCCAACTGAGCTGAAACTAAACCTGTTTTGGCTACTATGGAATAAGCCAACCTCAGTTTATGTGCTGTTTATTTTGAATTAAAAATAAACTATTCTTCAAGCACATGCTAGATATTTCGTATCTTAATGTATTTGAATGTTAGCAAGTTTGGACTATAATTTATACTTGTGTCCAAATTACATGTGTATGCTTATATACAGGGGGCTGTATGCACATGCATACACATAACTCTGTACAGATGCATATCACACAATGTCAGTTCTCTACTGTTGGACTATTCGTGCACTACTGTACTATTCATTGTACTATTCTTGTAGAAAGCAAAAGCATCAACCCAGTACCTACTTATTTCATCCAAGCACTGTACTTTGTTTTTAATCGTAAGAGAATAACTTGTATCTTTGAAAAGCCAGTGGCATTCAAACTGCTTGTCAGAGCCCCAAGAAGTTCTTGGTTGCCCTCCTGCTCCTTCAGCTGAGGAACAAGGAGGACTAGTGGCTATCACAGACTAAATCCCACTGTCTTTTCTGCCTCTTTTTTGCCCTTTGGCAGTGTTCTTTTATATAGATGCCATTATTTTGAGCTTAAAAACAGCAAGGCATGTTCAACACCCCTGCTCAAGAAGATAAAAAAGAAAAAAGCAATTGTTCATTTATATACTTCTGAAATAGGAAAAAAATGTAAAAGAAAACCAAATAAAGCCCAAAGAATGGGATTCCTCCTGTTACAGAAAACAGTAAGTTAATCTACAAAAACTCTGAAGATGAAAAATATGTTGTAAAAATAAAAAATATTATCCACTCAACACAGTACCTAAATTTCCCTATACAATAAACTAGACAAACATATTACAATATTTTAAGTCTTAAAAAAGGGCAAAGTTCTTCAAAAAAATGACTCAACACTATTAAGGTTAGGCTAAACATTATGCCAATGCATTCATTTGCACAACTTTTTGCAACTTGACAATTGTCTGGTGTGTGTATGTGTAGGTACATGTGTGCATGTGAGGGGAACAGAGCAAGAGCGCTAAGGGTGTAACTTGCCATGTTAAAGCGTATTTCACAAAAAATCAAACAAAAAACCTACAAATACCAGTACACACCTCAAATATTACAAGTCACATTCTACAGCCCTTGACATTAAAAAAAAAAGCTGACAGAATTAATTCAAGTACATTTGAGTAGGTCCCTTGTGAAGTGCTGTTGTTTGCACTTTAGTTGCAATGAATGTGGTCAGAGCTCCCCAAAAGACACAGAAGTGAGCATGCCTTCCCCAGCCCTGCAAAGTAAGTCTGAGTTGAGGTACAATGATCCGTGATTTGCTCAACGTTGTGGATGCCCGAACTTGAATGAAAAATGATGCTTGAAAAACACTTTGAAGCAAATGACATAAAATAATCTCTTAAAATGAAAAGCTAGCTTTGTGTAAAGGCAGTCTTTTTGGTATGTAATCCTATCGGGACAACAAGCATAGCACTCCTTCCCAAATTCTGGTCGTCTTGGAGCTAACAATAAAGAAGTCTTTACATTGTCCTGGTAGTCATTCTGACCTGACATACCCTTTCCCATGAGCCTCCATCCACCACCCAGAATAACCTAGCAGGTATCACACCCTGGCTGAAACGTGTGCCGCTTCTTCACAACTTTTGTTCTCTACTTAGCTTCGTTCCTCAAAAGGAGAAGCACTCCCCTCTCTGTGTTTCACATGTTCCTTTGAAAATACCAGCGGAGAAATCTGCCTGCCGGAGTAGTTAAAGTCTGGTGAGATCTCTGTGGTGCTGCAAGTCCCCTATGCTCTCATAGTCATTCTCTCCTGAAAGAGCAGTGTGGTTTGTGTTAGGCACAGACAAGGTCCTGTCTTCTTCTTGGCTCACTGACTGGATAGCTTCATAGTCAGGCTCCAGCTCCCCGTTCGGTCTGTCCGCTGACTGAGGCACAGTGGTAGTATTTAGGGTGTTTTCAAAGTCCTTCACGCTTGCATAGAGGCCACTGCAAATAGACGGGGACCTCTGAGATGCAATTTCTTGAATACAGGTGTAAGGAGAATCCAGTGCCTTGATGGGCTGTCCCGGCTTACTCACCGATGAGTACATGGCTGAGATCTAGGAAAAGGAGACACCTGATGAGTATTTAAGCGTGACACAAAATTTGTGTGACAGTTTGTACCTCTTCCACCACAAGGATGTCAGTTACTTAAGAAAAGACAGGATATTCTAATAAAAACAGATCCTTTCTTACAAAAAAAAAAAAAAAAAAAAAGATTTCTTACAAATCCTTTCTTTTCTGGCATGCATTTATATATTGATTTTCTTTCAAAAAAGAATGCTTTATAAAAGTTTATAAATGTAAAATTCTTTGAACAGAAATCCCCAGCAGGCAAATTAGACCCAGGACAAAAGGGAATGGCTTTGTGAGCAGGAGCTCTTGCAAGTTTTGCTATGGTCCTGGAGCCAGCTTGGGCTCAATGGTGAGACAGGCATCAAAGGTCAAAAGCATCAGGTTTAGCTGCTGTAATGTAGAAGAAGGATGCCGTCTGATCCTTGGGGTTTTAAAAATTATTATTATTTTTAATGGTAGCAGCTACTTTTCTGCTTTTAGAGACACCCCAATAGGAGAGCAGTTGTTTATTTTTGTTTGTAGGCAGAACCAAGGAGGCACCAAGTCATGTGAAGAGAACATTAAAAATCAGGAGATAAATTACCCACACCAGAAAATAGCAAATAGTGCCGATCTTGATATGCAAGGTCTGTTCTGTTGACTAAACTCTGCCTACAAAGAGGAGCTGCATCTCAGTCACTGCGTATCAGAACTTAAGACTAGAGACTGAAACCTCTCAGCTACTACAAACACAAGAGAGGGAGCTGGAGTCTCACTCCTAGCTCTAAAAATTGTCTCTGAGGAGGTGGTATGCTTGAACAAGTGCATGAAGGTGGCCCTTAATGAAGAGGTGAAGGAGAAGCCTACATCCACACATGTCCCTCCACTCAGGGCTCGCGGGGCTGGTGCCAAGCACAGGGAGCCGCTTGACTCCCACTCCCAGTCCAAGTGGATACAACCCCTTGCACAGGGCAGACGGCTGAAATTCCCTGCGCTGCTCCTCTGGTACCTAATACGCAATTGCAACATAGCTCTCCTGTTACATTTAAAGCCGTTCCCAAGTATGCAAGGCCACTCTGAACTTGTATCAATCCAATTATAATAGTAGATTGGCATGAAAATGTCCATTACCATTAAACAACACTGGCTGATGCAGATGAACCAGATCGCTTCTGTTAATTCTGGGGGTTTTTTTTTGTTTGTTTTGGTTTTTTTTTTTGTAAAGAGAGACATCCAACTGCAGGTGGCAATACTTCTTAGTTTTTACTGTTTTCAGCCAACCAAACAAAAAATGGCTTTTCTGCTCATCCATACTTCAACCTTTTCCAACATTAAATTACATGAACCCAGTCTAAGGGTCAATTTATTCACTAATGTGTGGGAGTGCTTCTCCCAGCAGAAAGCATTAGCTCACTCAGGTCATTGCCAAGTTTATGTTTACTTTTATGTCTGGAGAATGTATTTATAAACTGCACGGGTGTATTGGAGACAATCACAAGCAACCTTATTTCTGTTTAACTTTTCTGTCTTTGTTTCAATCTCCTCAATTTATTTGACTAATAGACATTTTAAAGAACAGTTTATGTTCCAGTGCTTTTATTGTGCTTCCGTTTATTTCCCAGAGCTCCAAACACTTTGCATGGAGAAGGTGGAGCATGTTTCAAAAGGCTGCTGATTATTATTCTTAAGTAGAGTTTGTCTTCCAAACCAAGAAGCTGCCCTAACGATCAACTAATTGTGGCCTCCTGTTATTTTCTGACACCACTTTTTAACCTATTGGCCTGATATAGCCATATGCTGGAATAGTTCTGATTTTAGCAATGTGGCAATACAAACTCTGTGCAGAGAAACTTTGGCTGTCATTTTCCCTTCAGACAAATTTCACCTTTCTTAGATCCTGTTTAATCATGCAGAGTTTATGCTAATTTCTGCCTGAAAAAAGGTCTCTAGTTAGTTATTGAATTTTGTGCAAGAAACCCACCTCATCTTCTGTAAGAGATGGATCTTCCTCCCGAGACTTGTAAGACATTGAACTAAGCCTCTGTAAAAAAGGAAGAAAGAAAGAAAAAAAAAAAAAAGGTTTATTACCAGTCAACAGTGTGAAACCTATAATAAAAGCCTCCCATTACAATCAATACATTATATTTTATGGTCATTTGCTCACTAGTTCCATTTTACATAGCTAATATCCCTAATATCCAGAGTACATCTCTGGAGATAACAGCCCCGAGGTTAGTAGAGCTTTTTAATGTATCTGCTCTTGTCCTGACCTGAAAAGGGTAAAAATAATGTAATGGTTAAAACAAACTCTGCTCCGCTGTATCCCTGCCTTTACACTTCCAGTGAAGCAAGAAAGAGTCTGCAAAGGCTTTTGAACAATTAAAAGTCAGCTGTTGCGACACACTAGTTGGCCTTCCACGTGATTTTCAGATACGCTTTTAGATGACACAAGAACAATACCCAACTGGCACCTTCCTGACGATTGTTATCCTTCATGCAGCGGCTCCTGGAAGTTCTGCAAGGGAGGCACCGTGTCCTCCTCCCCCGCAGTGCAGCAGCGGTGCAGAGGTGCGCAGCAGCGGTGCAGAGGTGCGCAGCAGCGGTGCAGAGGTGCGCAGCAGCACCGCCTCACAGCCGCTCCGACCACGAGCGTGGAAAAGACCTGCTGCGACCCACCCGGAGGTGGGCGGCTCGACCCTCAGAGCATCTGGCTGGATCCAGTTCACGTAGCAAAGTTACTGAAGGATGGAGGGCTTGCTTTGGTATCGAGTCTAACTTCAAGCACGTAAAGCATCATGTAGAAATTAGGTCACGAAACAGTGGGGGAAAAGCGTTTTGCTCTTATGAAAAATGTCTTAGGACCTTTGTGGCAACGAAGACCCTGGCTACCTCACAGCGGCGGTGTGATTCCTCCCTGCTGGGGCGAGAAGGCTTTGCTGGACTCCTGCTCCACAGTGATTCAGAGGGAGCCTTCCAGCACTGTTTGTAATGGGCCGTATTTTGGTGTTTCATAAAAGTTCTCCACCTAAAATACTTCAGACCTCCTCCAGTGCAGACCAAGGAGGAGAAGTAGAGCTATTTTTAGCACAGCCAATCAAATACTGCTTCCAGGCACATACTAGACACACAAGACTTTTTTTTTTCCACAGGGGCTCATTACAACAGATTCTTTCCTACTTCCATTTTTCTCAGAGTTTTTATTTCTGTTAAATACCAAGCTTCAAAACCCTGGAGCACTTCTGATGAAGACCCTGACCCAAAGTGCACTGAAGTCTGCCTGCTGCTCCCTCACACCTAACAACTCCCTGCTTTTTTCTCACTGCCTGGAGAATGTGCTCTTTAACCTGTGGTTTGTTTACTCATCAAAAAAAAAAAAAAAAGAAAAAGAAAAAAAAGGAGAAATTAAAATGTATTTTGGCCCTTTATTAGATCTGCTTCACTACAGCAGCTCAGTTTAGTCTTTCTTACTTGCAGGATATTTGTTGTGTTGAGGAGTAAGTTACTAATTGCATCCTCACACATTAAAACAAATGCACTTGCAAAATTCTTCAGCAAAGTTATTTTCTCTCATCAGTGTGTCTATAAGCACCACGTGTCAGGACCCCTTCTACAGTTTCCCACTCAAGTACTGACAAATACCCCAGGGTGTTGGCAATCCTGTTCTTGTTTCCCTGGGACCTAATGTTCTTTCTTCTAAATGTGAAACCTGTGACACATCAATTTTGAAGGATATTGTCATCTTGGAAACTGAAAAAAATACTTGCTCCTAAACATGCTGTACCTAGCAATATTATAAATTACGCTTGAAACCTCAACAGCAGCAACACAAACAGTGTATGTCCTTATTTGCCTTCCACTTTCCTTTTGTTCCTCGACAGCACTTGGTTTTTTGCTCTTTGGCTCAGCTGCTGCTCCTGACTCGGGCACCAGAACAAGAAGACCATTCTCCTCGGGTGCATTTATAAGAGATGCTTTGCCCATCCTCAGGCTGTGCAGATCTGAAATCAGATGGCAGCAACCAGATGTACACACGGAGAGCATTTCTACCAGTACTCACTCTGGAAAGACATGGGTGAAAAAGGATATCTGTACTTCCTTTTTCTTAATTAAAAACAAAGAACTAAAGAAAAACTATTCTACCTCTCCAGTTTTATTAGAACAACTACGCCCAAGTTTTTCCAGGTGACAGAGGCCTGTAAGAGACCTCATGGTATTAAAGGTATATTTTTTCTCCAAAACCTTCCAAAGGGTTTGGCTGGGTCATGGCCAATAACCAATTTAGATAATTAATTTCCACTCATTTATTGCACTTTTGGCTCTTGAAAGGATCCTTTATCCTTTTCATGCTGTTATATACTGGAATGGTCTCTGGCTTGGTCCACCTAGCTCTCTCCCAAATGAGTGTGCTTGAGGTACTGGCATGGGCTGGGGATCATCCTGGCTGCCCTCTTCTACAGGGTGAGACTGAAACAGCCTGGAGACGGTCTGTTCCCTGTCTGTTGGCAGGTACAAGTCTCGGTTACACAAGCAGCCTCCCTGCCTGTCCCTTCTTTGTGCCCTACTAAAGCAAAGCCTAATTATAGTGAGAGAGACTTGCACGACTTACGCTCAACCTCTCTCTTCATCAGGGTCAGGGCAGAAGGCTGAAAAGTTTGGGATACGGATGTCATGTTAGGCAAGGCAGCTAAGTAGCCTCGCAAGAGAGGAAGCAAAAAGAGACACCTAAGACACCTATGGACCCTGTTTAACTAAAAGAGTTATCAACGTAACATACATTTCCATAAACATCTTGGTTTTGGTTGCCACATCGGAAAAAACAGGCATTGCTCTGCATTGTTTGATGCAGCAAAATAGAGGGAAAAATTACCATCATCACAACAGAAAAACAATCCTGCAACCACCTCCCCACACAATGCCAACAATAATGACATTTATATATTCCATCAATTACCATTTCCAACTCTGCTGCAGCTGTAGCTCTCAAGGACAGGACAGGCGCACGCTTCGATGCATAATGCATGTACCTAGCAGCAAACGCGGGAATGATCTGATGCTGCTGAAGCTTTAACTCAGGATGGCTTTAGCTCTGAATAAATTTTAATTAGACAAACACCTTTTTTCTGGCACTTAGGGGACTGCATGTGTCATCTCTTGATTAATCCTTCAAAACCTGAACCATTTTAATCAATTCCCACTCCTTGCAGTTACTGACACTGTATACGCAGTGTGCTGGGGAGCTACAGAGCAGCAAATGCTTTTCCTTTGTATTGGTGCCTGGGAAATACAATGATTTTCTGCAAGTCTTTTCACACCTGGTAGGAAAAATGTCACTGTTACGGAAAGCTGTTTCTCTAAAAGTTTAATTAGAAACTACATATGGCCTGAATTTGGGAGGAGGGAGTGTTGGTGGATTATTGTTGACAATCACATCTTAATTTTTTACTTAATGAGCTCGTTATTTGTAAGAATGTGCACTGAAGAGTCCAGATAAACAATTTTTATATTATGAGTAGTCTTCAGTTTATTCATTTCGGCTCTATTGTCTTTTATAGGTTACATGGTTAGTCAGTTATTTAACAAGGTATATTTCTGCCCTCTGCCTGGATTACTGAAATAATACTTCGAATAAGAGAACTAGCAGAAACAAGTAACAATACCTCAGCTCTGCTATGATTTTTTCAGGTAAATGTTTACACTAAAATGTCACATCGCATCTTAAGGATTTTTTGGAAGTTTTCATCAATACCTAATATTATTTGATGAGTCAGACACCAGAATTATATTAATCTGCTAAAATCACAGTTCTTTCATTCACAATTAATAATAAGTTATCTAAAGTAGTTTAGAAAAATGTAAACTCAACAGTTTATGAAAACTCTGTGCAATGATCTGAAAGCATCCTTAAAAATAATTCTGGTGAAAAACTAAAAATGGGAAAATAACTTGTTGAAAATGTCACAATTCTAATTTTCAAGGAGTTTGCCACAAACTTGTCCCTAGGCTGGGAGAAAGAACAAGCTGCTGAGAAAACATAACTTTTGGCCATGATTTCAGCAGGCAGAAATTCATTACTCTGTTTATGTGTGACATACATACAGAATTTCACAAATATAAAAGCCTACAGTTGTAATCTCTCTCTCTTTCTGTCCCTCTCTCCAACAGAGAGAGATGAGACGAGTGGCTTTGAGCAGATACCTAACACTTGCACAGCTGAGTCAAGGTGGTCCAACAAAGGAGGCACATCTAAAGTTAGGGCATCCCCCAAGAATGCCTCCCTCTCTTTTTTGTAAATTGAGGTTTCATTAGAAAAAAACAAAGGGGGGATTTTGAACAAGAGACAGATGCTGACAGAGATACTGGATACCTATGGTAATAACTCCCACAAGTATAATACCATTAAACAAAGAAGCAGCGGCCCCCTATGCAATTGCTGGAAAATATTTGGGAAAAGCCTTATGAAGTACATACTGCAACAATCCAAAATATAGGCTGCAATAAAATGAATACATGCCTATAATGCAAAGACTATACTGTACATTTTCATATTTCCATATTTTACAGTCTTGCATCACCTTGAGTGTTTTTCTTTCTTGGCATTTTTTTTTTTGTTATTTAAAAAAAAAAATCGTCTCCCACCTGTATGTTCTTTATCATTATTTGGCTGTTTGACAAGGACAAGTATTTGCAGTAGTTACCTTCTCTGGTTTACTTGCTCCTTCTGTCACTTCTTCCACTTCTTTTTCTTGCACATTCTCATTTTCATCAAGAAGCTTCATGGGTACTGGAGGGGGAAGCTCATCCTCTACATCTGGTGTGTTGTCAAGAGGGCTTTCTGAATTAGCACTCTGGCGACTTTTTTTATTTCGGTCAACAGATGCATATTCTGCTGATTCAATTCTGCACTCAGGAATCTGATTCTGACCTTCAGAAACGGTCAGTGAAGCCTTTGCTTTGCTGTTACAGCTCTCTTCCATGCTGGCTACTGCTCCAACATCTTTAATTTCCTTCACAGTTTCATACAAGCAGTCTTCAACTATGTTCTCCTGAGAGGAGCTGTCTTTCAAGACTTCGTAAGGCCCTTCCATTCCAAGACCTTGATCATTTTCTGCATTTCTAGCTGAGATGATGGTTTCCACGGTGGTGTTAGGGGGAATACTGGGTAGTTCCCGGCTCTGGTGACATTTTACAGGCTTTCCAAGACTATCCTGTTGATCTAGCAGATCAGAGACAGATGTCTGTACTTCTTCATAGGGCTGAATACAGGCAGTTGTACTGTCCTCTGAGAGCACTAGAGAAAATTATGAAGAAGTATTTAAAACAGATGCGTAACTATAAGGTGAGTGCAATTTGGTACTCTCTACACTACTTTGGTTTTGTGTATCATTGGAAAGGATAAGTGATTCCAATGCCTGGAAATGTCTACTGGTCGTCATGCTTTTTGTTTATCAAAAGATTTCAGTTTCAGAGATTTCTGCACTCTACTGTTAAAATATCTTTCTCACAACATCTTAAATACTCTGTGCACCCCCAAGGCACATTATATAGCAACAGCATTCACAGTAAGAACCATTGGTGGGCAGGTGCAGGTGTGCATGGATATTCAGCTGTACTTGGTTATTGCTTACAGACTGCTCAGTCTCAGATGGGGAACACTGGTGGGAGGCCTCAAACCGAGTGCCTTTAAAAAAAGCTTTGTTAGATTTTTCTTTCCATTTCCCTATCCTTTGGAAACAAAAAGGAAAGTGTTCTTTCTTCCTCCCTACCCAGCCTTCACCTTGTTTAACGTGCTGGCCAAATTCTCGTCTGAATCACACTTTGCTCAGCCCTGCCGCAGCCAGCCTCGCTGCACGCTACACCAGAAGCTCCTCACTGGAAGGCTATGCCATACTTCTCATAGTCTCGCAGCACATAATGTAGGTTGACAACCTACTAACGAGCCAGCCATATGCACAAAAGAGAAGACTAGACTTCAGAAAGTAGTGTTAGGCAGAACATGTTATTTCAAGTCCCAGAAGCAGGTCACGTCGCTGTCACTAGAGGGTATTAGGGACTGAAATCTATGGACTTCTTATCTTACAGTGCACATGTATGACATTTGTCTGCATTCAGGGATGTATATATGGGTACATACAAGCATGTTCAAGGTAGTACACGGTATGTAAGTTTATGTGACACCATTTCTTTGAAAAATGACTTCTGAATAGCTTTACTTTTCTTAGCACAGTTCCTATGGTACTCTCTCAGCAAAATCAACTCATTCTTCCATTTCCTTCAGTGTGTTTGACATGACGTCATAAAGTGTTGCCAAAGCAATCAGTACCCTTGATTTGGGGCCTGTCAGGGACATTGCTTTCTCTTGTGCTCAGGGCATGCAGACTCACGCAGTCAGCACCCGCTGGGAGCTGTACCCAGACAGCAAAACTCAGGATGGAACTGGAGGTGTGGGATGGTAATCGCTGCCTGAATGGGAGATGGGAGGAGAAGAAAAGGAAAACGTCCTTCTCCATTCACTTGGCTCCTGCATACAGCTAGGAAGGAATAGGAGGAATAGGAGGCAGTGTCCTATTGCATCCTGACTAGGACTCAGGGTGTCCTGGTCACTACCCAGGATGCCTGCAGACTTCCTGAGGAACATCAGGAACTGGCCTGGAGAAGGTGGAACATGTTTTCCCCTGCTGGTGCTCACTCTCAGGGATTTCTGTGCTATGCAGAGCACCGCCACAGGCTCCAGAGAGCACCCACCCCATTCAGCCTGGAGGGGGATAATCAGAAGTAATGAGAGCTCACATTTCCATGCTCCTGTGGTTATGGGTAGTGACACAGAAGGGGCTGGCATAGATAAGGGGTTGGCATAGATAAACACAGTGCTGGCAGGCTGTGTAAAGGAAAAAACCCCAACATTTGATGCTGTTGCTTCTGTAGCCCTGCCCCTGCTCAAAATGCTAGCAGAAACAGTGAAAGAACAAACTATTAACAAAAAGAATGCATAAGAAATTAAAGCACATTGGTTCCTGTTATTCAGAAGGGTTGTTATGCAGAGCATAAGCTCAGTAATATCAGACAGTCTGAAAACTGTCTGCTGGTTGACAGCACACCTTTTAGTAGCAGCTTTGACAGCTGCATGTGTGGTGACTCATGGCAAAAAGAAATGCTTCCCTTCTGCAGGGCTTTGCGCATCGAGTCCCTGGGTGAGCCACACACCTATATATGCAACAAGCCAATGGACAGGAGCAGCGATTAGTTGCAAAACCAAAGTTTAAAAATTCCTTTGCATACTTGTCTCCGAGGGGTAAAGATTGAATAGCTTAGCCTCCAGCTGCACAGTGAGATGAGGAGGTAGGAGATGCGGAGCGCAGCCCCCAGTGTTGGTGCCTGGCATGGAGACAACAGTTGGCTCCCGGTGGCTCTGAGCTGAGACCAAGTTTATTTTTAAGTGCAGCTCAGTAAAATATTTTCCAGTGATACCTCACTGCAAATCATTTTGAGCGTTCAGCAAAACAAAGACTACAGAAAAAAAAGGAAGCCTATTTATGTTGCCCGTTTTCTAAAATACAAAAAATACAAGTGACAGCCTTGCACAGCACGGGACTATGATCGAAAGCTGTAGTTCCTGGAGGAAGACCTGAAATATTTGCACAGCCTCCAAGAGTGAAGCTCCAAGGTACAGCTGCATCTTCTGGTCACATCCCAACTCGGTAGCTGGCCGAGATTAGGGAACACCGCAGTCTTTACCTAATGGACTGGTCAATCTGCAGGTGTAGCTCGGTGGCCCAGAGGAGGACCTTAGCACCTTCCCAGTGTTGGCTGGCATCGAGGACTGGAAGCTGGGGTGTAGGGCTGTGCCAGAGTATGCCCGACAGGGAAGTGGAGATGCAGCCTAAAACACCAACATCTCCATGACATGGGCTACTGAATTCCCAGCAAGGCAAACATGCTCACTGCATTTTTTAACTCAATCATAAGTTTTGTGTGAATTATGTCCTCTGCGAAGAAGACTGACTGCCCTCCAGAGAGCTGCATGCCTGGCCACTGCCCAGGGATACAGCAGCTGATCTCGTGTCAGACCTCCAGAGGCGAGCGGAGGGGAAACGCGGGGTATTCTGACAAATGGCACGACTGCGTGCTTAGAAAGCTGAAGGCTAGAAACCTAAGACTTGAGGGATCACCAATGTGCAGCTAACGTTCTGGGAGCTCTGAGCAAGCGGATGGCGCCGTTTGTCCATCCCGCCCACAGGGGCTGTGCTACTCACCCTCGCCGTTGCTGAGTGCCCCGTTCTGGTCGCTGCTTGGAGGGGGCTCTGTAGCCGAACTTGTGATCGAGTGGCTAAACACTTCCTTGTCGGAAGGCTGCAACACAAATTAGTGAGATCTAATCACCGTTGGATCAGAATAAATGTTTGCATAAATAGGTACACAATGAATTTCATTCTGATCTCTGGAGCTCTGACTCACAGGTGTTATTGGCAGGAGAGTCAAACCATGCCAACTATACCCAAAGATTTAGGTGCCTGTGTTTACAGATGTTAAAACAAATAAATGCAATTATGTACAGAGTGATGTCCCTTCCAGCCTTTATGGTAATAGACATCACCATGGCTTTAACCCATGAGAAGATGGAAGCTGACAAAGGGTACACTGCGCTTGTGCTGCAAACGGAGTGAAAGAAAAGCGGGAGATCTGGAGTACAATAGTGGCAGAAAGAGCGTTGAGAAAGTGCACATTATTGGGATCTACACAAGTTCTCCTTCTCTTCCTGTTCTGCAACTTTTAAAGTTGCCCTTGCTCAACCATCTCCAAATTCCTGAGCTATTTTCCAATCTGCAGTATTTTGCAAGGAGCTTGGTACAAACCAACCACAAGACAGACATAAGCTGCCAGAAATAAATACTTACCACATTCATCAGGTTTTCATGATCTCCATTCTGATGTTTGGCCTTCTTTTCCCTTAATGAAAAAGATGTATAAACCGTTACTACAGATTCTACTAATATACAAATGCCAATCATTAATAGACCTTACGCACCTGCAGGGAACAGAACTGTGATTCACAACAATATTGAAAACAGAATAACTGAAAATTATTACAGGGACTGGTATGACCTCTGTGTAAGGTCACCATCGAGGCAGGGTGGTTATACACATATCTGAAGAGGTACAACAAACACACAACCCTTTTTCTCGTTCAGTGTAAGATCACAGTAAGGAGTAACTGATGATAATAAAAATATTATTATCCTCAATTTAATCATATCTGAAATGCTCAGTGATACATGAGATACATGTTTTGGTGACAGACTACCCGGGCAGTTCCTTAAACTGCATTAGGAAAAGGTATTTATCCTATGAAGAATTAGAAAAGGGCCACAAAATCCAGCCTACTCCCACTCAGGAGGGTAGTTATAATAATAAGCATGAGCAGTTCAAGAAGGCCTACAAATTTCATAACAGCAGAGACCTTCATTTTAAAATGAATCCTGCTTCACAGGACTCAAAGTATGAATCACTCTTCCAGTTTTTACCATTTTGCAAATACAGCTCTTATTCTGAAATACTGTAATAAACTATGAGCTTAAAATAATAATAGTCCTTCCCCTAGATGAAAAGGCAAGTAAAAAGGTGAGAAAATACTGACAGTATGAAATCTGTGCTTCTTCTGAAGTCTGCAATGCACGGTACTTCCCACATTAGCAACTGTTAAAATTGTATGTAATTGGGAAATAAGAGAACAGCAAGTAAGGCTCCACCAATGCAGAGTGGAGTTAAAGTTTACAAATACTTAATTTCCTCTCTGGAAGTTTTTCTGACTCTGACATTTTAGAAGGAGCAGATTTTGTTCAGTTTTCCATGTCCTCAACCATTTTTGAAGAGTAAGCTAGGAAGAAATTTTACATAATTGCATTTATGCATAAACAACCTGCCCTACAGAATGATCTGAAATAAAAGATACTGTGTCCAGACTAGCAACACAAGAATTTGTTAAAAAGAATCACCAGATAGTTTCTGACAATGTATCTCTGTAACTGCAAAGACATACTCAGTGGTTTGACTCTGTTTTAAAAACATCTTTCTAGAGATGTTTCAAAGACTGGAGTGTTACAGGACAAAACATGGTAGCTAAATGCAATGTTTGTGGGCTTACAGATTTTTAAGATAGGTTTTATACTTTTAAAGAAATAAAAAAATTACATATTTTTACACAGGTATCATAGGAAACTGTGATGAACAGGAAGATACTGCAATGTCACCTAACAGCTTACAAAAACATTTCTCCTGAATCACACGAAGTTTCAACTTATGCTTTTTAGGGTTTCAACCAACTTGTGAGGTTTGGTCTTGCCCATGACTGTTTTTTTGCAACGTGGGCATTAGAGAAATGCTGCTGAAAAACAGGGCCTTCCACTGTAGACACACCTTATGCCAATATAGTGCATTTTACGGCAACACAGCTTCCTCAATGTTCTCAATGCTGAATGGCTGAAAGAACATGCTCCCATAGGCGTAAGGGTCCAAAACAAAGATTTTGCTGCTGTACTGAGTTATGGATAGTTTTTTTTTTTTTTCCCCTGCATAGGCTTGGCTGATTGAGCTATGCTGGCAAAATGTAGCGATAGGGACCACAGCAGTCCTGCTCCTCCTCGCCAAAGGTCTGACCTGCTGGAAGGGCACTGTGGATTGAGCACAGGTTGCCCGGCTCCCCGTGCAATCAGCAGGGCTCAGCTTACCTGCCACGAAGGGGCCTTGAAATGTGAATAAACAAAGTCAGTAGAAGTGCCTGTACTGGTGAAATCGAACCCTCTTATGGAGAAATGAAAAAGGATAAGGTATGAGTACAAGGCATTAATTAGTATCACCGTTTGATTCTTATTACTCATCTGGGCTTGAACGGCAGGATCAATTCCCTAGTCTTCAGGAATGGCCAAAGCAAAGCTGAAATACTTAGAACCTGTTTTCCTTTCCTTTTTACCTATACTTTTTTGGTCCTGTTCAGCCCACCTAATTTTCTCAGTTTCAGGTTAGCGGTGTGATCTGCTAACGGTCCTTGTCCACCTGTGCCCCAGGCTTCAGCTTAGGAGAAAGCACCTAGCAAACACAACAGCGTTTTTCCTTCACAGCAAAAGCAAAAAAAAAAAAAAAAAAAATTTAGATTTTAGAAGGAACAGAACTGTTCCAATTCAGGTTTGCTCTGAAAACAGATTTTGTACCGTACTTTTTTTATTTCTGTGCCTAAGTCCTCAGTATTTCTTGCTAACTAGTTATCAGTGAAGCTATTTCAATCCTGCACTATTTGACTCAAGAACCGTTACTGCCTGCTAAGTAACTACCTGAGCCTCACCTGTTGCAGCTGGAGCAGAGGAAGATGAGGAAGGTGAGGAACAAGAGTGTTGTCATGGCTGCCAAACTTCCCCACAGGATGACATGGACCTGGAGTCCACTGCCTAAGAAACCACCCTCTGGCCCCATGGTACTAGGAGGAGCTGGCGTCACTCGGGGCTGAAGAGGTTATTTATTCCTTGCACAAGGCTGGCATCTGTGCTGCGTGCACCTTCTGTTTCTGCAGAAAGAAAAACACCATTAGAGGTTAACATAAATTTTGAAGATAATGAATCTGACAGCTACAAATCTGGCAGGAGGGATTTTCAAATCCAGATCTTACAAAAAAACAGTTTCGAGTACAAGCCAGCCAGCCAGCCAAAGAGTTTTTCAGCTACATTTCTGATGGTGACAAAGAGCAAACCTTGTCAAATATTAACGCAAGGTGTTACCTATCTACAATCTCAACACGAATAAAAGGTAGTATTGTACTTGTATTTTGAGGAAAAAGCTTATAAATCCACTTTGAGGGACAAAGCAGTCTGTTTTGCAGTGATATTTGTTAACTTAATTGAAAAGTGAGCTTTCAAAACTAACTACAACTTCTGCAAAATTTACAAGCCAAAAAGAGAGCTGCAGAAGGCATTCACCTCCTTCTCTCTCAACATCTCCTGCCTGCACATGATCCAGTGCTTAAAGTACAGTGAAAAATAAGCTAGGCAAGTCTTTGAAAGGAATACCACAAAGACCTTTCTCGCAGCGGATCAGATCTAATCTTATTTCTATGTGAAATGCTTACTTTCTTAATAGTATGTCTGGAGAGTAGTAATACTGAACTTTCTTTTTCTGCTTCTCCCCACCTGAGTCTAAGAAAACAATAAGAAAACTAGACAGAGCAGTGTGTAAGTAAACACAACTTTTGCTACAGCACAGCAGGCCCTGGAGTAACATCCCACGTAAACAGTATTTACGATATATAAATTTTGGTATACAATATATTCTAAAATTTATACATATTTTTAATGTAATACATTGTTAACATGGCAAAATTAAAAAGAAGATTTTCATTCTGCACTGCTGAAGATACCAGATTCTCTGTAATTTAGGAATAGGTTATGCAAAGTCTATTTACAGGCTTTCAGTTAGACTTCAAGACTGATAAATACTGAACTAGAATACAATGGCTAAGAGATGAGCAGTTATCTTTTGGGAGTGAAACAGTAGCACAAACATAGGAGTGAATAATGTAAAAGCCACTAGGACTTACTTTAATTTCATGCATATATTTTCTTATATATATATATTTATATATACGAAATATGTATATACATATATTTTTTTCTTTGCAGCAGAAGCACACTTTGTAATAGCAAATTCAGTTAGGTACTAATACCATATCTGTATCAAAAAAGACCATGTCACCATTTTGTTATTAAAATCTTAAGAGAAAAAAGATTAATTTCCAGAAAAAGGCCATTCACATCAAAGAAAATCTGGTGAGTCAGCAGAAGAAACTTAACAACTAAGCTATGTGACTGGGTAGCTCTTAGAAGTAACATTTCTGTTCCTACATAAAATGGTCTCATTGGTTTCTACCATGCAGGATCAGACTTCTGGACACCTTCCAAGAAGAATCAATTCTTACTAATTCATCCATGGCAAATAAAAGCTTTTTTTTCTTTTTTTTTTTTTTCTTTTAGATATTAATGGCCATTGCAATAACTTGAAATGGGAAGAAACAAACAAAAGAAGGAAAAAGTTGCCGAGCCTAGAGAGACAATCTTCAAAGTGTAGTTAAATATTTCTAGTTTGGCAAAGTTATAAGAAAGCCAGATAATCTGTAACTTCTCCAAACCCCTAAATAAACAGAATGGGAAGAGTAGGTGTCACACACCTTGCCAAAGCACAGATATGACTTACTGGTAGCCTTGAGCACCGACACGAAAGCACCACTGCTCTTTGGGGATGACCACTGCCAAGCAATGTGACTCTGTGGTTTTCTTGGTACAGCTTGAAAAATTATTCAAAAGCAATGGCAGACCACTCTAAAAATGATGTATATTGCAGATGTGAATCTGATACAGACCTGCCTCATCCCTATTTTAAAGCAAAACTCATGTTACTTCTACACTGATTCATAGTCACATCACTGGCTGTGAAAGGGAGAGACCTTAAGAGAAGTGGAATCAGATTTAGTCAGGAGAAAACTTGGTGTAATGCTCGCAAAAACCTCTCTGATTAGGTGCAAGGGCACCGTGCACTGGGATGAATTCCTGTAGAGGTGATGGACTGTCCTAATTCAGAAAACACTACAAAGCACACCGCACTGGCTGCCCTAACTAGCTCCAAACCTTTGTAAAGTGTTTTCAATAGAAAGTATTTTTCTTTTCAACTTTTATTTTTTATGAATTTTCAAAGACATTTTCTGCCCTGTTCAAGCTTTTAAAAGTTATTCTTAAAAGATCTTTTACATTCTTTTTTCCTATCCTTTTGCCTTTGAAAAATACTAATTTTCTTCCTTCCTTGGAAAAAAAGGATGAAATGAAAATGAAATGTGAAAAAAAATGAAAATGGAATCAAATCTTTTTTCAGCATTTTTGTTGTATTTTCTTCCTTAGTTTTCCCAAGAAATAAAAAGAGAGAATGCAAATGAAAAAAAGAAACCTTTCTTCTTTTGGTTTTTTCAAATATTGGGCAAAGAAAAATACAAGAAAAAGAACAGGGATTTCAAAATATTTTTCTTTAAACAGAATCACATTTATTTTTGTCTTGAAAGATATCACTTAAATTATTTCTACTACTAAGTACATAATTTTATACCTACTCTGATGAACAATACTACACCCCTCTCAGAAGACTAAGTAATGTACCAAAAGCTAATATGGTAGGAAAAGATATTCTTTTATTCTACAGATACATTCTTAAGGCTGCTGGCCTTTAAATAAAGATAATATTTGAGCTAAGGAAAGCTAGGGATGCATGAGGAGCAGCCCCATAGAAAAGCTGCATGTTTGAAGACTTCAATGCAGCATTAGGGAGTGTTGG
Source organism: Buteo buteo (assembly GCF_964188355.1). Lineage (NCBI taxonomy): Eukaryota > Metazoa > Chordata > Aves > Accipitriformes > Accipitridae > Buteo > Buteo buteo. Next base: position 47,118,988 of record NC_134173.1, read on the forward strand.
GATGAGCAGGAGCGGACAGAGTTGAGACTGAGCTTAAAAAGGAGTGAGATCAGAGGGAGAGAGTCGAGGGAGACCTACGTGTGAATGTCAGGAGTGAAGTGCAAGACTGAAGCTAGACATGAGACATCCCACCAGGCAGAAGCCAAATGGAGCAAAGAGAACGACAAGGACAGAAGACGTAGTTAATCTACAGCAGAAGAGCAAGAATTCAGATACCAAAGATTTGACTGTAAGTTGAGAGAAAGAGGTCAGAAAGGGTCGGAAAAGTACAACAGCACTTGAACCACGGGATGCAACTGCCGGAGTCACCAGTTACCTGTGCAAGCAGAATAGAGTAAGAAATTGGAACAGATTGACGACAGATGAAGCCCTGCGTGAGGGAAGCTGAGCAGGCAAAATGCAACCAGTGGCTCCTCTCAGCTCCTTGAATGGCGAGAGTTTGGCATAAGTGCTAGAGGACCTAGAAGCTGCTCAGCATAAAGGACAACCAGAAGCAAATATAATACAAAAAAAACATGCCTACATTCACCCTCTCTGAACCGTTCTCATGAAGTGCCATCAGAGGGCTTACTCCTACTGTTTAATGCCTCCGAAACGATGAGGCTGAAATAGTATTCACTCAGGATGCTGCCTTTAACACAGGAGAGCTTCTGAAATACTTGAAGCTGGACAAGAAGGCATCAGCTGCCCGGACCAGCCCTGGACAGAAACCTGGCAGAGAGATACACTGAAAATACAACTGTCCAGACTCCCTCTGCTTCCTCTTGGTGAATGCCTGGACACTAAAACGTTAATGTATGCCTAATATAATGGATTCTGGAGTGGCTTCAGATGCTAGCCTTAAAGAGAAACTTATTTGCAATCATAACTATGGAACAACAAGCAGCTAATTTCAAAAAAGCTCTTAGCTGACATGGTTAACTCCTGCTTTTACAATAAAAAGTGATAGCGTGCTGCCCTCTGGTGAATCTCTCCGTGCGGGGACAGGGAGTTGCGGCTCTTGCGAGGATGCTTCAGAGCTGAACGCAAACCCTGCTGCTAAAGATGGAGCTTACGCCTGGCCTTTCATCTGCTGGGCTTGAAAAAAGCCCTACCTCCACCTTTGAAAGACTCACAGACTTGAATAGTTTAAGCTTGCAGAGAGACATCACTAAGACAGAGTAACGGTCAACTGAACTGGTTTGTGGGTTGGTTGGGTTTTTTTCATATGTGATCTTTTTAAGATGAAAATGTCTTTTGTTGTACCCTTTCACAGAAATCTCCACACAAGTTGCTGGTGATGCTGAACTCCAAAAATGAGTAATAGAGACAGGCCTGGAATACCTCGATAAGAAAACTGGTTATTTCATTCAAGGCAAAATGCAAACCACAGTTTGCGTTCACATTTCAAAGTCATTATCAGTTCAGAAAACTAAGCCTTATACTATACTGATTAAAATGTCTCCTTCTTGTGGCAACTTTCTCTTGCTTTTTAGACATCAATATTTGCCATTAGTGGAACCTATATGGCAAATAACACCCATAGCCATTTCCTCAAAATTGCACTTACACGCACAATCACATTTGCAGTTTCAAAAAGACAGATATTTCATTGCATGACCTGCATTTTCCTGGTGAATAATGTGTTATTTTTCCTTACAGCTGTTGTGGGGATAAAGCAGAGCTGAGGCAGTTCAGCCCGAGCGTAGGACATGCAAGTGCAAATTTGTTGCCAAACTGAAGGATAAAAAACTGTACCTGGGGTGAAGCAGTTTTGTGCATAAGATACAGGCTGCAATTTTAGGGAGCACATGGAGGGACAATTTCAACTAGAGAGGAAAAGCTTGGACTGAGACCTGAACTCCTTTGAAGCCCTGGAACAGACAGACCCAGCGTGCTTCGGGTCCAGGATCTGAGCTGGGTTTTCTGAGCAAAGATCTGCCCGAGCTTACTGCGAAACACACAGGGGATGTGCTTTGCGAGAGGTGGACGCCATGGCCCGAGAGGCCCGGCAGGAGATGGCAGCGTGTCCCTCTCCCACCACCTTCCCCTTGGCCTCCGGGTTTTACAACCGTTCATTCATGTCCTGCTGCAAACCACGCTCGGCCCACGCTTTCCAGAGGGGAAAGAGTGGGAAAAGCTGACGGCTTCACCTCTCTGCTTTTCTTAATGAATTATAGATGGAGCGTAGGCAAGGGAAGAAATTGTTTTGACAACTGAGCGACTTTGAGTGTGAGAAGCCAAACGCGACAGGACAGGAGAGATTCGGGGAGGGCTGTGGGATCGTGACTCCCTGTCCTGGGCTGTCAGGCCGGATTCGGCTAACAGGGGCACTGCCCAGGAGCTTCACATGCTCGCCTCTGCGCTGAGCTTCGGTTACAGGGCTCCTTCTCAGGCTGCTCTGTTTCCTGCTGCCCTCTTCTCCTTCCCACCCCTCCTGTTCCCAGTGCCTTCAGTTATCTGCTGCTAAACCCAGAACAGATCAGTCAGATCACCCAGTTTGGAAGATCCCCTCCACCCCAACAGTGCAGACCTCGGAGGGAGAGGGGAGAGTGGGGAAGAAGGTTGTAATTTTTAAAGGAGATTTTTATTGGTCTGGTAGCAAGCCCCCAGCGAGCTGCATTAAACCAGAAAATAGTGAAGTACAAGATATGTGGAACCATGAACTGAGCAGGAGCTGAGAACTGTGAAACTAATGTCCTCTTGCCTACATCCAGCTGCAAACACTGTCATTCAAACACAAAAATGGAACAGAAACCCGGGCTACAACAAAGAGGCAGCAGCAGAAACAGTGCTGCAGGTACAAGTAACATCTATGAATGCTGATCCTTTTATCTTCTGTTCCTCCAGATACTGAAAACAGACTTTCTCTGTGAAGCTGGAGTCCTACAGGAGACCTAATGAGGTCCTGTTACCTTCCTCTCCAGACAACTCTCTGCCACCTCAGCCCAGCTCAGGCATCAGCAGGGGCATTGTATCTCCAAGTGCCCAAAGACTGAGCACGTCCCTTGTATGTAACATCCTCTGGCCACCCTAAAGAAAACACCTGAAGGCAGGCAATCCCTTACCACAACTCCTGCACCAACAAGAGTTCACACCGAACTACGCACTCGATTTACACAAGAGGGAGGACATGGCAGATGCGCTTCACTCAATCCGGAACCATTTCCATGTCAGGACTGTTCTCTGCATGCATGGAAACACCATGCCGCTAGCAGGGAAACGCCATTCATGCTCCTGGCATGAGCTTAAGTGTAGCACTATGGTGAACTGGGTTAAAATGAACTTAAAAGCACCCTTCACCCAAATAGACTTTCTCTAAACCTTGTGATTTTAAATGGAAAATGTTTTCTGACCTTTTCCACCATGTGGCCTCACCATGCTTTAACAGCAGAGCAGCTGGAGGCAGCTCCTGTCTCCTTTCTGTAGCTTGCCACTGCTGGTGAATTCCTGACAGCACAACCTGATACAGCATTACACCCAAATTTTGTGACACCATCAGGGCTGTATTTGTCTTTGTGTGGGTAAAATACTTGGGCCAAACTTTTCACAGGTATCTCCTACTGCAGGTCCTGGTTTGGAGCCTGCCTGCAGAAGCTGATGGGAGTTCTGCTCTGAACATTAAGGTGACATCCATAGCAGTAAATTAAACATGTCGGCAATAATTGTCTTTTACTGCAGTCAGTTGGCATGGTACAGCCCGAGCCCATACTGATAAACTTTCTTATTCTCCATAGAATGGTGGTTGTATCCAAATGGTCTTCCAGGAGTGGTCCCTGACTGGAGCTAACTCCTGAGCTGTGCTTGGTATTAGTTGGGGAAAAAAAAAACATTTTACTGCAGCCAAAATTATGTTCCAGGCTGTTCTAACCTGGTAAAACCAGATCCTTCGTACCTCAGACTGAGAATCTGATAACTGTGGGTCCTTTTGACCTCGATCCCCCTGTGCTAGAGCTCCTTCTCATCTCTTAGTACTCCTCCACCACAGGACTGCCCAGCTTTCTACCCACTCCAGCTCCTCTCACCAGCTCCTAGCTTCTCTCTCCCAGTTCCCAGTTCTATTTGCTGCCTGGGGCAATCACCTCTGTTATAAGTGACAAAAAACATATTAAGATATCAAAATAGCAATAAGCATGTATGAGTACCTCAAAGTAAGTAAAAAGATCTTGAAATTTTATCAAAAAGAAAATTCAGGCAATTCTCAGGCATTGCTACATTAAAATGGATGATACTATGGAACAGCCTGAATACACACATTATCCTTGCTTTAAATTGGCACTAGGTCCATAAGAGCAACTGCAGTTAAATACTTCTGGAGACAACAGGCAACAGGACTGCTGTCTGGACTGAGGTCCTGCTTGGCAGAACCTCTCCTCACACCACAGTGTCACCAGAATCAAGATTGTGGAGTTTCTCCAAATGCACTGTAAAAAAGTTGTAAGACTGATTTATGTTACTGTTTCTGTATCTATGTTGTTTTGGCTTCTAGCTGTTTAAATGTAGATCCAGTACTGAACTACAAAAACCTTAAGACCAAGATCACCTTTCTCATGCAACACCTACTGCATTTTTAAGGCTGAGATCACCCTTTTCATGCAGTACCTACTGCAGTTCACTTTTGGGGCTCCTGTGCACTATGTTAGGACAAAACCTTTCCTACAACACATTAAATCTCTTCTGGTGCAGTTGTGTTTTGAGCTGCCTGGCTTGGCAGCACCCATTTAACGAGAACAGTTAAAGGCAGACACGTCTTATTCCAAGCAGTGAAGAACTGCTACAGGAGACCAGATGTGCACATAATTAAGGTCTGGTCCCGAAAGCCTGATGCTGGAAGGAATTACTGACATGGACTGTGCTGCTGTTGCAGGCTGTCAGACAAGCCTTGCAGAGACTGTGCGTGCCGTAAGCCTTCAAAATAGCTCATGTTTCTGCTTTGTGAAGCAGCAGAATAATGAGGTTCTGATCTCATTCCCCACTGTATCTACTTTTACAGAAATCATAGCTGGTTTATCAAAGGATGTGTGTGCTCTATAATGCAAAACCAGATCTAAGACAAAACTGAACAGTCCCAAACCACCGGTCACTTTTAATCCCTTCTAAGTCTTAACATGTCCTAAAGAGAAACCAAGTGTCTCTGAAACCATCTGTCTGTGGCATTGCAGAAAATTTAAAAAAGGCCTTTGCAGCAGTAAATGCTGATCTACACCACAATCTGCAGTCATACTCCAGTCAACTCATTCATGCCTTGTCAGACCATGTCACCTCAAGGTCAACATATTCAAAGTTGACCTGACTTCTCCTTCCATGCTTTCCTCTTTATTCCTACTAGAACTTCAGCAATTCCACACGAGCCTGCATTATAGCCTGCCTCTCCTCCTCAGAAAGACATCTGGGAAAGTGGGAAGAATCCAGACAGTAGTATGAACAATTAAGCATGTGAATTCAAGAGCTCACTTCAAGGCAGTGGAATAGTTTCTATTAAAATGGTGGAGAATTTTAGAAAATAAGAGATGTCACCAGCAAGGTTTTCTTAGCAGACCGTAAAACTGGATTTTCAAAGGAAGGTGAGCATAATTGCATGTGAACATGATTATGTCCCAGCGAAAACAGCCTGCATACTGGGGTTAATGCATGTGCATAATTATGCACCTAACTTGTCACGTAGCTAGCACATTTATTTGCCATGTTCACAAGGTCTTTGTGTACATAAACCATACGCTCACAAATCTCCGCCAAAGGTATCTTCCATTATAAATCAGGTCCTGAGCAAACAGGTTTTTAAACTGATAACTTAAAGCTCACAAATTCATTCCACAGTGGTTAATAACATTACCCCCATTTCACTACCAGCAGTACAAACCCCCCAGCACAAGCAGGGAAAAGCAGAGCGCTGCAGACACAGCTTGCCAACACAGAGCATCGGCTGAGCTTGGCCAGCTGCTGAGGAAGAAACCGATAATGACGCCTCTGTGAAACAGCTCCTAGGAACACCACCACATATTTTCCCCAGGCTTTAGCAGCCAAATAATGACTGTCTCGAATGTGACAGCAGAAAAGCTTTATCTGATGAGTGACCATGCCAAAGATTACAGCTTAATTGTAGCATATTATGCTCTTTCCCACACCCCCACAACATCCCATATTGCTTGCTGGCTGCAGTGAGGTAATTAGACCACGATTACTGCATACTTTAGAGCATATAGAAATGAAAGCTGTCTTTGTGAAGTGTTTTCCAGCTCTGACACAACTACTCCTGATAGCTTTGCTTTTCCTGGAACTGGATGCTATTTCATATTAAACACAGCCTGTTTATAACTGCACTTTGCCGTTTATGTAATTCTACCATGCTGAGTCCCCTTTCAGTCTTTGCAGTGCAACAACATTTTGAGCAACCCTTTTGCAAACTCAGGTAATAATAATGGAAATACAGAAATACCCCCTAGCCTGGGAAGTGGGCAAACACAGCGATTGCCTCTGTCATCTGACCTAAAAGACCTCTAAAATCCAGGGCAATTGTACTTGTTCTCAAACTGTGTTTGAATCAGGCCTATGAAACCCAACAGATAGATAGTACTTTTCCAGAGGCTACTTCCCATTTCCAAAGGACCCTGAACTTACAAAAATACAGAAGATTGCAAAACATGCAGCAGCAAAACACAATGCTCTGATTATCCCCAATGAAATGCTGCTGAAGAAGAAGGATTTAAAAAAAAAGAAAAGACAAGACTCCTACTTAGAGTGGGATTCAACTTCTGCATGTTTACATCTCTAAAAACAGGCTTCTATTTACCTAGATGCTCTCTACGGGGTCCCACCTGAGAGATCTTACTTCTGTTCTCATCACAGGTGAAGACTAAATGACTTCCACTGATACTTAACTTTTAGATTGCTAAAATTTTAGCACTTACAGTGGGATTAACCCTACCTAAACTGAGAAATAAAAATGCCTTGTATCCAACTGTCAGGATATTACAGCCTTTTAATGTGCCTTAAGTGAGATCCTCACCAAAAATGAAGCGCACCAAAATCATTCCAATTGTGAAGAACCTAATCAAAAGAATTGTAAATCTAAAAAACCCAGATTACTGAGTGTCAACACTAGCATATAATCTATAGATATAAAAGTCTGGAAGACAGGAGTGTTCCAGGGAAGCTAAGTGATGGTCCTTGGAGGTAGAGCACAAATTACATCAGAAAGGCCTGTTATATTTAAGATTATTTAATCTCGAAGCAAAAGGAATTAGTGAGAATTGACCTGTGTAATATCCTACAGCAAGAGAGGCAGCAGTCAGTCATTTAACTTAGCAACAGACCAATTTTAAGGAAACAGTGTTCATCTTGTGATGTGCTTTGTAAAGATGAAGAGCTATTTCAAGCTCAAATTTCTTGTTATTAACTCTAATTAATTCAATAAAGTGATTTTTAACTTTTCAGTGTTTGTATTTCATTAGGAATGTCAACTTTTCTTAAATATTTGGTGCATATATGCAGAGTCTTCTTCAACGCTGGCGACAGTCCCTGTCCTGAAGAGTTTACATTTTATCTAGATAAGACTAAGGGAGCAGGTCAGAGAATCCCTGTGTAAATAACTTCCTTTTCATGAAAAAAATGTCCAAGACAGAGAAGGATTCGTCAGTTTTTGAAGAGCTCTTCGGCAGAGATGAGAATTGATCCCGGATACCCGGTGTCCCCAGCCAGTGCTGCATCTAAGTGATCTTCCTTTTCTCCTTCGAGTTGGAAACACAGCTGTACGGTCCTTGAGGGAAGTGCCACCTTAACTTCAGTCATCTAAAAATAATCTAAAATGGCTGCCTGTATGCTCCGTGTGGTCAGCGAAGACTAACTTCTGCCTGTGGAGAGGGGGTACCCTCAAAGGTAGAGGAGACTAGGTAGGACCACCTTTGAAGGTCATACCTAGTCTCCTCTTACAGACCAGTGACCTTTCAGACACCTGGAATTAGAAGAGGAGATACAGACAAGAGCAGGGGAGGTTAGTGTGTGGTGACCCTCTGGGAAAGGTGATGTACAACAGACACAATTTGGACTCTTGTCTTCAGACGTACTCCTTTGAGTTGACTTTCTTTTTGACACATCAGAACAGAAAACATGGCTAAGCCTTTGTGCGGTGGGAGCAGCACTGACAGACCAGGTCTTCTCATGGCCTCATGTTGTTGCACCACTTCACTGCCATTTCCTTCTGAGACTAGCATTATCATGTCATTCAGTCCTTTCAACTGGAAGCAGTGCTGGGGCAAATGAAAACACGACTTGCTTGTGACAGTCCAGCATACCCTGCGGCTTCCCCTCCCCACCAAGGCGCAGGCATTGCCCTGCTTGCCAGCTGTAGCAGTGTGGGGAAGCCAGGCAAAATAAACCCAGTTGTTTCCTGCCCCCCACACCAACGTCCTGGCACATGGTGCATTTTATCTGCCAGCTCTCCTGCTGTGGAGAGGGAAATATAAACTTTGGGCTTGATCCCGATGGACTGAGGCAGCAGAAGCTAATCATGGGTCCTGTGGGAACGATCTGTGAGCTGGGTTGCCCCCATGCACACCCAAACCCCTCACTCCCTCATCATGACACACAGCAAATACAATTACAAGATCTAATGAACTGCAACTAATGTAATTCTGAAAGTCTTTACAGCTAATGAAAACCAGGTCTTCCCCTTCTCAATTTAATTGAGATGTTTGGTTCATACGCTGTGGAAAAGAAACCCTCCATAAAGCTATGTATGAATATTACATTTACATGTGCAGCAAATGCAGTTGCCTGTCACAGTTGTGGGCTCTTTCTCCTGACCGCTGGATATTTAATGGTAGGAAACTATCTGTGAAGGGAAATGGACTTCAGAAAATAAATACTTTCTCACATTGTTTCAAGGGAAATCTCCAGTCTGAATGTCATCTACTAAATACCACTTTGCAATCTGAACTCGGTATAAACAGAACATTTCCTCAACGTGAATAAATCATGATCCCTAATAAAAATACACCTCTCTTGCACCTAAGCAAGAATCAGAAGACAGAATTTGGCCTATAGCTTGTAAACTTGTATTTGTTGAACAACAAATGACTAAAAATAAATAATCCTTTTTTCCCCTTCCTCCAGTCTGTTCTTTTTGGTGCCTGTTGGCATCAGTTTTTCTGCAATTTAAGCATCACTAATGCTGTGAGACTTCCCCTGCCTCTGTGCTTTCCCATGTTACTATCATTAGCATTATTTTAGCAGGAAGCACTACAGTATGGGTAGCACTGCAGAGAGAAGGATAAATACATCATGCCTCCTGCAAAAAGTTTTGCTGCTACTTTGAGTTACGAGCTGCCAAAGCACGGTGACAGAGAAGCAACTGCTGGTAGACAGGACAAACAGAGCATCACATCACTTCACCCAATCAATAACCAGCCTGGCTTTTCTTCTTCCAGGTTTCGGTGGTTTTGTGCTGACCCAAATCATTACTTTTTACCCACAGAACTTGGTCTTGTTGAGGTTTTGAAGGAGAAGAATAAGAGTGGAATTTGATCAAAACCCATACTGGATACAGGATAACTGCCCTCCAGGGACAGGAAAGACAGTCAAGACAGACCAGGTAAGAAGAACGACAGTCTTTCACTGGTGATGTATGAGGGGGAGAGCAGACAGCAAGCTCAGAACCTTTGTATGACTGGGCAGCAGCAAGCATGTCTCATTCACAGCGAGAAGAGTCTTTCAGCTGTGCAGATGTGACCACAGCACACACACGCACACGCACCAGGGGCCTGGGCCCACGTCCATGTGCACGCATGCCACAAAAGCAGCTACTGCCTCCACTCCTGCATGGCCAGAAAGCCTTCACCTCTGTTGTCTTGCCTCCTTCTGGTACCTTCACCCACCCTCTCCCACCAGCCCACCAGCTCCCCTCAGTTCTCCACCCACCTCCAGGCTTGGTCTTTCTAGCAGGGAACCGCCACCCTTGTCGTTAGCTGAGTATTTCTCACCCTGGGAAATGTTTTTGTTTTAGCACTTCTTCCCACTGAATTATTTTTCTACAGTTATATACCAATCAAACATAGTCACACAAACTCCTTATAAAATTACCGGTATTGGTATCAACATCTGTTGATTACTTTGGTTATGGCCTATTAATATTAGGATGCCCAAGTGGTGGGAAAAGGCAGGGCATGTCAGAAATAGAAAGAGCAGATGGCAAGAAACAAATGAAAACGCTCTCTCAGAAAGAGAATGAAATGATAGGAATTAAGTAATAGGACTGCTTACCTAAAATGTGATAAATAACATTAAGTAACATACAAGACACAAACATATACGTGCTAATAAGGTCAACTCAAGAACATGTACAGCTATAATACACCCTCCCAGTCCACCCCGAAATTTCAACAGCTAGTTATCTTTTACAATTTACCATCACATCACTGTTATAACACCCTGTTCAGGTCTGATTTTCCTTCACCAAGCAGTCTGGATTTCATCTGCTTTATCTTTATTCTTTGACAAATTTGCCATGCTCAGGCCTGCTGTAATACCCTCCTGAATGTGGCTCATTTTAAAGGATAACCTAACACTATATGGTGAACAAGCCTTTTTTTATCCATTTCCATCACTTACAGAGACAGTTTTACTGTAAAGCAATCAGATTCTGCAGAAGGAAACAGTTTTCAAAGAAACCATGCACAAATCAAGAGGGTGACCATTAGTTATTGAAAGCTGAAACACTTACAGGTTAATTTGATGGCAGCAATAGTAAATTAATTTTTCCTTTTGTTGAAAGATTTTCTGGACTATGACGAACAGCTGGCTAACTGCCTGAAGAGCAGAGGTCATCCAGCTCTGCATTTACTTAGACGCAATATCAAATTGATGTGCTACTTTCAGAAAAACAACTGTGCCATCCTTTTAGAGAATCCTTTTTGACTTTTCAGCTGACTTGTAACACATGACCGTAGACCTTAGTTAGGGGTAGCTGCTAAACTACTTGCTTTCCTATGTATTTCCATGAGTTATTCAACTAACAGGAGAAACGCAAGACTGAGTTCGGCTGGAAGACAGCAAAAACAACAGAAAGACTCATCAGTCTCTCTACCCGAGTTTCACAAGTCTAAAAATAGCAGAAGGGAGCTAACAAGTATTATGTGGGCAAGAATGAGAACCAGATTGGTGAGGGAGAATTTATTCTTAGAAAATCCCTCATTTTGAAATGGTTACACAGAGGCATGCCCTGACCCAAATAGATCATGGCTCCCATCATTCCCTAGTGCACGCAAACAGATAAAATACTGACGTGCACCAAAAAAGTTTGGGGCAAAAAAGCAAGCAAAATCTGCATGGAAACTGCCAAAAAAAGAAAAAGCACAGCAGCTGGTACACAACTGCTAACAGGCAAACACAGCACTGCTGGCAAATCCAGGTGAAGCGAAGGCAAGGAAAAGGCGAAATGATGATGGAATATTCAAAGGTCAGCCCAAATGGATGGAGAAAACAAACCAGTTACCATAGAGCACCTACTGCTGTCTCAGAGGGACAGTCATTTGACCCATTTCAGGACGCCCAAATTATTCCACTGTGCTGGTGCTGCCCAGTGATCAAGCCTCAGGGCCACTGATTTCCCCCCTGGTGCAGCTTTCTGACTTGGCCTGATTGCCCACATTGCTGTTCTGTGGCTCTGCAGATGAGACTGGAGGATTGGGAGACCATGGGTCAAATCCACAGTGCATCTCACCAGCTGAGTTACAGAGCACAGCAGAGAACTAATATGGGCAGCAACTACAGTTTTCTCTCCTTTCTTCCCCTCAGCCCTTCCATAGTTTTTTTATTTCCTACCAACAAATTCCCAGGCAGCACTGCAGGCTCAGTGAAATGTCACATGTGATGTAATGGGTGTGAGTCAGCCACCCATCATGAGATGTATGAGATGTGTGTCTACGTGTGAATGATGTGTCTGAGCCTCCTGCATTCCCAGGGGTACCAGGCAATGGAGCCTCCCAAGGGACGCAGCTGACCAGCCCCCAGGGATGCCATCTGGTTGCCTAAACACTGACAGCTAGGACCACTTGAGTTACCTGAGGACATCCAAGCTATCTGGATGTCTATGCAGATATGTCCATGGAGATCGACAATTTGATGCAGGAACTGCAGGAGATCTGTGCCCTTCTGGGGTGGCAGCTGGAGGCCAAGGGGCATAGCCTATGGCACTTGAAACAGCATTCAATGCCCTCTCTTTAGGTGAAACCCACATCTGGATGTGGTTGGCAGACATGGCACAGGACCTACAGAAAACTTTCATGCTTCTCAAATAGCAATTAGAGACTATGAGAAATGTCCCAGGGCATCTCAAGTAGCACCAGCTGCTTCTGGGTGGGCAGCTGAAGGGGACTCTGATCACCACTGACTACAACAGGGCCTGAAGGTGCCTTGCAGGTACTTGCCTAAATTTAGGAGTTTTCATTTGCAGTTGAATCTCATACTGTTAGTTGTTACACAGATAAAAGCATCTTCCTCTACAATCATTTCCCACACAAGGCTAAATGCCCTTAGCACTAAATCCATCTCAGAAAGCCTTAAGGATTTATAAAGGGATGAAACATTTTAGTCTAATATCAGAAGAACACTTTTCTCCAAGCAGAACAATACCAGAGCATCACAGTCCTGCCTGCTGGCAGTACAAAAAATGAATGTCCAGATTTTCAGAAACGTTCACTACCACAGACCCTATAATGCTTAATTATCTGGTGGTGCTTAGGACTCCGGGTAGAGAAGAAAAGAAGCAAATAAAACCACATGAATCTGGTCATCATATGAATATTTAAGACCCCTTTACTGGAGCACCAATGTGTGGGCTCATATCAACATTGCATTAAACATCCCTATGCAGCTACAGAATGCAAGTGTAAGCATAAAATTAGCAAATAACCATCAAAAGACCTATATTCGGGGGGGGGAAAAATGTTCTTCTCCCTTCATGAACATTTTTAAATAAAGTGTTCATTTCCCTGTAATTTTTCCCCATTAAAATTTTATGTTACTGCAAAGAGATAGGTATGCAGGGAACTTCTGGCCCAATTCTGTTCCCAGCTGCTCTCATATAATAACTGCAGGCAGAACGGTGTCCCCTCTGTGGGATTACACGCAACTCTAGGCTTCTTTTCATTTAATGCAACATTAACATACACATCTACACTGCATTAGAGGCAACTATTTGCCCAACTAATTTATATAAAAGGAGAATAAATAATAAAGCCTTTTATTATCCAGTTAGAGAGACCAGCAACATTTATAAAGTTGCAAGAAAATGCAGAGACCTTAAGAAAAATACAAAAGCATTCTTGCTGCAGCAGAAAGTTTCCAGGAATTTCAAAAAGCTTAAGTCCAGTCATGGACTTCTTTTGCAGGCTCTTCTTGCTTTGTTTTTAATACTGGTGTGCTGCTATGAAAAATAGCTAAGTGTCCTGCAGCTAGTGCTAAGCATTAGTTACTATTTTGTGAAAGTAAGTTGAAAGTTAAATGTCAGCCTTCAGTGTAAATCTGCTGAGATTGAGTCTCTTCCCAGAGTAAATCTATTATACTTCAGTAAATAGATGGGATATAAATAAAGTAGGAACTCTGCAGAGTTTAAAACAGGAATTGCCACTGTATTAACAGGCTTATGGCAATGTTACTTAGAAGTATTTGTTCTAAAGTCTCGGCAGGTTCGTCCTGATGCCCATCATATAAAACCGTCTGCCGAACAGACAGAATCGATCTCTGAATGTGTCCTGCTTGGTTTGTAAATTTACCTACTGTGACTAACTACATAGCTCATTATTAAAAACAGTCAGACCTGGTCTGATGTTTCTCATCATCCTTAAAAAAACCCACACAACAAGAGATAAGGAATAGATAAGGCATTTAAATAAGAGCCTTTATTTGAAAGGCTTACTCCCATGGCCTGAATTAACATGCAAACGTGGACTCCCAATCATATTCACAAGATAATTATAATTCATAATTGGCACTTCTGAAGCGTTTTCACAGAGCTGTTCAAATATTGACTAATTAGCCACACCAGAATCCTGTGAGGTAGGTGAGCAGGTACACTAACCCCCTTTTCTATCTGAGCAAATTGCTTGGGAAAAAAACCCCAACCCTCGCCCACTGAAGGGGCTGAAAAGGTGGGGCGGTTTCCAGCCCCATGCCCCTCGCCCAGCCCACGCTGTCCCCACCGCTGGTGTGTTACCTGCTCCTCTCTTCCACAGAGCAGATGAGTTCTGTACTAGCAGAGCTCTGGAAATAGCAGCCAAACCTCAGTTCGTTATCCAAAGTCCTGTTAAACAAAAGGTCTAGATATTCAAATGTCAAAATAAAGCCTGAGGATTTGGTACACGTACAAGCAGTATTTACATGAGGATGGTAGCCTCTTCTGCTGAGGAACTCTCAAACAATGATGTACTGAACAATTATGGCTTACTCCCAGAAACAAAATATTACACAGGTACCTGTAACTAAATAGTAGAAAAAGAGCTCTACATGTATGGAGTAAGACACTCCTTTACTTAAAATTCAGAGAGATCTTATTATCTGCTGTGTACCCAAAATGAAGGGTGAAGAAAGTGTGGAAGTCCTGTTAGAGCCTCCAAGAGGCTCTACCTTCATCATGCAATAAAACAAGCAAGGAAAGCAATATCATTAGTCTAGAAGAGTCTAAAAACAGAGTGAAGGTCCTTGGAGGCCACAGCATCTAGAAAGTCAAATATGCCACTGAGTATATCCTCTATTAAATCCAGCTCTTCAATTAAATTGCCCTTAGGAAAGCAATGATTAATTATTAGTATCTCAGGTTTTCTGGTTTAAACCAGCAAACACTAATGATGGCTTTATTCCAGAGCTTTGTTATTAATCACCACATTCAGGGGTGACAAACAGGTCTTTTCCAAATAATTGTATTATCACAAGCTTACAACGTATGCAACATACACAATATGAACCATTTTTATTTGATGTAATCCTGCTTTGTCTATTGAAGCCATTGGTTCTATGTTGTGTCTAACTTCAGCTACAATCTCTTTAGGGCAAAGATTGTGTCCCTGTGGTTTTGTAAAGCTTCATTCACAGTTATAGTGGCATATAAATTAAATAAATAAGGAGAAATCTTGAACTGTAGGAATTTATTCTGTGTTTATCAGGAATTCACAAGTGAGGATTTACATATTTTTAAAATGGGGTTTATTAAGGTAATATCTTCCAGAGATCTGGTTCTCTTCTGTTTTTTAGAAATTGGGATATGCCTTTTAATTTAACTGCAGCAACCATCTAGGTAAAAATAATAACAGGAAAAATCAAGTTAGTGTGGTGACTGGCTGAATGCTAAATACAGGGTTTTGCCATGCTGAAGTTCATTCTTCAGCCTGGTTCATGTGTCACTGCTTCCGAGACAAGCCAGTTTCCATCCCTGGTAAAGAGCATTAACATGATGGTATTTTAACTACTGCATTAGTTATCTATTCTGAGCAAGGCTAGACCAAACAAATAGTAGAAATAGAGCAGAACTGGATGCTCTAGTGAGGAAAATTCATCAAAAACCACCTAAATCAAAGGAGTATGGGTTAGGTGGCTTGGGCTGCAATATGATAAAAGGGCAAAAAGGGCTTCTGTGCTCAGAAGGTTTGGAGAATCATGAAACAGTCCCACAAAAATTAATATTTTGTAAATCTGGCACTCCTGGCCACTCATCAGCCCCTGTAAGTCCCCTACACTTCAAAGCAGGGGCCAGGGGATCATGGCCACAACCAGAAACAGACTGTCACTAATAATTCGGCAGAGTCATAAGCCAAAACAAGTCTATGATAAAGCTCCAAATGCTATATTTTTTTTATGCACATATTTTTTTCCTCTTCAGGAGGAAGAGAGGAAGAAAAAAGTGACAATTTTTATCTCTATATAGAAATATGTTCATGAAAACAAACGTTCAGCCTGCTCTGAGCCTTTGATGAGCAGCTGAAAGCACCTCAGGAGACCACTAGGCTCTCGCACCTGAAGCTGGCAAGTTAGTGAAAACACAGGGAAATTTTGGTCTGTAAGAATAAAGGATGAAGACTAGGGTGAATGCCTCTTTTCAGGTACACCAGTGTTCATCTACAGTAGGTAAAATGCAGCAATAATGGTAAAATAAGGTGGCTGTGTTATTAGAAATGTTAATTGTCCTGGCTAGCCTTCTGTCCTTAGGGACCTGCAACTTCACATGCCTGTAAGGTGAGGGGTCTTGTCCCTACAGCTAGAGAGTGCAATTACAGATGAACATTCCCCATCCTTCAAGATGCCAAGCCTGACTCATCGAACTCATATTTTTTCTTGTTTTTCTTTTTGGTTAACAAAACTAAAACCTGTAAAGGGAACAGCATGTGAGGTCAACTCTGTACACTAGAATGGAAAATGCACCCATTTGCACAGAGTTAATAACATGTCCTAAAATGGCCATTCACCCTTAAAAGACATTAGCATGTAATAGCAGCTGCTCATCCTCTGAGTGCAGACGAGTGTCGGAAAGAGGTGCTGAGAGGCTTTGTCCTAGAATTACATGTCACTGCTTTAAACATGATGTGAGGAAATTATTTTAATTGCCTGTATCAGTCCAAGACTGAAATGGTCCTATACTGGTCACTGTCTTGGTAGGAGTGATGCAAATGTCTTTCTCTGGTCAGGGTGTTGTCTGAGAAGAACATGTACATACCTGAATGTCTAGAAAGCCTCACCACAAAATAAAATGAATGAGAATCACCCCAATAAAATAGCTTTGCAAAATATTAGCTAGTAATGATAGATTTTGACCACAAGTCTTACATACAAAGATCCAATTTCTTGCAAGTATGAGCACTGAAAGAGCAAGAACTGTTATTTTTGAGGTAAACATTACAGTTCAAATGTCACAGACCATATTAAAGGCATTCACAATTGGCTCTGGGATTTAGAAGGAAAAAAATAAAAGATTTACACTGTCGTAGGAATGTTGGTGGTGATCACAGTGCTAATGACCATGAGAGAAATACGAGATTATTTTTTTAAGCATCATTATCCAGTGGCCTTAAGTGCTAATCAAAACAAGGACTATAATGCCTGCTTTAATGGAGTTTGTCTCAGTAATGGTCCTAAATGGAATAAACTACATTAAACCCAGACAAACTAAGAAGAGAGATAAATGGTAAAACAATACACTGAAAACCTAAAGATTCTTTTAATCTACTATTAACTGAGTTACCATCCATGGCATTCATAGCTAACTACAGTTTTGTAATCCATTTGCTGAATTGTACAACTAAAATAGAAATGTTGCTGTCCTTCTGTTTAAAACAGCGGATTAAATGAGGCCCAAATTAAGCTCCAGAATGGCTGGTTTGGCAAATACCGTACTAGGACAGGCTGTATATCTATTTTCTTCTTTAAAAATAAGGAAAGCAGCTCCCTTGGAGTTTTTTCTTAAAGTAGAGGGAATCTGACCCTGCCAAGGTAGTCCTGCACATCAGCTGAGCCTCTGCCCATCACAAGAAGGATGCCCCGGCAGACAGAGGACCTCACACGCTCCCTCACTGACCACTGCCATTCCTCATGGCTCCAGTGCTGCAGGGACAGACACTAACTGACCTCAGCAGGCTTCGGAATGTCCTCTTCATGTTTATGGGAAGGGGCAGTGAATGCCAGGAACATTAATTCATCGCCATCCTCCTCCTCTTTGTCCCTTTGGGCTTGCTCATCTCTCCTCTGCATATGCTGGCCCAATGCACAGCCACACTGAATTTCTTCAGCTTGATACCCCAAGAAGATCAGTTACATCTGAATCCCTTAAAAGCAATTAAATAGGCTTTCTGATGTATTTATTTTGCTGTACCTCTCACACTGAGATGGGAGGATCCTCAGCAGCTGAGGAGGAATGCAGACTATAGTATTTTGGGCAGATCCTGCAGGAAGAGGTGACAATTTACAGATAAAATGACAGCCCGGGTATAGAGGTAGTGATACTTTTATGTTCATTTAGAGGCAAGAGTGAAATGTTTCCAGGGGTCCAGTCTTGGAAAGATGGATTATCTTTGTTCATGGTGTATACAAATTGTAGGATCGTGCACCTTATCTTCAGGAAATTTTCAATGAAGGTCTTTAAAAACTGAAGCTGTAGCTTAGCGAACATGTAATTCATTCCGTAATAAATGGGTTCCCCCCAGTATTATAGAAAAAAAATTCCTATGGTTTGTATTGCTTTTGTAAAACGGTTGCTCTCCTGTGCTCAAGGGCCTGCAAAAGGTCAGTGGTGTTGAATATATATGATTTATAAAGTGCTCTGGGATGAGAGGTGCTGTGTAAATGTAAAATATTACTAGAGCATACTCTCCTTAATTGACATACACTGAAATGGAATTGGCTGTGCCACAAGAGCAGAACTAAGAAACCAAGTTAGTCTGATGAGAGCGGATTGTCTAAGGCTACTGACAGTCTACGACAGTGCAAGTATAAATTCATCTCACAGAGAGATGTACCTAACACTGAAAGTTATTGCTGTTCATCTGGAATAGGTGATATGTAGATATGAATTTGAAGACTGTGTTACATAGAAATGACTAAGCAGGCAAAGATCACAGACTACTCTGTACCGCAATGAAAAAGTGGCTTCTGAAGCAGCTGTGGGCATGGGAGCTCCCGTGTAGACCATCCACCTTCTGCAGAAACACTTCTTTACACAAGTCAGTTCTCAAGTGTATGCCAGAGATGCTTGGGATGCCATGGTCCCCACGTGCTTTGCAAAGTCACCCTCAGGTGGCACTTTGGGACGCAAAATATGCACCCTATTTATCCGTGGCTTTGATGGAAGCTTCCAAGTTCCCCTTGTAGATTTGAACCTTGAGATTTGTTCACTTACATCTATATGCAAAAAGGCTTCCTAAAAACCAGTGAGAATGAGCCAGACTGGACTAGCTGTCCCATTCCCTCTCAGGGAAGCATAAATTATACTTTCACCCCACTTTTTGGGATCAATTCCCATTTCTCTCTTTCTCCTGACCACAACAGTCTATACTTTAACACTGCAATAAATAACCAGTTTGAAGTAGATTTTAAAATATTTTAACAGCTGGGGCAATGACATTATGACTCCACTTTACCGTAAATGGAAAAACTCCCATTCCCCCTCCCAAAGACAGAGACTGCAGATCATATTCTGAATTCTTTTCAAACCCAAGGCCAAAAGATCTCACCAGCACAGTCTGTTCCCCTTCATATTATTATTCCCACTCTCACAGATTCTTTTATCTAATTCCCTTCCTCCCTGAAGTTTACACTGTCATTCCAAACATTTTTCAACTGCACTTCTCTTCCCTCCTCTTAAACTCCCTCTCTCTCATCAGCCATCTAAAACCCTTCTTCAAGTAATGCTATTTTCATTTAGAAAAAACAACGTGATGAATTCAGCAGCACAAAGTAATCTGTTCCTACCTTTTTTCCCTGTGTTAAAACAAGCCATTTTAGATTTTTTTTTTGGGGGGGGAGGGGCACAATACAGCACTTCAGCAAAAGCATATGAGCTTCCTGCTCCTAAAGGGAAAAAATGAAGTTCTTACTTTTGAATGTATTCATACTTTCCCATGAAAATTGATACATCTGTCTGGGAGGTAAACAAGATTTGGATTACCTATGTTCGAGAGAATAGTTACATGAAGTTATTGTATAAAATGATTGATTTTATAGCAACAGAAGTTTTATTCAAGGATAACATCAAAGTTATTCTCATCTATGCAAAACACTTCTCATCTACACAAAAAAGGCTCTTAATTTCCTCTATACTGAAAAAAAATTCTATTGTATTTTTCTCTTCACTGATGATTTAAGTATTTGGTTTCTTTTACTTTCTTTGGATAATTTTTACTCTTAATAGATTTGCTTATTTGGCTACAGCTAAATTGCTGTAGTAATGGCAGACAATGACACTCTTAGGCTATGCTATATATGATTAATCTGTGCTCCAGCTGAAAGCATTTATCATCCAGGGGCTACCCTTCCCATTTGCCTTTTTCCTGTGTTTCCAGTTCTCCTTTCCTAACAAGGAGAATGACAAAAATCAGTATGGGTTTTTAACCTAGAGAATGACATTTTTAGCTCTGAGGCCTATGTGTAAATGTAAATTTCCAGCTGTTAGAACAAAGAAATAGCAAATGTGAGGCAGATGTTAATATATTACCTATTGTTGGTAATACAAGCAAAAATCAACTTTAAAAAATCCCCCAGCTATTCCAGTAATGAAAGCTTACTTGGGCATTTACATCGACCTCTGCCTACAGAAATAAGATCTAACTAGTTTCTCGCAATCCATGGAGTCTAGTCAAATCTTCTGTGTCATTTCTTCCTCTTCTGATGTTAACAATCCACGGGCTAGAACACATAGCCAATGAAGTAGTCTCCAGATGTTTCTTCTGCTTAGCAATCTGATGAACACCCAAAGACCACTTAGGATCTCTACTTCTTAGCATCTACTGCATGATAAAGTCAAGTGGTATCTGGAGGACTCTGTATCCTATCCTATAGCACTATTTTTCGGGACCATATTCAGCACCAGAAGTTAAACCCCATGTTTGTTTTTTGTCAAGTACCACTTGACCATAATTCTTCAGGCACTTATGAAGCCAGTATAGGCAGAGCTAATGAGCAACCGCTCTGAGCTCCCTAAGAATTCTGCTTTCCTTTGAATCCACCAGCTGAAAAACCCACAGCACATCTGTGAATGAAATAAGGTGTTTCTTGCTGTATCTAGTATCTTTGTTGCTTCTACCATCTTCTAACCCTTGGAAACTTCTGAATTAACTGTCCTGGCATGGTGAGCACAAGTCATAGCCAGAGGCGTGGAGGAGCATGGATGTTCAGAGCATACTTACAGTTTAGATTGTCATGCAGGGTCTCCAGCCTCTCTCTAGCTCTCACCATCTCACATCTCTCATCATCTCATCTCTCTCATCTCACACCATCCCTCCCATGGACCTTGGATCCCCATGAATCCTGAAAGTCCTTC
This sequence comes from Buteo buteo, assembly GCF_964188355.1. Lineage (NCBI taxonomy): Eukaryota > Metazoa > Chordata > Aves > Accipitriformes > Accipitridae > Buteo > Buteo buteo. The sequence goes on from NC_134173.1 coordinate 47,139,980, forward strand.
CTTCTAACGTTAATGCAGCAGTGACTTCCGATCATCTTGTGTCAGGCACATTTGTGTTTGTAATTCCTTTCACACTAGGCAATTCATTAAGGGCTCTGTTTTGATTACCAAAATGTGTGAATGCAATTTTGTATCTCATCTATACAGGGTCACTCTTATGTCAGCTTGTTTTTGACTGTGACAGTCTTTTCCCATCCTTAAGGCAAAACAGTGTTTACATTTGGTTAGTTAAAATATTTACATTGCACATTCAAATGATGCGTTTTCCTAGTGACAGGGCTCTCTGTGGTATTTCCTCCTGTACCTACTATGCAGCGGAAACAGATGATTAAGATGAATATTCTGGGTGTATCTAAACAAGCAGATTAAGCAAACAAGCAGCACAGCTATACTATACTAACACTGCTGGATTTTGTAATATCCATGCAGGCTGTGTAATCTGCCTAGCGCTGCATGAAAGCCTGTCTTTTAGGACCCTAAATCGAAAGAGTTACACCATTTCCAGTTACCATGTTTCAAATAGATTCTTCATTTATTGACCGTTTATTGGTTCACTCGGTGCGTGAGGTAGAGTAAACCACGACAGATGTAGGTCCTGGGAGAGGAGGTAAGAATGATGCTGCTTGCTGATCATCAGCCTGCGGATAAAAGCCTCGAGCGCGCTGTGTCTGAAGGGGTGCAGAGATGATGGAGGCTGCTACCCAGCAGGAGAAAAGAGAAGTTGAGAAGGAAAGGTGACACTAAAGCTGGCAGGGGAAGGCCACAAAGTGGTGGCATTTCTGGGAAGTAGAAAACACAACGGACTCTCCTGTTTTAATGTAGCACTTCAAAGTTGAATAAAATACTGCAAGTGATGCTGCACAGGGACCTGCTGCACCAAGAGGTGCACTGAACATGCAGTGTGCCCAGTTCCCCACAGGGACTGTTTGAGACTCATGGGAGAGAAAGAGTACACATGTAAAACTTCACACAAAAGTGAAATTCAACATCACATTTAAGACATTATCATCCACACAGTAAACAGTTTTGCTCACATGTTTGTTACTACTGAACAGTGAAGGACCACCATATGCAAGTCCTTCTGAGAAGAAATCAGGTGCAGAGTGAAGCAACTTCTCAGATGGCAACTCCATAGCAATGCAAAATTAGGAAGAAGAACTTAAAAAACCCAGTGGGTGTATTCCTTACCTTACAACACCATCCACGCAGGTCTTCATACAGGCTCTCTCAGTGAGGAAGCAAAAGCTTCTGTGCTGAAAAAATGATGAAATGCTGGTTAAGAAGTTACTGCAAAGGCTCTGCCTGTGCTTACGTCCATCACAAACTCTGCTGCATCTTTTTGTTTACAGAAACATATACAATAGATAAAAGTTGACTGTGTAAGCAAAAGCTATTTATTTTAAATTGACCCTGTCTGCTTAGTGTCGTATACTCTGGAGGAAATGGGTTATAAAAGTCGCTGTATAAATGAGGCATGCTGCATTTAGTAAATGAACTTTAAGCAGGATTATTTTATGTGTGGGAGACATATTTCCTCCACTTTTTTAAATTAACAACAAATGAAACTTTGTAAATGTTTACCAGTTAAAACACAGCAGTAAAAGTAAAGTAACAGGCTGTACACCAGTATAAGGCAGTGTGTTCATAATAATAAATTACCAATTTTGATTTAACCTAGAACTGCATTTACCCACATGTATTTTTATTTCCTGATACGATTGCCTTTAGTACAGCATGCACTGAAAACCGGTTGTGAATTGCAACCCTTTTAATTATTCTGGTTCCAATTTTTTGCTTGTGCAGACAAGCTCAGATTTGGGATTTCCACACTTGCTGGTCCCTGACAAGCGCAAGAAAATCATTGAAAGACACAGAATCTGACCTAGGGTCTCACTTCTTTCTCTCATGGAGGTAATGACCATAAATAGCTCTCATTTGATAGACAAAAAAAAAATATTCTAAATACGCTTATTACTTTAAAATGTCCTTCTTTACTGTAGCAGGTGCTGTCTGGAACATGTCTCCCTGATAAGAAGGGCATCGTTAAAATGCTGATGTCTGAATGGCAGGATGCAGGGTCCAGCAGCATCCCTCCAGCCCCGCTGCCCGGCTGAGGGGGCTGGGGAGTGGGGACCCGGCTCCCCCAAGCTGGAGCCTGCAGTTTCCCTCTCCCTCAGCGAGGACGGGTGCACGGGGAACGCCTGGGTGGAGGGAGAGAACACGCTGTTACCTGCCCACCCAGTGCCCAATGCAGCCCCACCGCCGAGAAGCCTGGGGGGCTGAGTGCAGGTTAGTGGGGTGGACGCTGCCGCACAAAGGAGATGCCGCAAATCCCTGGGCTGAGGGCCAGGATAAACCCAGATACCGCGTTTTGAACAAGTAGTTAGCAGCCTTGCAGTTTTAATTAACACTTTTAACTGTTATTTCCTTCAGCCATCCTCGCAGTTACACAGCTTGCAGCTCCCAGCCTTTGGCTGGCCGGCGAGCAAAGCCCTGCCGGTTTTGGCAGAGGGACGTCCAGCGTGATGGGCAGCGGCTGCCGCTGTCACTAGCAGGATGTTTTCCGGAGTTCCTCCTGCAAGGCAATGTGTTTATTCTTTGAAACAGTTGCTCCCTAAAGATTAAAACCAAACGGGAGCACAAAAGCAGTGTGTGTCCTCTGGGGCTGCTACGTGCCATCGGGAAAACAGGAGGTATGAGCTGTGTTCTCCTGAATTACACGCAGCGAACAGTGCACTGGCAGAAGAAAGTAAGGCCCTTCAGCACATAAATGACACTCTCCTCTTTTTATCACCCCTTAGAAAAAAAACCACCAAAATCCTCCAATATCTTTCAAACACTGCTTGTGACATTAAGAGCTCCAGATCTGGAGCTGTGTTGGGGGGTCCCCACTGCAGCTGAGCCCATTCACCCCAAAAGCATATCATCCTGGGCACACAAAATGAACAATTGACGCAGCTCCAAGGCATGCACTTTTAGGACCACGTTTGTTATCATCCACAAATAGCAGTACACACTCTCAAAAATATAGTTAACAATTACAAGGGACAGACAGCAATAAGAACAGCAGAAGACCTGGAGAAGTGCTCAGACAAAATCTACCTTTACTTTAAAACTAGACAAATAACAGTAATTTAAAACCTATTAAAAATATCATTGAAGCAGTAAGAACACAGGAGAAATATCTACACAGAAACATAAAATCTGTTTAGCACAATCTGTGTAATCTTAGTTATTACAAAGAGGCTAAAAAAATTAAATACAACACCAATTTTTCTTTCTGCTGAGGTATGTGGAACAAATGTTTATTTTTTTACCACTGTACAGGGTATTTTCTACCCCAGGGAGTACCTGCAGGAGTGAGGAACTGTCTCTGGTAATAGGAAGAAGTATTTGCCTTGCCTAATGGCTATATGCTAATGTAGCAAAATCCATTTAATATTGCATATACATAGTAGCTTCTGGCTTAAAAAGTAAGAAAGCTGGAGAAGGAGACTAAGCGGTCTTTTCTTCTTCTGATGGGAACACATACAGATTTTCTCATTACTGGTAAAGCAACCTAAGCCTGCATAAAGGGGAACAGACAAACTTCAATAACCCTCAGCTGCAGCATGATGCCACCATGAAGCTTCATTCTCCTAAGGAGTACGGCAGACTTCACAACTTCTCCTGCAGTTGTATTACCCATATTTTAATTAATAACCAAACAGCAGCAATCGCTACCATGCTACTATAAAGATAAAAGCCTTACCTTCGATTAACCAGGACTCCTTGTGCTGGATCCCATTTGCATTGTGTGGAAGACACCAGCAGAAACTATTAGCGAGGTGCTATGAAACTCCCTCTTGTTGTTAACGCAGCTCTAGGAGTTTCTCGACCCCTGTCCTCGGCCGCTTGCCGATTCGGTATGCGCGGCGCAGATCCCCACCTTCTCTGGCTGCCAAGCCGGCCACAGCCCGCGAACAATGCCGCCTCTGTCAGCCCGCTGAACGAACAGTGGCACAAAGACACGCTCATGTACAGCCCCGCACTTTTCCCCCCCCCCCCCTTCTTCTTGGAGTACAGGCTGAGGAGAACGGATGGGAGAAAAATGCTTATGTATTTGTGATTAGCCAAAGCTTTGCCACGTTCGGGAGGAGTAAGACGGTGTCGGCGCAGGACGGGCACCCCGGCACCGCGAGGGGAGGTGAAATCTGCACTGGTGAGAGCGCTCCCTGCCTTGCTTCGCACATTTTTGTTTCAGAGCCGTGGGTGGCTGCGTGAGCAAGCAGCCGAAATAGGGGAGGAGTTACATGAAACGCAATTTATGACTTGAAGCCTTGTCTGCCTTTTCGAGAGAAGGACGGAGAGGCGAAATCGCAGCGCGATGACACAGCAGCGTGCGTTACACACCCCACCTGCCACCGCCCGCCTTCCCAAACTGGCTGGGAAAGCTCCCCTCCCTGCCGAGGCGTTATCCCTGGGACGGAGCACGCATGCTGCAGCTGCTCTTGCACCGCTCGGAAACCACACTCCGGAGAGCCTCTGAGCACGCTGGCGGTTCCTCTCTCCCCACGGCATTACCAGTTTAATTTTCAAGGGGGCACGATGCTTCACGATCTTAACAGGCGACTGTAGGATGAGACAATGAATGACATCCTCAGCAGATGTTTACAGCTGTCACTAGGAAGAGGGGAAGACGGCAGCATCTTAAATCCCCATTTTCTACAAAGCTCCCCTTGGAAATTGGAGAGGCAAAGAAGAAAGCCCTTTTAAAATCAGATGTCTGTATTTTTCTTGTTTTGAAAGGACTATCATGCGCATGTTGCACACATTTCGCATAACTTCAGCAATGTTTTCTTTCCTATGAGAAAACAAGAAGTGATCTGGCCCGGCTCCAGAGGAGTCAGTGATGATCCCTGCTGAAACCAATTGGAATTTTACAGTTTAACTCAAATATTCCCAAGCCAAGCTCCACGATAGATGGTAGCTGTTTCACATTCCTCCACATTAATTATAGTTCAGATCTTAAAACACTGCAACTGAACAGAGTGGTAAGCAACAATGCATTTTCTTCTAGAATCAAACACCAAGGGACGCGCAGCCCTAGGGTGCAGCACAGCTGCGAACTCATTCCGGGTCCCTGATGAACCATCGCAGCATTACAATAATTTCCCATGCAATCAGTATTAATTGGCGACTTGCTGGCAATCCCCCAGGGGCCCTATCGCACCCTTTTAGCGGGTCCTACCAGGTCAGGCTTGAGGATCATCATCAGGACCAGGCAGTTATCACTGGTGCCCCAGCTCTTGGGGCTCGTTTTTCCTGTTAAAAGTTTGGGGCAACTGGCAAGGGTTATCTTGAGTAATGAACAATCACAGATAGGCTACTTCCAAATTAACACATATGAGTTTGTAACATGAGACAGCAAAATAAGAGGGAGATTTCTAGAGGGAATTTATAAACATTTTTTGAAAATAACTTGTTTCAAAGCATTTCACTGAGGCCAAATTCCAACATCGTTTTCAGGAGAACTGAGCAGCAATGCCAGCAGATAGTAACAGCCCAGTAAGATGCTGCATCTTGTACTCAAAATTAAGCTGGGAAGGGAGAGCTGTAAATGAGCAACCACATCTTCTAATTTTTTTCTTTAATAACAGTTCTTGTGGAAACATTTTCCTTTTATCTATTAATAAGATCGAGTTATTTGTCTTAAGCATCTTGCCAAAGGGACTTAAACAGGATCAGGATTGCTTTATATCAGCAGACCCCCACAATTACATGGCAATAAACCAAATCAGATGTTCTTTGAAAGAACATCATAAATATCTAAAACATATTTCAGAGTAGCTTCCAGGGTCAGTATCACAGCTGATTGATCTCAAACATGATCTCTTTTTGCTCTGCAGAATTACAGAAGTAATCTCAAAACCGCATATACTTCTGTCCTTTAAAAAAGAAGTGCTGAGGCAGTTATTTAGTCAAAAAGGTGCCCTAAATGAGAATGGCATGGAGGCCAGCCTACACACACCATTCAATAACTAGTAAAGGATGCAACATCTAATGGTAAAATACATTAGGAAATGCTTGTTGCTAGAGGCAAGCAGAATTACTTCAACCAAAACAGGTCAAGTATAATCAAGTGCAATGTCCTCCAGGCCAGCTTTATTCCTCCTCCCTTTTCTGCTTCTCCAAAGTTCCTAGTCCACAGGAACAGTGGTCCTCAGCATTACTCTTCTCGTACCATTTTCCTCTTTTACTGTGCAATGTTTGGCAACATAGCATCAATAGGCTGCCTAATGCAAATGTCTAATACATGGTATACTTTGGCTTGGAGGTAGCTGAAAACATTAATGAGGGTTACTTCTCTTGGAAATCTTGGGTCTGGAGTAGAAGAGAGTACTACAGCCTGCCTGTGCCATCTCACTTCATCTCTAATTTTGCACCTCTAGATTTTACTTAAGGGCTCAGGTTGTACTTAGTGTACACAAACTCAAATGTGAAAATGTAAATCCATAGTATTTACATCGGTCAGCAGATGTATAGAGATTTATCATTTACCTGTATGTGATTTATATGACATCATAGTTTATCGATATTTTCCTTGGAGATCCTTCTCTCTCTGGATCTTTGTGATTCTATTTGATTTTGATTTTTTTAAGGCCTTATTGTCTTTTTTTTCCACATCTATGGCATGTAAAGATCCAGCCATTATTTTTTAGTGTCACAGGAAAAAGGAATACTTTCAGGCTATTCTCACAATTATTTTAAAAGTATAGAAGATGACCTCATTTTCACTGGTGTAACCCCACAGTAATTCCATTAACTTCCAGTATCTTTGGATGTACACCATCCATCTGAAATGTCCCTCACCCCTATCTTACATGTCCCTAGCTCTCAAAGAGTATAAAACCACAAAGATATTGCTCAGGGCAGTTTAGGTGGCAGAAAAGTTTTGTCATTCAGTGGAGGAATGGATTAAGGAACTATAGAATGGAAGTTTCAGAGAATATCTTTTCCATAAAAACATGTAAGAGAAAGGAGCACAGTGTGCACTCTGGCAGGGACAGTAAGGTGCAGTATGTGTCTTTGGAGTTGCAGAAGGATTATTAGATTTCTTAGCATGCTGCTACTCTGAAAAATCTGGTTTGCTCACAGGCCTTTACAACACACACACACACACACACACACAATCACACTCCCACTTTACATCTACAGCTAAGAGACAGAGGGAGACAACATTCAGTTTTTAGAAAACACAAGACCAAGAATTTCTTTCTGCAATGAAGTATGCCGAGACTTAGTCAGAGCCATCTAATAACTTGATATCAAATTCAATCTTTACAAATATAAAGCAAACATCTTTAAGCAAATTATGAACATCTCTGTCCATACAGATAGCAGTTACACTTGTAAATTACTTCTCTAAATAGGTGTTACATCAAATCTTCAACTAGTCAAAGACAGATGTGTTCAGCCTGCATCCCTTAACCCTAGAGATCTTAGCTAAATTTGGATTAGCTATTGATGAAAACCAATTTGATAACATTGCTTATTCTTAACTTCCCTTAATTACAGTTATTCCAGTCAAACTTGTCACTGCGATTCCTTCCTGCATTAACTTTCTAAGAGCATTGCTTCCAGCGACAGTTTTATTTGCAGTACTGCATGGCATCGGTATGTGCACCTCATCAGTTCCTTCCACCTGCCCGAGCCCAATGCCAGCATGTACCACGTTCTTTCCATCTACAGGAGATCCAGGGACTAAACACATAATTACAATTAATCAAACATCACCTTTTGCTCTGGCTGGGAGCTTGTCAGTCCTGGGAAGTACTTGCATCTCTCCTGCGCATGCTGAAGACACGCACACGCTGGACTGCCTCCACTGCTAAGAGGGCTGTATTTCATTTTGAGCTATCTATCTTACTGAAGTATTTTACTTGGACACAGATCATTTGGGTCTACAGTCTGTTCTCTGCTAAAAGCTCTTGACTAACTCGGGTGAATACATCATCTATACAAGTTACGTAAGACTTGTGGCCATGGGGATTTTAATTTGGCATATCTAGCATGTGTCTAAAGCCCCTTCTTAGAGCAGACAAGTCAAAGCCTTACAAAGATTTGAAGTCTACTAGTACAATCTAAGTTTAATATTCTATATTATAAGAATGCAAATAATTTTCTTAAATCTTTTTTTTTTTATGGAAGTTGGTTTGCAGCATTACAGTAATTATGAACTACTACACATTCAGAGAAGCATTTTTTTAAGAACACCTGATGTCATTTGCAAATTTATTTCTCCTCTTTCCACCTGTCTGATTAGCACTGTGGTGGGTTGACCCTGGCTGGATGCCAGGTGCCCACCAAAGCTGCTCTGTCACTCCCTTCCTCAGCTGGACAGGGGAGAGAAAATATAACAGAAAGCTCATGGGTCAAGGTAAGGACAGGGAGAGATCACTCAGCAATTACCATCATGGGCAAAATAGACTCGACTTCAGGAAAATTAACTTAATTTTTTGCCAATCAAAGCAGAGTAGGATAATGAGAAATAAAACCAAACCTCAAAACACCTTCCCCCCACCCCTCCCTTCTTCCTGGGCACAGCTTCACTCCCGGATTCTCCACCTACCCCCCACCAGTGGTGCGGGGGGACGGGGAATGGGGGTTGGGGTCAGTTCATCACACATTATCTCTGCTGCTCCTTCCTCCTCATGGGCAGGGGTCCTTACACTCTTCCCCTGCTCCAGCGTGGGGTCCCTCCCACAGGAGACAGTCCTCCGTGAACTTCTCCAACGTGGGTCCTTCCCACGGGCTGCAGTTCTTCATGAACTGCTCTAGTGTGGGTCCCTTCCATGGGGTGCAGTCCTTCAGGAGCACACTGCTCCATGTGGGTCCCTGCCACGGGGTCATAAGTCCTGCCAGAAAACCTGCTCCGTGGGCTCCTCTCTCCACACAGATCCGCAGGTCCTGCCAGAAGCCTGCTCCAGTGTGGGCTTCCCACGGGGTCACAGCCTCCTTCGGGTACCCACCTGCCCTGGCGTGGGGTCCTCCATGGGCTGCAGGTGGAGATCTGCTCCACCGTGGACCTCCATGGGCTGCAGGGGGACAGCCTGCCTCACCAGGGTCTTCCCCAGGGGCTGCAGGAGAATCTCTGCTCCAGCGCCTGGAGCATCTCGTCCCTCTCCTTCTTCACTGACTTTGGGGTCTGCACCAAGGGTTGTTTCTCTCACATGTTCTCACTCCTCTCTCCAGCTGCAGTTTCTGTGTCCCAGCAACTATTTTTTCCCTTCTTAACTCTGTTCTCCCAGAGCCACCACCACTGTCACTGATGGGCTCTGCCTTAGCCAGCGGCAGGTCCATCTTGGAGCCAACTGGCATTGGCTCTGTCAGACATAGGGGAAGCCTCCAGCAGCTTCTCACAGAAGCCACCACTGTAGCCCCTCACTACCAAAACCCTGCCATGCAAACCCAATACAAGCACTGATAATAGAACTGAAACTTTCACCTCATCTGCTTCCAGTATTTATCAAGCATTTGAGCATGGCTCTTTGGTTTCCATCTGTAGTAGCCAGAATTTCCAACTGTTTTTTCACCCAAATACTTGATAGATTTGGGCTTGCTTCATCTAGACAAGACCACATATATTCAATCTGCTACAGTCAAGACTAAATACTTACATATGGTTTCCTAATGCTACTCATTAGGACATGGATGGCTACAAATGTGATTCCTTCAACTTCAGCTTGCCTTTTATTCTTCCCTGCAGCTTGCTCATTTTTATTAAAAACGAAGAAAGAAATCACATTACTGAGTTTTCATTTTCCACTCTTCCTAATTTTCAAGTTTATCCCATTTATAAGGCCCAACCATTCTATGACAAGAGCTTTTTAGACTATTTAACAGGAGCAAACTCTTCAACAACCAGGGATTTTCTTTTCTGTTTAACCCTTCCCTGTATCCTCCCACTTTTCCTATTTTCCACTGCTTAATAAAATTTCAGGTCAAAGCTCCTTCTGACTCATGACATTCAAATGTTTTCAGATTTGGTTAAAAAATCGTGCAAATCCATTTCCCTATATTGTCATAGCTAACCAGAAGAAACTCTCCTGAATTATTTGGATATATGGACAATATCTGATTATCTAAATCAAATTGCTAAACTCTAAATGCACAAGGGAGTATGTGGGTTTTTTTAACAAAAGGTCAAATCTGATTAAAGTGTGCTCAAAATAATTGGTCAGATTATAGGATACTAGTGGGCAGAGGTTCTGGAAATGGAGGCGACACCATGCTAATTGGCAAAACAGCCACCAGATGATATAAATTTATTTATGATTTGAGGATTTCATTTTGAGATTATAAATGCAAGAGACAAAGAATGACATCCTCCTGTCATTTGTTGACAAGCTGTGATAGAGCAGCTGAGAAGAAAGATACCTTTGTCACTACTTCATCACCAGCTATGACTGCTCTGCATCCTGCCTCCTACAGCTGACTTGCATTTCTGAGTCCTGATCCTGTCAGACCTATCTGAATTATCCCGGTTTTGCTGCCAGAAGTGGTGGCATCATACTCAGGAAAAGCATACCAGATGAAAGTGTATTCAGGAAATTGCATTATACAATAAGTAATTATTAAGATGTAATTTTCTCTGTAAAAGCATTTGCACAAACTATACAAGTCCTCTTACCAGACCTACTGCTCTGTAGAAACTGTTGGAAGCACATTTAAGTATTGAAAAAGTGCTAAAGATGTCTGTAGCATTTATTTATTCATAAAACAAGGAACATAGAAAAAAGAAAAAGAAACCACTCTTAGAAACTTCTATTTAACCACAGTGAATTGAGATAGTGTTTAATACTGGAAGATTCATTTCAGGAAAAACAGAATGGGATGTAGACTGTCAGCTAACAGTTCTTGGTCTCTCTGATTATCACAATATCTTTCACAGTGAAAACTGGTTTAAAAAGCAGGAAAACCAAGATGAACAACTTTAATCCCCTTCAAAACTTAAATATAAAGTTGGTTAATTACGTCAAACATTTCTTAATGCGACCAAGGCTGTTTGTGCTGTTCTCCTAAGTATCCACAGGACAGAGCAGAGAGCTGGCTGCCCATGCACCTGCTTCACATGGCACTAGCCTGAAGTCTAGCAATACTGCCCGAAGTTTGACCTTTGTTACTGGTATAAAAGAAAAAAAAACAGCCTAAAGAAGCTGCCGGCACCTCAAATTCATAGAGCTCCTGAAGCAGATGAATAACAGATCAGTAAGAGAAAGGATTTCCAGCTTCTTTCTGCTACTGTTGCCTTGGGATTTTATGCTTTTTTCCTGGACTCCACACTACCTGTGACAGATCAGACCTGGTTTTATATCTAATATTTTATTGTCCTTCAATACTTTGTTCTCCCTTGGACATACTCGCCATCGATGGCTTGGCACATGTCTGAAAGCCTCACCCAAACCTAGTCCACAAGGCTGGACTGAAAGAATTTAGAGAGTAATTAAAAAGGAAACTTAAAAGAGCAATTCTCGCAAGTGTCTGATAAAGCCAGGCTTATGCAAGGGTGCCAAGAAACTGGACCCTGCCCTGATTTTCAAGTATACTTTCAACGAACACTTCTGAGAGTGAAGTGGCCCAGTAAGCCAGAGGTGTCTGACCACCAGGTGAGCTCTCTGAAAGCTCTGGAAGTATCTGTTCAAGGTTTGCCTGATCACACAGTACGGCTGTGACAGAAGGTGGTTGGTTTAGGTTTGTGGGGTTTTTTTGATAACTAATAACAACATCATGAAAACTGTCTCAAGCATCGAGAATCAATCACAGCCAGCAAAGCAAAGGCTCAGCCTTCAGCGTACTTCCACTCCACCAGCCTTTGATATATGAAAGCTGGTATCTGCAATGGAGACTTTACCCTGTAACTATTAAGTAAGCCTCTACAGGACCACGGCTCAACAAAGCAGGCGATGCCAAATCAAAGCTGGTGAGACAGACCATGTCCGAGAAGCTTTTGTCTACCATGACGCCTTCATTTCAGTGGATGAGATTTGCAGCTACCTCCTGTTGTGTGCCATCACCTACCACCTTCCTCCCGTGTGTGGGAGGTGACAGTCGGAGTAGACTGACGGACAGAGAGCGCAGAGCATCACCACTCTGGCCAGTGCCCGGACAAGGAGGAATTCCCAGAACATTTGTATGTCTCTGTCTTTGGAAAATAACCTTTTAAACCACTCTGCCAGTGGGAACTGAACATGATGCTTAAGGAATCCTGCAATAACTTGTGGATGACAAGATTTTTTTTTAATCTTTGAATATGACCTCTGTCATTTTTACATAATGAGACAGCCACTGGGTTAGCAGAAGCCTGTTCACCACCTCCAGACTCTGTGCTGGACAAAATATGCTGGACAGGCTGGTAAAGAGTATTGCCTACGCCAACTTATTTAACTGGGAGAGATGCTAGCATAAAAGCCTAGAACAGAGATCAGAGATGGGATTTGCTTAATCAAGCAAGCTTTGCCAGAAGATGTAATTGCACACCACAGAGGATCACATTAGCCTACCTTTAGAAAAAAACCTCACACTTAACCAAATCCTGAAATTCTTCTTCAGTATTTGCATTAAATCCATGGGAATTGTATGGGCTTTAGCATGTGTTTTCTCCCACACCAAAGCAGCCAGATGGACAGACAGGGATGTGAGAAAAACATTTTCCGTTAAGCCTGAGGGGAGATGAACAAGTAAAGCAGCCCCCATGTGCTCCCCCCCATCCAAAGCATACAACCCCCCCTTCCCTCCCATACCGAGAGCCTAGCTTTCACAGAGCTCCCCTCCCTTGACTGCAGAGAGAGCAGGGGCCGGGCAGCCGCCAGGGCAGTACTCCTGCCAGCACCTCTGCCACAGCCGGGAAGCGTTCCTGGGGTGCTCCGTGCTGTGTCGGCGTGGGGAGCAAGCCTGGGGGGGCTCTCCACCTCCACTGCCCTGCCATCCAGCACGGGAAGAGAGGTCACCCTGGTTTGTACCCGTCAGTTACTGCGACACAGAAGGCGGCTTTGTATAAATAGGTTTTGTTCTACTAAAATTCATCTTCCCTACCTTGCTTCCTTCCTAACAGTAATTAATGGATTTCATTACAGTTTTTCTCCTTTTTCATGTGCATTTCTCCCCCCACAAGGAAGGCAGGCATCAGAGCAGCTGCAGCCAGCTGTGAACCTCCCCACGGAGACCCTGACTGCCGCTCTGAGACACCAGTAACAGCCCCGCGATGGTGGAGAGCATCTTAACTTCAGACAAGATCACTTGCCGCTGCTGTGGGAATCTGGGCAGCAAAGTGCTGCTCACCGTACAGCCGGGGAGATGAGTGTGCCTTACACAGTGCAAGCAGGAGAAACATTTCATCTGAAATCAGTGGGGCAGAGGAAACAAATTAATCACGCAATATGTTTAGAAAAGCCTCACCTCCTCTGAAGTGTTTCAGGAATAATGTTCAAAAAATGGTAACTGTAACCCCCCTGCCTTTGCTTTTACTGTCTGAGGAGGGGAGAGACAAAGTATTACTTCTCTTCTTCCATCACTTTTAAAACCAGATATTCAGGGTGGCTGTTAGCATCCTCTCTGTACTAGACACCAGAAGTCACGGTGTCAAAGCCTGAATCTTTTCTCAGACAAATCTCCTAGGAACACCAGCTTGGAAAGCATGCCATGGGAAACAAATTCTTATTCCCTGCCACTGGAAACTTTACAGCTGATAATCCCAATCAGGCCAACTAATGTGGGTCTCGATTTTTTTTATTTTCCTAATTTTATAGAACACAGAGAAAATAAACTCAAATAAAGGCAGGTTATCTCACATGTATAGCGCCCTCAAAACTAAACCAACAACATTAAGAATGTGAAATATGAGCCCTATACAGGTCTTCTCCAAGAGATCCTATTAGAACAGAGCCATAAGTGGGCTGGCAGATAGGCCTTCAAAAACTAAAGGTCTTGTACACACTCTGAGAAATCTCCTCACGTCTCTCTATGAAGCTGCTTTTTTCGGTGGGGTTTTCGGTGGGGGTGTTGAGTTTGTTTTAGTTTTGGGGTTTTTTTTTAGCTCAGAATTTCCATTAATTCCAATCCTGATTTAAAAAAAAAACACACCAGCAAAAAACCTCCATTGTTGTGTTTCATGAGCTTAAGACTAAGAAAAGCTCCATGCAAATATGTGAATATGTAAGGCAGTCGTTTTAGACATTTGCTCTTTTAAATAGGAGGCCATTCTTTGCATGAATTTAATGTTGTCAGTAAGCACAGAAGGTGACAAATGCTTTGGCCTTCATGTTGTTTCTTACTGATATTATAATTGCCAATAGCTTCTTTTTTAAAAAGTAAAATACTCCCAGTGCTATTTGGGGTTTTTAAAACAATATTTAACATGGGGGAGAGCATAAAAGTATAAGCAGATGAATTTATGCCTCCAGATAAAGTACGTATCTACCACCCAGTATAACTGCATGTACAAACCCACTGTTAACAGACAGAAAGACAAGACCAGTTAGGGACCACTGTTACCTGTGCCCCACCACCTCCGACTTTGGCTCTGTGCTTCCGTCCTTCAGCCACCCCTTTGCTGCAGCCGCATCCCTGTTCTTCCCCCGCTGGCTGCTCCAGCCCTCTACTCTCACAGCGTTAGCAGTACCACTCACAGCACTGGATATTGCCTTCTTGATTCATTACTGAATCAACACAACATAAATCCCCCAGGCACGCCAAAGCAACACTACATTAATACTTCAGCTACGCTGCAAGAGCATCTCTCAAAATGCCTAGAAAATCATTGCAAATGATCATGGCTTTGTTCTTGTTGCACTTTAGCTAGGAAGTGGTTAAAATGGATGGGGAAAACCACTGCAAATAATCTGAAAATTGTATTGCCATCGTGTTTGCCACTTTAAATCCTATTTTTGCCTATATACCCTTGTGTAATACTGCTCTGTTGAAATCATTAGAAACGCTTTGGCTTTGTGCAGGTGGAAAAGCCCAGAACCTGATCCAGTGTGCAGGAGCACCACTGCTTCACCTGCCATGAGCTTGCAGGGCCGTTTCAGTAATTTCTTTCTCCAGACATCTGCCTGCTTAGGATGAAGCTTCTACAGGAATTCTTTTAACTACATTGTGTCCCGTGCAAGCATGCAGCCAAAAAAATTTAAACCCTGCTCTTGACATAGTCTTTTTCAATACAGACGGAGTTCATAGGAATCATTTATCCTTCACATTTTTGTTTCCTGCTTTATCATTTCCACTTGCTCAAGACTCCTTGTCATGTCTCATTCTTATTTTGGTGCTAGCCCTAAAAGAGTTACAGACATGATTATTTTGACTCAGCATCATCTTGCTATCCTCAATTCTGCCTTAACGTAAAAAAAGACAAAAGCAAAAGTCCTACCACTCCATATAATTTTATGTTCTTATTAATAGTGTCCGAAGGGTGGATGAATGCATGAAAACAAAACAGAGCTGCACACGTGCAACGTGAAGGATTCCTATCACTGCAGAGAGCTTATCTTCCGTGTTTTCCTGACTCTGCGGTAAATTAAAGACACTCCCAAATGGTGAAAACTAGCAAGAAAGTTTGCTTTGCGAACAATTCCCTTAAAAAGGCCTTGCAAGGAACTATCTGGTAGTGTTAAAGGTTTTGTCTCTTAAACATGCACTTCTCTACTGAAAGCAGATAATGTGAAGTAAAGTGCCGGAAAATGAAGTGGCTTAAGATTATACACAGTCAGTTGGGCTTTCTCTAAAGAAACATTACACGGACCCTTTACAGCTTGTGAAGTCGAGTTTCTAGAAGCTAAAAGAAGAAGTGTGGAGTAACTGAAGGCTTGTGTCAAAGGACAGCAGCAGGCAGGATCCCGTACAATGGGTTTGCATTGCAACCACACTAATACCCTCGTCTCATAAAAGGGCAGGAGCAATAAACGGGAATGAAAGGGAAGATTAATTCCTGGTGGCTTTTACAGCTAACAGCCATACCATTGGGGCAGCAACATCAGCCAGGAAGTTTTTTCTCCATGGCTAGGTTGGTCCCTGCTCCAAATTGGGACCTTGACTCTGCAGCATTGCACGCAGGACACCTCGCAAGTGCTACAGATGAGGAGGCTTCAGAGAGCTGAATGTGGAAAATATATAAGGATGCAGCACTCTCCTTGTTGCTTGAGGATGCCTGATTCTAGCCATTGGACCAGCCCAGCATTTCTCCATCGTCAGTGTGGAAACATTTCTTGCAGGCTCGCACTACCTGGAGCACTGCAGGAGGGTATGGCAGCTAGAAAGGAGAAAGATGGACCTTTGAGCCTCTGGAAAGATAGAGGCAACTCAAGATAAGCAGGTTAGATGGGTATCTGTGCTAAAACAACAAGCAGTGAGACCAATGTGCTTGGTGGCTAGGCTGGATGGCCACCTGAGATTCGCCAGGCTGGAGCTTTCTGTCCAGTAGCCTTCCAGACATAGTTTAGGAAAAAGTGGCCTGAAACAAGATTTAATATCTTTCCACAGGAACAAAAGTTCAGAAATCTCAAGATAACCTCGCACCAGTTCCCTTTCTGCAGTGAGATCCAGCTTCTGCCTGGTAAATGCTTCTGAACACCACAAGGCCAAAGCTTTCACATTCTCTCATGTCTTGAAACAGAGCATACCAAGTTCAAATAATCTCATTCATGGCTTCAGCTTTTGAAAGGAGCAAAAATAAAATCAAAGAAATGACACTAGTGATGCTTGCAACCACTGCCAAAAAGTGGAATCTACCATATGAGCTGAAAAATTAAAACTATAACATAAGAGTTTAAGAGTGTAGGAGGAACTAGGTGAAATCAGAGCAAAGATGTGTCTTCCAACAAAGCTATGAAAAGAGTAATAAATAGAACCAGCAAAAATACTGCTGCACTCCAAAAAAAACCCCAATAAAAATATTTATATCGTCAAGTTCAAATTAAAACTACTTAGACTTAGCTACAGGTATGAAAATAAATACACCTATAAGGAAGAAAATAAAGCAATATGGACTTGACAAGAAATATAATTATGCTAAAATAAAGCCATATGAAATTGCATGCAAGTTGAGAAAGACTCTTTGACTTTTTTTTTTTTTTTTTTTAAATAGTACAGCTTCCCATCTGCTTGCGGGCAGCAGACAAGGGTCCTGAGGCCCTGACGAGATCCGTACCAGAAACCTCCACGCTTACTCTGGAGTCCCACAGCACAGCCACACCAAGTTCAGCTCTCTATATGTCATTGAAAATGTTTCCAAGCAAACCGTGCAGCTCCACGTGGAGAGCTGCTGGACGCTTGAGGAGCTGACAAGTCTCTACAGACAGAACGCTCTTCAGAAGCACCAGCACCCAAAGAATACATCCTTTAATTTTGGCACTAAGCTCACTTAGGTGCTTAATACACCTGTCCACGCTGGCCTGCAGAAACTATCGTCTCTCCTGCCCACAACACCCCGGCATGATGCATCGTGGACAGGCGGCGGCACTGCCACCATCCCCAGGCATGGTCTCAGGAGCCAGGCTGCCTTCCTGGGCAGGCGCTTGGGGCTGACCGCGAGGGAAGGCTCTCCGGAGGAGAAAAGCCAGGAAATACAGAGAAACCGAGACAAAAGTTCTCTCCTCATTCTCCCCCCATACAAGGACCTGGAGCTTTGGCTTTTGAGCCAAATCATTGTTTTTCCATTTTTTATCCTTTCCATCCTGAGTGCCGATACTGTGAGCCCTTCCAGGCTGAGGAGACCACTGCCACATCAATATTCATAGAGGAGATCCTGAAGAAAGTTCATTTATTTTTCAGAATTATTACAGTTAATTGGAAACATCTGCTACAAATATCTGTATGCCAGAAGCATCCCAATCTACTAGGCAGTCTCTGCAGGAATACCCACTCCATCCTTTCTGGATAGGTTTTGCCAACGGCATCTTTATTGTCAAAGAAAAGACACCATAAGACTAATCGGCCAAATGCAGACTTTAAATTGTCTCTGCTCATTTTCACACAAAGTAGTAACATATGTTGTGCTGCCACAGCTGTGAAAGATATTTTCATCTCCTCAATCGGCTTTTAACTGCTTTCTTGCAGTGAACCAGGTCAAGGAGTTTTGGGAACACTGCTCCCCTCTGATACCCGGCTGCATCCTTAACCTAATACAGTGCTGCAGTGAGACTATTCAAGCACATGCAATTAACATTTTACATTTGTATTGAGTTTAATGCCAATATATTACGTTAATGTAAGTACATTATTTAATGTAATGTTAATGTTAAATATTTGTGTAAGTATTTATGTGAATAAAAGATAATTATTTGAATGTCCAGCAGAAAAAAGTTCCTGTGGTGATAGAATACAGCCTAAGTACAAAGTATTTGCAAATCACAATAAATATATTCATTGAGACCTACTGAATATCTGGGCTGGAACTTACAAACACAGAATTTCTAAACAGGTTGTCAAACATAATGAAAAATGTAAGCGCAGACTGGACTTTCTAAGTATTAGACTCTGTTGTAATTTTCTTTTTAATAGGCTGAAATGTGAGGCATCATCATTTTCAGTAAAAAGATTCTGTCAAAACTGTGAAGAACGAAAGAAAATCACAATGTCAAATGTGGGGTTTTTAGTGAAAAAGATGAACAAAGACGTTCATATTAAGGAGTGAAGTGTGGTTATATCTCTAATGAAGTCAGACGAAAATAGACAATGTCTATGCTATAGAGCTTGCCCACAACAGCTGGAGACTTCTTACTGGCTGTACAAGGCAGCATGATGGAAAAACTTGTTTAAAAAGGTAAAGAGTAATAACTCAGAACCTCCAAAGACATCTTTGAAGCAGATGCTCCTCTGTGAGATGCCAGACTAGGAAACTTTATTCAGGGAGGGGGAAAAAAAAAAAAAAAAGCTGCTATTTTGAGCCAATTTTTTTTTTATTAAATTAAATTACTATGGGTAAAATTTTCATGCAGAAAGTCACTACAAATTCATATCTCAAACCAGATTAAAAACAGACTTCCCTTTTACATGAAGAGCAGAAATCAGTCTTCCATAATATAATCTTCTTAGATCCTCTCCCACCCCAAGGGTAAGAATAGCCACAAATTTCCCATTTAACAGTGTGGGAATGGACATTTCTTTGTCGACACTGTTAAGAAGTTCCAAATCATGGTGAAAGAACTTGCACTCATCAACAGACAGAAAAAATGAACTGTGAAAAGCAGAAGACCACGTAATGTCTGGACACATATTTTCATTTGGCAGAATCGTGACGCTGATAGTAATAATACAAAACTAATAAGGCCTCTGACTGAAAGAGCAAGTATTCCCTTATTCCCTGAAACAGAATAGTTCCCACACTACATTATAACTGCAGCAATAATTAGGATGTGAACTTTTGGGCCAGTTTTCTTCATTTTGTGTAATGAGTTTATGAGGACCATCTTCACTTCATCTCTCACATTTGAACAAGCTAGTTTGTATTTCCTTCTGCTTTCCTCACGAAGAGGCAATGACAAGGCTGGCAGTGATTATCACCTGTACTAAATTCAAGAGATAATAAGTGAATACACCCATGAATCTCAGTGTTCAAGTTAAAGTTCAATACCGGTTAAGTAGTATTCTTGAACCTTCACCATCCTGCTATATAAAAATTAATACAACTGCTCTACAATTTTAAGGCATTATCAACCAGAAAATTACACAGTGAAGTGTATAATCCTTGAGCATGTTCATAGGTCTTTATGCCATGAAAAATAAAATTACGCCCTTTTGCTCATTTGGACTGTGAAGCAGCTTTCTCTCAGAGAAGCGGTGGGTTTGGTGGGCAGTGTCACAGCTTCCTCTGTCCCCTTGGGGAAAGCCCTGATCAAACTTTTCTGGATTCACTCCAGAAATGCAGAAGCTGTACTCACATGAAGGTGGGAGATGTGCCATTTCTGTTGGTATTAAACACAACTAGATGAAGGAAAGAAAATCGCACATTCTTGTCTGTAGCATCAAGTCACTCTCGATTCTCACGTTTGTTGGCTTGCCATGCTGCACGTCTGACACAAAAGACAATCTTACTCTCAAAGCAGAGTAAATCAGCAAGTAAAATTCTTGGAATAACGATAGTGAAATCTGTCCAATGCTTTCCTAAAAATGCATGTTAAACCTGCTTCAGCCATGAAAACGTGATTAGTGTTTAATATATTTGGAAGAAATAGTCATTCATGACAAGGGTAAACAAGGTAAGCATGGAAACTGGGTGAGAATAATCTTAAGAAAAAAAATTAAGCAGATGCTTCAGGATACAACCCCACTACCGATAAACATTGTTACGGTTAATCCCAAAAGCAAGCTTTACATGCCCTATGTGGAATAAACTGTCACCTCCACCCTTTCCTTGTGTGGCAGTTCAGGAAACACAAGCATTAGCAGATGAACGAATGAAACAAACAGCTGGATTTCCTGCGAAATCCTAAATTCTGCTTTTTCAAGATTAGGGAGAACAGAAATCACGACACAAGCTTTCTCCCCAAACCCACAGAGCCCTACGAACCTCGGAGGACCAGCGCAAGGAGGGGAGAGGAGCAGTGACGAGAGCGGAGAAGCAGCGGTGCCCGCTCTGCCCCCAGGATCACAAGCAAGGCCCCGGCGCAGAGCGGCCGCCCCCGGGCCTGCCCCCACGGCTGCAGGCGGACCCTGGGGCCCAGCAAACCACCCGCTACGTCCTCCTCTCACGCTCAAGCTCCCTCCTTCAGGCGCCCAAGGTCCTCCTCTCCCAGCGGCAGTATTTGAGCGGCAGAGAAGCCACGCTTTGCTCAGAGCACTGACGGCACAGCTACGGTACCTCAGGGTGCCTGCGCGCCTGCTCTGGGCGGCACGCGCTGCGGGAAGGCGGCACGGCAGAGCTGGCACCTACCCATAGCGTGCCTGCTGTGGAAAGTCAACTTGACCAAAGAGTCAGCTTAAGAGCTCCAGCCTGCCTTTGGGAACGATGTAGAAGCAGGTCACGGCACTTACCACACTGAATCGGGACTCGGCTCTGTCTCATCTCCTGCGTCTGAGCTACCTAAACCTCACTCCAACCCCAAACCTTCCTGCAACTGCCGGGAATCTTCCCATCTAATGCCTGTCTGCATGATTTCAATCCAACTCCACAGAGAAACTTCCACAGGTCGTGGAGTTTCCACCCTTGGAGACATTCAAAAGCCTGGGCAACCGGCTCTAGGTGGCTCTGCCTGAGCAGCGGGGTTGGACCGGATGAGCTCCAGAGGTCCCTTCCCACCTCAACCCTCCTGTGATTCTGTGAAACTGCTGAAGTTTCCTTCACAGCATAATTAGTCTTCCAAGAGGGCAACCTACGTGCTGTAGAAAGGGAGATTTTCTATTTCTCTGCAGGCAGATCAATATTTAGGTTGTGCCCACGAGCAGTGATTACTGATCATCCAAAGAGGAGCAGAAACTCGGCACATTCCCACAACAGCAAAGGACCTGGGATAAGCGGACGTGACTGACAGCCATCCTTTCAGGAGATGCAGGGTTTGCTGCCTCAAGCGTTCCCCTTCTCTGCTGTGCTGCAGCTGCGTGCGCAAGAACACATCTTTCACGCTGCCCGCAGCGCACGGACACATACACCACCGGGAAATGCTTCAAACACATGGAAGCAGCTAGCAATTTAATTAAAACATCCACACACACAGAGGCACGGGCACATCCCATTCCTCAAGAGAAACACCTTAAATAAATACAGGAGCACAGGACTGCAAGAAAACTCCTGAGTCCCTTCCATCAGCTGATGAAACTCCATCCTAGAGCTGCTCTTTATTTTCACCTCTGCTACACCGGGAAAAGGCTATTCACAAACCTCAGAGACAACCAGGGACTGTCTTCTATTGCCTGGCCTCGCTTCATCCATGGTCCATTTACTTTCCTGATGCCCACTGTGTCATTTAACCTAAAACTTAGCTCTTTTCACGCCCTGATGTTTACTCTCCTCCTGTATATGTACGCTCCTGAAGACAGCAGTATCTCAGCCTGTGCTTTGCTATCCAAACAAGCCAAGGTTTTTATAGTGCTTTCTGGTACAACGCGCAACCCATCGTCTCCTCGATCGTCCTGACAGCCCCTCTGTGAGCCTGCTCCAGGTTGAACTCGTCTTTCTGTAATGTAAATGGTACACACTATTCTCACTGCGCTTTGTCAAGGCTTCAAAATATGTTGTTAATACTGTCTTTCCCTGCTAGAAATACTGCACCCACTACCCTCTTGGCATGCATTTATCTTATTAACAGCAGCATCATACTGGTTGCTTGATCCTAGGTAGGATAGTCCTAGGATCCTAGATCTACAATAGGCCATAGATCTAAGATCCTGGTCCTAGATGACCTCATATAGCTGTATTTATTTTTTCCTGTTTTTCAGCTGATGAGTTCCCAGCTCACAGACTAAATTCAGATGCTTATTCCCTGAAAGCACGGCCTTGCACTTTGCACAATTACATTTCGTGCCATATCCATTACATCAACTCAGAAGAAAACCTAATCCTTCTTGTATGATGTTATGATCCTCTTCTGAAATGTCAGTGACTCTTACCTTTGAGTCATCTGTAAATTCATAAGTGTACTACTGCTTATTTGTGACAATGATAGGAGGATATTAAACACATTTAATCTCCTTTGAGGAACTTGATTAGCAGCCTCCCTTTGGCCCAACACACCCATTACAAGACCAATGTTGCCATCTCCTCTTTATTCAATTCTCTACCTCTTTAAAATTTCTTCTGTAAATCTCCTTCTTCTCTTACCATACTGATAAATCTCCATGTGGGTACCATATTCAAATTCTTTATCAAAACTGAGATGGATTACATCTATTGCTTTTCTTCAGCAACAGAACTGAAGAAGATGAAACAGCTACCCTTGGCACAAAATATTTATAAATATTTTTTTTATTCCATTTTCCATTTGCTTCCCTGACTTTATTATCTTGTTCAAAATTTACCCGAAAATATTACATACTCTACAGGTTGGCCTAACAGGTTGTTATTTGCCCAAACCCACTTCCCCTGGCTCTATCTCATAAATTGAAGTACAAATTTTATATTTCTCATTCTCATGCCCCATTGTTCAATATATTCATTAGAAACTCTGCAATCTCATATAACAATAAATGTCTTTCCAGGGAGGAGCATAAATGTTTTTAGAAGTAAAATCTGATGACATCTTGCTGCTAGTCTCTGGAAAAGAAGTGTTGGATATCATGTTTCTCTTACTTATCCTGAAACTGCATTGCTGTTCTTAATGTCACATTGTACTCATTGGGGTTTTTTTAATAGCTAATACAGGAAACATGTGGTTCCTCTTTAAAGAGGGCTCCCAAATCAAACCTAAAATCAAATACCTCCTCATAACTTAATTTAAAAGGTTAAAAAGGTCAAGATTCTCTTTACCACCAAGGTACTTGTCCAATTCTCAATAAGAAATTTAATTTCTCTCATCTAGAGCAAATGTGTGTAATGCAAATGGCATTCAGAAACTCTACTGC
Organism: Buteo buteo; assembly: GCF_964188355.1. Taxonomy (NCBI): domain Eukaryota; kingdom Metazoa; phylum Chordata; class Aves; order Accipitriformes; family Accipitridae; genus Buteo; species Buteo buteo. The sequence continues at coordinate 47,163,509 of NC_134173.1, forward strand.
ACTTTGGAATTAAATCCACTTTTTGCAGCTGCTGTTTTAAACATCATCAGCCTGGAAACGAAACAAAGCCTTGTCTCATTGACATATCCCTGCATTAATGTTAAGTTCAACAAATGAGTTTAAGTGTTTTCGGCCACCAACTGTGGAACTCCGCTGTATATTCAACTGTACACTAGCTCACAACCTAATTAGCAGCACTGCAAATATTCTAGATATCTGCTAATATTATGCACAAAGATGTAATTAGAAGTGTGTGTGTACACAGATACATTTGAAAAAAAGAGAACAAACGTACAGCTCCAACTGATAACTTTATTAACTTGTTCTCAGTGGCAGTATCATATACAGGGTTAGTGCGAGGTTAATGTATACCCCACACTGTGACCTTTCAGACTGAATTTAATTGCATCCCTACCACGGATACAGAAAAATGATAAGGTGCACGCTGATTGATTTTCTTCCTTGCAGACCACAAGAGTTCATTTCAACAAAGCCTTGCCATTAAATTTACAGCACAACTGAAAAAGAGTTTCAAATGATATACACCCTAATCTAATTTTTGAAACTGTTATATCAAAGACTCTCCATCATAAGCTGCAAAATCCCCATTTACCTCTTCTGTAAACCCTCTACACTGCGTACAGCATTATCCTTCAATTGTTAGCCTGCTTAAAATGTGTGAGTAACACTGTCAGAGCCTTGCTGTCATGCGTTAAAGAGCACTTTAAGGCATTCTGCCCCTGTAATCTTTGGGGACTTCAGTAACTACAAGTCAGGGGAAAATCAAAGTAAAAGGAAAAGACAGGTCATCATGAACCTAAATGCAATGTAATCTCATGATAGACGTTTCTACTATACATGCACAGCACATTCACGTTCTACAAGAATTTTAGTGTCCTTACTTTAGTAACGCTGCGATGAGTATCTTTGTGAAGATACCAGTGCACGGTGAACTACCTGAATTGGGAAATTTTGCCAGAATATTTTATATACTGTGATTGCTGTATAAAATATGATATGCCTCATTATAGAGAGTTTGATTCTAAGCTTCAGTTTCTTTTCTTCAATACCAACTTGGATTTTTTGCTAATTCTTCATTATTCTTTTAAACAAAATTTTTGTGGTATTTTCAGATATTCAATAGTAACACTATATTCTGCACTAAAAATGCCCACAGGGAGCTTTGAGATATGTGTTTGTATAAAGCAGCTTCCATTTGCAGTGGATGAAAGTAACAGCCAACCACACTGGGGTTTCAAGTTCTTCTAAAAGAGGTGATGGCAGGCACATTTTGTTATTAATGTATAGGGGGTTTAGCTATTGCACTCATTATCACGGTCAGAACGACTCATCTGCATTAAAGTACTGAAGAGCACTGTGCACAGCTGAACCATCACTTGGATCAGTTGTGTTCAGAGGAATGGAAACTTGGATGAGTCCCAAATTATGGTAGACCTAACGTCTCATTTGCCAACAAATCGTTTGTATCAGAAATGACTTCAAACGACAATACTAGAATTAAATTTGTCCTATGTTTAACATGCCCATTAAAAAGAAATCCTTCAATGCCATTCACTGAGACTCAGATGCAGATAGTCAAAATGACCATATGGTTGGCCACAGCCCACCCTCAGCAATATCCCTGACTTAGACAATCTGCAAATACTGTGGAGTCAAGGATGAATTTACCTTCTCAAAAATTCACCTTTACAGTTACTCCCTTTCCATGAGTCTGATGCCGAAAAGTACTGGGAATGCCATCAGGAGCCTCAGAAAACAAAACTGCATAGACTGGGATAGTCTGACCTACATGAGTTTTTGTCATTTTACCAACACTCCGTATTAATTTCACAGCAAGGCTGTACCCGAAGCAGTGCTGGAGCCTCCCGAAGCCTTCTATCAGCCCTAGCTTCCCTTGGATGATCCTCAAGAAACAGAGCACAGTGGCAGCAGCAGGCTGGCGTGGACCTGGGGCTGGGTGAGTTTCACAGAGCTTTGAGGAAGGAGTCAGTGCTGTAACAAAGCAATCTCCTGAGAGCCCACTGTGAACCTAAATTCAGAATTTCCCATTTAATTCATCAGAATGGAAGCTCAGTGTGAACGACTCCACTAAGGCAAAGACAGAATTAGCCTCATCACACATGCAGCAGCATATGTCTCTTTCAACATGCACTACAAAATAGACACTGAGTGGAAAACAGATGATTTTTAACTTCCTATTCTGTCTACTGGTAAAGACAACATTCTCAAAACCCTGCATATCTTCATGTAAATTACTCTATAGCAAAGATAAATATCAAAGTTATGTGAGATGCTAGATAAGTAGCAAAACAGGCTTAGAAGAACAAGGAAGAAATAAAAACACCTACAAAATCTCCAAAGACAAAAAATAAACAACAGTTTATTTGTGTTCCCAGGAAAGCCCAAAGCTAAACATTAGCATTTTCTTTTGGAGGCAATTTTCTGCATATTGAGAGCCAGCTTAAATAAATGGCTGTCTTTTCTTCTTAGAATATTTGGGGAGTCTGCAAATTTTTTTCTCCTTTGAGAAAATAAACATAAAAACCAATGCAGGAAGAACTCCACACAGGAGTAGTGCAGAAGAAATTCAAATACCTTATTATAATTATAAATAAGATCTTGGCCAGGCAGAAAGGCATATGAAATGCTGTCAGGTGGAGTGTTTGCCAACTATCCTTCAGGAGCAACACAGAAATCCACCCTTGTCATCTTCTTGTTGGGTCTCCTTTCCCCACCCCTCATGAATTTTATATGGCTTTTCATTTTTTTCCCCCGTATTTTGCTCTTAATCTTGCCTTAGACCATCCCCTGCTAGATCCCAGGGCTCTTCTTTTGTACCCCAAAAACCTCAGCTGAGGATTTGCTGGTATCTAACATGGGAAGTTCAGGAGCTCCAGTCAGCTTTAAGCTGCAGTAATTTTTTTCTCCTTAGCAAAGCCTGGAGGGAAAGTACTTCTCCCTTCCTTGCTAGATAATAAACATTCCTCCTCCACTGGGCACACAAATTATCTTCTGTTATCTGTAAAGACACTCAAGTAATATTCTTGTTTACCTTTATAAATGTCTTTAGTGCTATCCGCAGACTAGCTCAGGGAACTGAGCCTGAACAGGAGCAAGAGACTCCACACCGGAGAGCAGTACCCAGAGAAATCCGTGAACAGGAAAATACAGAAACAGTCACTCTGAAGTCTGAGTTCAGGCTAAGATAGCAGCCTCAAAATGGATCTCAAGACAAAAAGCATCTTTGGCGAGCATTTTCATTTTACTCGTCAACTCAGCAGAAACATGGTTTTCTGCCTCCAGGTGCAACACGTACTCATTAATGACTGTTTATACAGATCAACACTACCGCTGTATTAATTCCCACTCCACCACCACCCTCCTTACATGAGGTATTTCGTGATCAAAGTATTGAAATCAACACTGCCAAAGCAACATTATTTGAGCAGTCAAGTTAAGCACATGCACGTCTGAAGGATCAGATCTTAATGAGGTTTTTTGGTTGTTTTTTGGCACAAATACAACAAACACTTCAACACAAATGTAACTCTGCCCATGCAAAGTGAAGGGCTCTGCTCATGTAATTAGCGTCTACAAGCACAAGTATTCGTTTATAAGAATCAAACAAATCATTAAATACTTATTAGATTATTTCATAAATAGACTAATTAGTTCTGAAATAGCTGCTTTCTTAAACTACATGACCAATATGTAATCTGTTACCCTTCATTTATCAGTTTTCATTGAAATGAATCCCGCAAATCTGACACAACTTCATTAACACCACCAGATTGTTGGTCAAATCTTCGCAGGTGGTACATGAAACTCAATGCATCTAAATGAAAACCAGTGTACTGCCATTCCAGTCAATAAGGCTATAGACAAACCCGTATCTTTAAGTTGGTCATCACAACCTCAACTGTCTGATGCACATCAGCATATACCTTAGAGAACGTAAAGCCTGTTAACTCATATGGTCCTTCTAAAAATGAGAACATACCCAGTGCTCACCCAGGTTAGTTTAAATTACCAAAGCTGGCTCTAAATTTATCAAATTTGGTTTGAAACTAAAGGCGACTCAAATGTTTTGCAGTAATATGTCACTTCCTAAAAAAGCTGATGTCGAAGTATTTCCCAGACGTAGTTAAGATTTCCAGATTAACAGAGAGAGCAGGAGAAAGCAGGAGATACGTGTTCCTCACCAAAAGCTGCTGACTGACTGCATTAAACAGCATTTGTCCAGGATGTGCCAGACGAGAGACCTGAGGCTGGGTTCTTGGTGCTACAGGAAAGTGCCTGGCCAAAATACACTTGGCTGCTCTGGGATGAATTTTTCTCCATATTGTTTCATTAATGCTTCCAAAAGGCCCAGTTTTGCTTCTGTATGAAAAAAAGCAAGTTTCAAATCTAGCATTTTGCACCAAAATAAATTTGGGGTTTTGACCAGTCACAGACACAAGCAACCAGGCTTCCAGTGCACCTCCTGAACTATCAATGCACAACAGAAGCTTAATATGAACTTTTCATAACATAGCTTACCTAAGTATCTCCTTCAAACTCGTATTAATATCTGCCATATCTCAGATTACTTTTTCTTTTTCTGTGCATTTTCCACATTCAGAACCATTTTTAACTTACTTATGGCATCAATAAGCTACATGAGGAACAAGGCGACTGATGTGGCAAAACCAAACCTAACATAAAAAGTCTCTAATATATACTGTAATGTTGTCAGAAACAGGCAATAACTACAGAAACATCATGGAAATAATAAAGGCAATAAATCGAAGCTATGTGAATATTTATTTTTATTTTCAAGACACCTCCTGAAATTATGAGATCAATTTGGCTTTGTTTTTCTCTCATCACTTACCTCTTGTCAGAAGGTAGTGCAAAAACACTGCAATCAATACTCTCTTGCTAGCCTGGATTAATAGATTTATGTTAATCTCAGGCATATACATAAAAACACTCCTTAGTATTCTTCTTCCATAGGACTTTTACTGAGAATGAAGTTCTGAACACACAGATAAAGTAAAAATAAATGATTTTTTTTTTAGAAGAAAACTTACCTTGTAGCACACTTTCAGCAGATGTCATGAAGAGGTGTGATTGCTTCCAATGGCTTTGATCTTGCTATCATGCAGCGGCTCCTGATTGAAACAAGTGACCTCACGGGTGTTGGGAGGGAGTGGGGATCACTGAACTCAGAAAGGGTCTCCTCACATCAGACATGCTTTTTCACACTGTATTTACTTTCAGCCTGGACTGTGTGAAATACCAGATTTCTGCAGCTCTAGCTAATGGGATGGGAGTTAGCAGCTTCTCAAAGGTTCACGCACTGAGACCCCGCTGATTCTGGTGGGGTGATGCTGAACTTTACTTCAGTTCTGTGAGGAACACCCAACAGCAAAATAACAGAAAGGCAACCAGCTGGCGTATCGCTTCAGCTTCCAGATGGGGAGAAAACTAGGAGAAGAAAAAGCCTTAGCCACTGTACATTCTTTTTGTGGCATTTGCCATTTCTTTCAACAGCTTGAACTAAGCCCTGGTAAGCATCAAGTGATGAATGAGTTGTTTGTCCTGGTTAAGTGCTGAGCTTAGATCATGGGATAAAAGCTATCAAGAAAAATCATTGAAAATGCAGCACCTGTTGACATTTTCCAATACGCAGTGACCTTTCCAGCACCATTACATTTGGCTGTGCAGTACAATCACATTGTTTCAGCTCTACATATCGATAAGATCCTCATTATCTGAATCCTATCAAAATCTTTACACTTTTAGTGAGAGCAGACAGAAAGACATTACTGAAAAAGGTCTGTCTGAAACAAGTGTCAGTTCAGTGACACCAGAAAGACCCCCACTTTGCTCCTGGGGTTAATTGTTCACACCACTGGCCAGGTAAGTACCATGTAGAGACTGACGACTAATGTGAGGATGACTTCTGGTGACAGTGACAGTAGTAGGTAGCTGAAGAGCACTAAATGTGGTATTCAAGGACAGAGTATAGAAAATGAACCTTGTAATCACCAGCACACCTGAAAACCAGAAATTACTTCATGATATGCGAGAAGAGTCCATGATAATTTATCACACAGAACACAAATCCCCCTATTCTCCCTTGTTTAACTCACCTTATGAGGTTATAATGATCAGTTTTATTTCTAGCAAACCTACAAATTTGCTTTCCTTCACTTCCCCTCCTCCATTTACATTTGCTTAATATGCAAAGGTAATGCAATTTATTGAAGAAATAACGAAGATCTGCATTAAGTCACGTCTGCTTCAGAACCCAGTTGACTCCCCACCAGCTGGAATCTATTATTTGATTAAAAATGCTGTTGTGCCAGCTGCCATGCAGCACGTTTCACTACCCTGATTCCTGGTGGAATTAAATCCATACTAAAAATGTAGTCTAACATGAATCAGCCTCAACTCAATATTAATACATACCTGGAAAATAAAAGCATTTAAAAAAGACCCCAGCCCTCCTAGACCTGGCCACATCAATCTCTAATGCAGAAGGTGCTCAGTGGGGAAGAATTTCAAATTTCACATGTTATAAGGTAGTAATTTCATAAGGCAATGTCCTAATTATACACTCAGGCTTGGTTTTAAGAGTGATCTCTCTCACCATAAAAACAAATCAAACTCCTCTTCCAATGGAACCAGTCCTGAAATAAAAGAAGGTTGCTGAGTTTAAAGAATTAGAAGCTCTTGTATCTCACTGGTACAGTGAAGTATTTACTAGTGGAGGGTAATTACTAGGGAATGTACCCAGAGCAAAAAATAATTTATAGTTAAGTCTGTTACTGCTAATTTAGTTAGAATGAGAGACTGCATCAGGCAAAAAGCCCATTTAATTCAAGGGGGATTTCTGCCTGATGTGGACTGCAGGAATATATGCCAAGAGTATATGCTGTGAATAAGAACTGAAAATGTTGCTCAGCTTCTTGCAGTGCAAGAACATTAAAAGCTCTAAGGCAATCATTTGCAAAGGCATGCTTAAAAGGCCTCTAAATAGAAACATAGCTATGGTATATTGATCGGACTGATTCTTCCCATTTTCTTTTTCAGTTACCTCAGAGCAAGTTGCAGAGACTACAGCTTCACCAGCTCTGAAAGAAGTCCATCAGTAGCTCTGAAGAAAGTTTATATTCAATGGGATGTTTGCAGCTTGCTTTGTTCAATGGATGGCCATGAAGTTAAGAAGTTAAAAGGTTGTGATGGCTTCAGACAAGATATAATCTCTTAATATACAGACATAAGAACATGCAGAGGTAACGCTGAAAGCCCAAGCCCAAATCCATTGCTGGTGGTGTCAAGGCAGAGTGCACTCAATACTTTCTTTAGAAGAACTAGGTAAGTATTATGTGGATATTTCAATGATCAAACTGATTAACAATAGTCAAACTAAATTCCTAAGTAGCAATTAAGTTATGACATGTATAAAATAACTGGAAGAGAATATAGTAGGTTTTAGTCATAGTAATGAACCTAATTGAGGGGTCAAGTCACTACTGAACCAAGCTGCTATGATCTGACAGTTGCTTAAGCAGAATGGATGGTCTGAGCACGGCAGAGAGTAGCCCAGCGCCCACACTACAGAAAGTCCCATTGTAATGGGCAGCTTTGCTGACACTGTCTGCAGGGAGGCAAGTCCTTGCAGCTGGAGTCCTACAGGTACTGAAATTCTCTTCCACTCTGAACATGGATGTCCAGGTCAAACTCTCCGGAGAAACAAAAATAAACTAACTTTGCTGCATCTTAGAGATCTTCCTTCCAAATATATTCTAATTCAGTTTGGAAAAGCTTGACCTAATACTTCTGGTTTTGTGGTTTTAAATTATTTCTATTTCTAGATTCATTATATGACTTCCTCAATAAGCAAGAAATGTATTATTTCATGTATTTTTAGGGACTGAGCTTCGTATATTTTAACTTTTTACTCTACAACCTCTTTCACACCAGTAAAAAGTGTTGTAGTGCAGCCCCATCTATGTTTGTTTAAGCACCAATTAGAAATGCATTATGCATGCACATACTGATAAACATCCCACAAATACAGAAGATATTCTGTATTTGAGAATTACTTCTCCTATTCACTAACTTTTCTGGCAGCACATGCCAGAATCATCAATCCACCATCATCAAATGAGTCAACCTGTCATGGATACATTCCTCTTGTCTAACATGCAAAATGGAGATACCCTCCATGCCAAAGACGCAAAGCACCTGGACCTCCAACAATACCTGCTTTACTGAGAGAGAGCAACAGCTCATCTAAAGATATCGCAAAGAGGATTTACACCAGTGAAAAGGAAGTTTAGTTTCTCCTTGGTATATGCTACTTGTCTCAAAAGTGTCACAGACAGTGACATTTAAAATCATGATGTTCCTGTATACCAAAAAAGGTCATACATTGAGATTTAGCATGATTTCAGGAAGCGAACGCCATCAAACCCTGTATAATAAGAGTACAACACCCAGATTTGCCAACAGAGACATTAAAAAATAGATTCAACAGCAATTACAATATTCTTGTCCCAAATGGTAGCTAAAAGTTTATCCCACCCTATACTGGCATGCATTGTGTGTAGGCCCTAAATTTTAATAAAAGGTAGCAAATGCTTTTAACAGCACAGTGGAGAGTTTTTATGAGATATGCAATCTACAGGAAGACTACTTTCCCTCAATAAACATTTGTTGACTAAATGTGCTATTCCAATTAATATGACCTTTATTGAAATGATAAAAGATACTGAAGTTTAACTTAAATTTTAAGAAAACTACTGAGTAGTAACAGCAGTAAGGTATTTTATGTAAAAAAAATTCATTTATACATATATGTATACTTATATTTTAGATTTATATTTATATTTCAATAGTATTGGTGTAAAAATCGTCCATACATGTGGCAGGCATGGAGGACCTTTTTGTGGTCCCAGCACAAACCCATCCAAATCTGCCCAGGCTGTCGCTCTCCCAACAGCAGCGGCCACCCGGGCTCAGCTGAGCGCTGCGGCATGCTGCAGAGCCTGCGACTCTGCCACACGCGCCTGCCTGCCTGCCTGCCACAAAACACACGCTGCCCCAAAAGCACAGCTCCTAATGCCTGCGGTCCTGCCCCAGCCTGTCTTTACGGCCCGGGCACGCACCATGCCCTCGTGTGAAGCTGATGGTCTACGCAGCAGGGGTATATGAACAGAGACATAGGGGAGGGCTCCTCTATCACTGGTTACTGTATTACTGATTTTCTGAGTACTGCCAGCCCGTAGGATCACGTTGCCTTCGTTCCATAATCTGGAAGGCATAAAGTCACCACGACAGGAGACCCGAGGAAGTGTTAGGATTAAACTGGTGATATAGGTTCTGGCAAAGAGCTCCTATGGACGCTTGGGAAAACACTGAGCAAACATCCCATCCATACTCAAACCTCCCCATTTCCCAAGCTCCTGATCAGCAGCAATGCTGAACATACACCTGCAAATGGAGCACTGGAAGATCTGATATTAAGTACTAAGGAACGCCACAAGCCCTTAAGAAAAAATATATCTGTATTTCAGCTCAGACATTCAAAATTAATAGAAATATTTAAAGAATTTAAGAATTCCTTATTAAGGACATATGCCTTCATTTTTCACCCTTGCCATATGATAACAATATTCATTTTCCTCACATGGTGCTGTGAAAAAGCCTGCGAAAGTTGTGACGCACTGAGCCATCACAGTTATTTTCTCTTCCTTGTGTTACGGTAGCATCTAGGAGTCCCAGGTCAGGATACATATGCTGGAGGCTGTGCTCAGAGAGAACAGAAAAGATGGTTCTTGCCTCAGAGAGTCACATTTAAACATAAAAATAAGTCCAATAAGTGGGTATGGATGGCTGACAAGGAAGTAGGAGGAAACAAAGAGACAGCATCAGTCAACACACGAGCCAGTGGCTGTAACACATCAGTAACCTACTTTTTTTTTTTTTTTTTCCCAGGGATTATGGCAGAGGAGATTTTAAGAAGGGATTTAAAAGGAGAAAATGAGGTTAAGTGTGTTGATGTCTGCCCACAGGTCATCCTTAACTTCAGCAGTAGCAACAAATAAAGCCCACAGATGCCAGTTTGAATACACGGCACGTCAGTGATGAAGCTGATATTGCTGGTGAACCGGAGGGATGTGTGGATGGATGGGCCAGACAGGCTTTGGATATGAAATCAGGCTGCTTCTTACTACCATTATTACAAGAGAGATAGATGAGTATTACAGAAATGCTCACAAGAAAACAAATTTCTTTTTACAGCAAGTTTGAACAAGGTAAAAGCTACACTAGCTGTATGTGGACCATGCTTGACAGTGGACTGAGGGGTGGCATTGCTTCATGACCACAGGCATTCCTAGGGCTGGCTCCTAAACACCTCAGTCCACAGACATCTCTGAAGGAAGAAGCATGCCTTATTCAACATCCTTCACAGTTGATTTTTTAAGCCCAGGACATCATCACCTAAGTTGATTGTTTTCATGAGTTACTATCTTCTAATGGCTCCTAAAATATCTGTATGCAACAGTTGGAAACTTCTGTGTTCCACAGCTAATTTGGTCTTTTATAAACTGGTTTACATATGTACTTGCTATTTAATTATGTTAGAAAATATTTCAGATAATATTTTTTCTGTCATCTCCTTAGCTCAGCCATTTTACAAAGTTAAGAGAGCAGAGGCATCTGGGGTCCATTTGAGCTCAGTAACAAACCTTGATCTTAAAACACATTTGCCTTTCAGTAGATGACAGTGCCAACAGCAGTGCTGCCTTTTACCCAGCTGACGCGAGAGATGGACTAGCATCTGCCAACCTCTTACTAAGCCTCTGAAAATATGTTTGGTGAGGCAAGGTGTTTCACCAAAGACATGTTGACATTAGGTAAATTATTGTTTAGGGAAAAAAAGGTAAAAACAGAAAAAGGCAACACATGTCTTCTCCCCATACACGACCTTTTCAATGGTGGTTTCCAAACCAACCACTTTTCATCAAAAGTTCCAGCAAAGCGTCAGAGGAAAGCAATTTTAGGAACACAACAGCATCACAAAATTACGGAAACTCTTTTTGCTGTACTGTATTTAGATAAACCTTAACAACGAAATGCCTGTTAAAAATATGGCTTACCTTTCATTTTTTTGCTTAGTGCTCTTCACTATGTCCTTTAAAAGCTAGTAAGAATCAACACCCAAAGGAAAGCCAGTAGGTAACATACTAGCTTGCTAATGTATAACTGTCCTAAATAACTGTAGGTTGGAAGAGCACACTGAGTCCCAGCATCCTGATAACAAGAACGCTGTGTCCCATCCAGTCCCAGCAGTTGTCTGTAGCAAGCGACCCCACAGAGCAGTGCCTGGCTCAGGGAAAGCAGCGCTGCTTTCCAGGCTTCACCAGCTACAGGGATGACATCGCCACTGATTCGAACAGGGATGCTGTGCTCACGTGAGGACCCAGCTGCTCACAAGTAACAAAACGTGCGTGTCTCAGCCTGAAGCTGAATTCTACCCCACAACTGGGTACCTACATTCCCTTCAGACTACAGCATCCTATAAGGCTCTTACAAGATGCAACATACAGTACAGCAACATAAGCCTCCGCAATAAGTTAAATGGACCATGTCCTAAAAGTAGGTACTTCCCTCCCCTGACTAGAGGGAGACCTTGGGTGACCAGCTCTGGTGCAGACATCCTCTGTCTGAGTGTCCTGAAGAGCACTCCAGGCTGGTGAAGCAGAAAATGCATGCATTCATGTTTTAGTGCTTTATCAGGGGCTGGGTATTCTTCTGCTGTCAAAAGCAAAGAGTTATGTTCCTGACAACGGTAATGACAGAACTAAATTAAGAAAATAGAGCTCAGGGAGGCAGAAAGATGCAGTTGAGCTTTGGATGAACAAACCTTACTAATTGACCAGTTACCAGCTATCTAAATAGATTAAAAGAATTATTATTACAGCTCTAGTTTAACAATTCGGAAAAGTGACATTTAAAGTCACTACTTAACATTCAGACATCCTTAACTCTATGCAGTAAATTAGTCATTTAAAACCTACTTGTAAATACATGGTAACTCTTGCGAGTTAACAGCAGCATTCAAAAGTATTGGCAAGAGCAAATCAAAATGCATCCATTTTTGAGAAATGAGGTACCCATCAGATAGCAACCATAAAAAATGTGCCCATTGCAACATGTACAATAGCTCAGAAAAACATCATTTTTGGTACACTTTCTTCCGATCAAGTCAAATGAAATAAGATTTTCAAATCCGTGAAAGACAGTCATCTGAAAACACTGTAGTGCTTCCCCAGTGCCATCTTTATATATCAGAATACTAAATGTGAAAGTTCATACATTTGATTTCCTAGAAGATACCAGTGAGGTATCACATTTTCCCCTTCTTTTTAAAGACCACTTCCTGGGAAAAAAATATAAATGTGTGCATGCTTCAGGCACTCTTACTTATTCTGGATGGACACAGATTATGCTGTCCCAGCTGAGTGATTTAAAATTGCTTTTATTGTGATGTTTCATGATTGAAGAGGTCAAAGCCTTTCCTGGAGAAAACAGCTATAAGGTGTTCTACAGACCAATTTAAGGAATATGTGTTAAGTTCTTAGCTTCACGAGGTTAATGTGTGCCTTGGTTTCACCGTAAATAACATGACCTTCTTATTAATCAAGAGAAAGACGATAACTTTCATGTCTATATAGAGTAGAAATGTATTCTTTTCTTACATTTCCCCTCCCTCCTCAAAATACACAAAGCAAATTTTGAAATTCCCAACCCTATCTATCAAAGAACATTCAGGTTCAAAGTCAAGTACTAGAAAGTCAAGAAATGCCAGAGCAAATTTAGTTCAGCTCCCTTGTTTATACATTAAAATGAAATATTTAATTACATGATGAGGTGCTCCTTTTTTCCACTGCATTATCTGTGTTTTAAATAACAAGAAACAAATTCCATAGTCACCTGATTTGACAAGATATTCAGATGTCTATTTCACTTCAAATATAATACTTCAATAATTAAAGTTACTTATCTTGCTGAGAGACATATAAGGTCAGATAAAATTTTTCCTAAGAATGTAAGAATACCTGTGAGTTCACTTATTTTTTTTTCAGTAGGCAAAACATTTTTGGAAATAAAATATATCTTCCACCAGCAAATACTGCTTGATAGTATGCTGTGATCTAATTTTGAATGAACAAAACTAGAACAAATCTCCTTTTGCCTAATTTTTTTCAAACAGGTCTATCACAATGACTGGCTTATCAAAATATTTCAACTCACATTCTAAAAATACCAGCTATTTATTATTTTAATCTGCTGTACAGACATCAGTCTAACACTCAATTAGAGTAAGTGGTTATGAATCATGCACGCTTTAGGAGTATCTGGCTCTCTGAACAACGTTCGAGTTTCAAATCTTTATTGATAAAAATATCTTACTTCCCACAGAAATCTACATACAAATGTGCAAATTAGGGCTAGAGTAGTGAGACAGCTTTATGGCTGAGAGGTGTCTGGGCTTGGCTAGTTGCCGCCTTTGCCTACTTCCACCTTGGCTCGGATAATTGGAATAAAGATGAATGAAAATTTAGGCCTGCAGTTTTAACAGTAACTATTTGTTATTTAAATTTCCTTTTCCACACTGAACGATTGCATGAACATGTGCTCAGAATTAAAAGGCTGCTCTTTAGCATCAGTACATTGATTTCTTGGGGTCCTTGCAAAGCTTTTCACATTGTTTCTGGAGTACAGCTCTACACCCCTCTAACTGCCTGTCAGACATCATTTCTGCTTTATGAATAAATAATATGATGCCCAGGAGAAACGTTAGGCTAAGACAAAAAAATCAATATGTGTCTAGCATGTGTTAGGCAGTTGTTCAGCTGAAGTCTGTCTCAAATATGTAGAGTAATTTTAATAACAAAACAAATGCTTTCTAAACTAAGCTTAAAGGGGGGTTATTAAGAAAGCACTACCACTATGTCACTGCATATCCTATCTGAAGAACAGTAATATTGTCCTCTTAAAATGTGAATAGATATTCTGACTGCAAAGTGTCTGGCGAATACTTATCTACAAATTTCAAATAGTCATATTACAGAGATTCAGTAGCAACTGCTTTTTTACTCTCTTCCTCTTGGAGTAGTTTTGGTGCATATCTGCATAATAAAGCTGTTATTACAACGGACTTATTTTTTATTTTAAAAACACCTTCTTCCAAAATTGCCTTATTGTTTTTTTGCAGAGGGCCTGGGATCAAAACTGAAACAAAAGCACGGTCAATTAATCATTCATGCAGCCCCATAATCGCCCTAGTCATTCCTGCAACGTTAGCCTATTTTCGCAGTCAGCGCAGTTCATTGGTCTGACACCGCCACTGTAGCCCCACAGATGTAAACCCGCTGCAGCAATATTTGAATCGCTCCATTTCTACAGGACGGGTCTACATAAAATGACCTTAACTCCTGTCGTGAGGCGGTTCTTTAATTCCTTTACATCACATCCGAGAAGGGTGGGTTTTGTTGAACGCACCATATAGTGGGGAGCGTCAGTAGGAATCACCACACGCTTGTTGTCCAGCACCTTATTGAAGGTGGACCTGCACAAGCCTGACTCCTGCACCGCTTTCCTTCCACCTCTGTGTCCTCCAGCACCAGGAAAGCTTGGGCTGTGCCAGGCGGCAGCGCTCAGCCCCTGCCGACAGCGCGTCACCTCCCTTCCCGGATCACCCAGGGCCAGCGGGGCCGAAGCCTCACGGATCCTCACCTCCTCAAAAACGCCTGCTTCCCACCGTCTTCCTCACAAACACCGACCTCATGCTGGAAACCCATAAGGAGGTGGCTGGGTTATTTCAGGACAGGGGGCAAGCTGACAGTGCTCGTTGCCAGCAAGCTCACAACAGCCCTGGGCATCCAGGCTCAGCAGCACGGCCACGCAAACAGCAAAGGAGGAAGAAAACGAAGAGGTAAAGGCAAGGTGGCAAGTTGTAGTCAGACCCACGGATGACCTGTGAGATCACTGACTCCAAGACACCAACATCCAGCTCGGGGACATTGCTCTCAGAGGGGTTTTTTTGCCCCCCCCGCCCCGCTGTCATGCAGACCTTTTAGTGCAGATCCTCCCCTTGGGAGCATGCTGACAAGGCAGCTCCTCCTGTTACGTTCAGTGTAATGAAAAGCACAAACTTCATGTATTTATGACCCTTTCAGACTGAGGAGCCGCAGCTGAGTGCCCTTGCCCAGGGGTGCTTACTCCTGCAGAAGAGCCGGCCATCTGGAAGGGCAATCTAAAGAAAGCAGAGGGAAAACCTGACATCTCAGGGAAGGAAACCTGCAGACATGCAGAAGCTACCACTGACAGCAGTGGAGATAAGAGGTGTCTTAAGGCTCACACTAGCCAACATGGTGGAGCCTATTAGCACCAACAGAGACAGAAAATGCTTTTACCAGCTCAAACGAAGTGCTAAAGACAAAGAGAGGGGCTTTCCAGAAAAAAAGAAACAAAAAATCCTATCCAACAAAAAACCCCACAAACAAACAAAACCCCAAAACCCAACTTAAGCAAAAAGGAGAAGGCTCAAGGTGAAGCTTGTATGGTTTTTATTCATGCTGAATACATTCAAACCCCAACTCCTGGGTGCGGCAGTGGACCATTTGCATGTGAACGTTATTAGGGAAACAGGCAGGATGGAAACTGAAAGCAGAGCAGCTATTCCTGAATTACTTCCAACACAGGCAAGCTGTAAATTTTAAGCACCAAACCACGTGTCCCGTGCACTGAAGCAGCTCTGAGAGAAGCTCCTCTTCACCCCTTCTCGTTGCCTTTCTGGCGGCGGGCATGGCCAAGCTCCTGATGGAGCTCCCTCGGTCTTGATAAGCGCTCAGGTGTCAGCAAGCCTGACATCTCCTACCGGCACCTGGCTCACCAGCTCACAACCTTTCCTTCAGCCACATGCCTTGTGCCTCTGCCAAGCCAACGCCAGGCCAGACAAGCCAGAGCAGAGACACAGGGAACATGGCAGACCACTGCGAAGCCCAGCCACGACCACCACACGTGTCAAACCAGGCCTGCGTATCCTGCGCAAGACATAGGTTTGCAGGGGAGGCCTGCAAACACCTCGGCTGTCCTGCCACAGAGACCTACCCAAGAGACCCCTGCCCTGCTCTTCACCCCTCACACGTCCACCCCCCCACAACACCTATTGCAGGAAACCGCCGTTCCTCCACTTCTAACAAAATGACTACACAACACGTATTTCTGCCAACACTCAGGTGACAGGGCCACTTCACCCTGGACACCACCCACCTCCTTTTTCACTGGCCACACTTGCCTCCATCTGAAGGTACTTCTTCCAGCCACTCTCTAAACCATAGCTCTAAGGTGATCCATGGGTGGGTTGTTTGGTTTTTGACACAGTCAAAAATCCCACACTGCCAGGCTAAAGTCTGATACTATTTTTACACCATCAAAGCTGGTTGAAAGGATCCTGTCTTCACCTTCCAGCCTCGCTCAAGACAAAACAACTGCCTCTGGGTTGTACCATAAATGGGATCAGAGAAGTAAATCCAGAATTTTAAAAGACCTTAAACCCCCAATAAAACAATCTTTTTTTTTTCCAGCTCTAAGATTCCCAACTTTTTTGAACCGGAAGGAAAATTTGCTGGACCTCCAGCTGTGCTCAGAGGGCACCGTGTGGCTGCCTTAACACTGATGGAGGATTACATGGCATGATAACCTGTTCACAATTTCTGATGATTTCCTGTGCAAGAGTTCAGGTTACGCAGGTCCTTTAGACATGCAACTGAGTCATCAACACATTTTTATTGCAAACAGAATTTCCAAAATGATGAGCTATTCAACAGGGAAGAGAGAGAGAAAAACCCCTGACCTTTCAGAGGTGTTTCATTTCCAGATCTGAGTATCTTTTACAGAGAATGAGAGTTCAGAACTAAAACGCTTCATCTTTGACAGATTTAAAGACAACTATCACAGTCCTTTGGCTTCCACAAGGTAAGACTCCAGAAGTATGTGTGATATCAAATTGATTTTACATTAATTCTACCTTTAAGGTGTCTGGTCAAGCTCGTTGATTTCTATGTTCATTTTAAAGATAAATACTACCAAGAAGCAATGTTTCCATCAGTCATGTCAGTTATATTTATGCACTTCTCATGGGCTCAAGATTTGGGATTGAAGCATGTCTGTAGTCTGTACAGATAACAAAAAGAGACTGAGAGAGGGACTTGGAGTATATTCACATAAACTCGTACAACCAGTCACTGTAGCTTAGGAGATACCTGGTCAGACAAACTGTGGTAACCGAGTATGTTACCAGAGGTGTGGTCACAGCTTCTACAAAAGCAAAGTTGAATCAGTAAGCTTGTCTGAGCAAACCAACTTTCCTTTAGGAAAAGCTAGGAACATGCACCATGTCAGTTAGTTCAATGTGGTTACCTTCAAGGTTCTTCGCTTATCATCTTACCAACATGTTGTAAGTAAAGACCACCTGCTTGGTATGCATTAGCAAAGCACTGATTCCACAGAGGAATTTCAAGGCTATCATTGCGCTAAGGAAGGGACTTGAAATCTTCCCAGTATTTCTCAACTCAGCCACAAATTGAGTACATCACATACAATGCAATCCAGTCCAGTACCATCTCACTACTTACTAGAAACAGCCACCCAGCAAGGGCCAGGATACTTGGAATAAAAAATAACTGCAGTGTTTGAAAATTCACCATCTGCCAGGTGTTGGGAGATGTTAATTATTTAAGTGCCAACCCAATATAAATTTGATGTTGCTCAAATCTCATCAGACCTCCAGTAAATGAATGCAAGCAGCACCAGTCTACATACTGAAGACTGGATGTCATTGGTCTCCATGCAAAGGTACCAGATATGCCTTGCAGACTGCATGCCCAGACTAACTTCCTAACCGCAGTATTCTTTTCCATACCTTCCGCAGTGGGATAGCTTTGTAACTTAAATATGAAATATGAACTCCCAGCTGCCTATTTTGTTATTTAGTTTCTGTCCATACCAATGAAAACCTCATTTGCTATGCTTTCAAAACAGGCTTTGGAACAAGCAAATGCGATGTATAGATCTGTGGCATCTACAGCAATTGCAACAGCATAACCAGGTTTTAAGAACTTGGCAAAGTGAGCAAAGATGGCAATTTCCAATGAAGCAGTCAACGCTCTGCTTGACCAAAACAGGTCCACTGACCAAAACTGCTATCATCCGGGGCAGGAAAGCCTGTGCCAGCACTGCAGAGCACGTGGTGCCTCTCACAGCTCTAGGAAGACAACCAGCTAGAAGACTGGGATGCTGAGGGATAAGGAAAGGCTTTCTGAATGACCATATACTAAACCATATCCAGCTGATTCTACCTTTCAGCTGTGACTGGTACGGCTGCTTTTTAAGACATGAAAACAACAACTGCATTTTCAAAATGTATCACATCTTTATTTTATACACACACACACTAGCACCTCACACAGCACATCATGGATCACGAAGCTGTAAGCAACAGCTTCTGCAAAAGCTACCTCTAACATTGCTGCTACCCAGTTTAATTGCTTTGCACTGGCACCTTCATAAATTACAGAGGTCTTCACAAAACTGAACTAAAGCCAAGCTGACCACCACAGGAAACAAAAAGCAGTTGCATCAACAATTACCTTGGATTCTCTGTAGAGCTTGATGTTCAAGGGCTGTACAGTATTGACAAACGTTTCCTCCTAGGCAAAAAAAAAAATGTTCACAATTCTGAATTCAATTATGCTCCACTATGAGAATATAACAGACAATATACATTATCTCCTGTTTCTTCAAATTTAAAATCATATCCAGAGAAAAGTACTTCAAAAAAAGGTTTCCTTCCTGTATTTAAAATACCTGAGAATAACTAATACAGTTTTTAAACTCCTTTTAATTATTTTTGTGCTTACTATTTTCTTACTTTTAAAGATCCAATAAAGAAGTTAGGCTGAGAATTAGGACATTTTTACTCTCTCACTTGTGATGTTGCCAGTAATGGATTTCATAGACCAAATCAGAATTAAAGGCTCCTATATGTAAAGTTAGGGTAGTTTATACCATTCCAGTGACAGTATCTTCAGAGAGATTTCTGCAACTGCTTGGGTTTTACCAGCAGAAACTCATTGTTACTTAGTAATTGTATTGGTTTGGTATCTAAAGAAAGATCATCCAAGTCAGCGATGAGAGATTTATGAGGAACAGGGAGAGGTAAAGAGGTTGCAAACTTTCCATTAGCACCAGCCTTGCAACACATACTTTTAGTTACAGGATAATGGAGCAGCCATGTGGTTGCAATCAATCCTGCAATGCCTACATAATAAAAATGTTGAACTTCTCAGACTGATTTTCTTTCCGTTGCCTAAATGAAAATTAAACTAACAACTTGGTTTGTAAATTGACTTAGCTAGAAGAAAATACCTTCCTTTCCCTGGATGTTTATTTCAGATTTAAAGGGTCATACATTGTTTACTTTGTAGGGAACTGGCTTGCTACAGTATTGTACGACTAGTTTAAACCAAAGTTAGAGCATATCTACAGCAAGTGGTTGCAAGAACTTATTTAAAGGACTTTCCAAATTAATTTAGTTAAAATTACTGTCCAACTTTTCAAATAAATTAGGCTGTATAGTGCTAACCAGTAAGATTAGGAAATCTAATTACTGCCAAAGCAAGCAGAAATAGATATAAAATAGACTATTTCTGGAGGAATATGCCATTTCTTCTACACCATTAATTTTCAGAAGAGACTCAAGTCTCTAAAGCAGCTTAAGAAATCAGGGATACTGTCAGGCTATCTGCTTGTTCAGACCACAGGAGGATACACTGATTCAATTACTTTTTTGATGTAAACCCAAATAAAATCTGTATAAGCGCATATTACAACTCAAACTTTTTGCACAAAGACAGAAATAGTTTCTTTTTTTGTAAGCATTAACCAGTTGCTTTGCTCATTTGGCTCCCCCCCCCCCTCCTTCCCCCTTACTGGTGTAGTCTACTAAAAATAAAGCAGTGCAAGCTCCTGGAGAACTGTTGCTTAGCTACATTCTCAATTATCACAATGCTGGCCTTACTCATTCAGTGTCAAGGTCAAAGCAATTGTTTCTTTACTTTAATGATGAAGTATCCTGTTTATAAAAATCTTATCTGTTTCCTACTTGGTAAAATATTGCACATTTCAGTCAATCATTGCTGGCTAGTCCTCCAGAGAGACAAAGTGTGAGAACATAACCGGTAGTGTTAATTTTTGCCCTTAATGGAGAGCTTTTTTCCCAACTCCACCCAAAATGCCTACTGCCTCACACTGACACACAGGCAACCAATTATACCAACATTTCTTTCCTTCTTTGCTGTAGCCAGGCAAGTATGGCAGAAATGCAGTAGTTGTATATTTATTCTTATTATTTTCCCATCCCATGACAAGCATAAGTAAAGTGGTAACTTTAAATTAGCGTGCACCTCTAAGTCAGTGTTGTGGGAAAGCTAAAGCAGAGAAGGAATTTCCCCATCAGTTTTAAACACGAGAAGTTTTTGGTTCCTCTTTGCCTTTGAGGGCAGGTGTTCAACTGCAAAGACTGCGATTCTCCCCAGGCTAGTCCAGGCTGCTGAATATTTCATAGCCCTTGAGAAACGCAGCTGTAATCAACTTGTAAATAATGAAATGGGCAGTGATAATAGAGAGGAGGTAAAGTGCGCCATTAGAAAGCATCAGTGCTTTGGCTGCTGCTGCAGTCTTGCTGTAACAATTTATCAGGTTATTTGATAGAATAATAATGCTATCAACTATGAAATCAAAATGAATGCTATGCCAAAAAAATCAGAAAGTGTCTCAGGTGGCCAACGTGAATAGCAAAGAGAAAAAACCAGAAAGACTGCCAAAGGAATCACATTCAAGACCGAAGCTCCATTAAATGTATTAATCACATGCCAATTATGCACAGCCATGTTAGGGTATTAATAGAAAAATAAGTTTACAAAAGTTACTTAAGGCAGGAAAAGTTTTATAAATATTAAAATAAAACAAAGAAAATATTTAAGAAGCAGTAAACATGCTCATCTTAATGCTTGTAGAGTAACCCAGCTGCTGTCCTATGTTCTTTGTAACAGGATCTTGAGGTTTGACATTTGGAACCTCAGATGTTTACAGTGTCCCCTCTGTATTGTTTAGCACTGGCAAGCACCAGCAAAAGACCAACAGTGAGATTACCACAATGGCATTTCCTGAAGATATGACATGAGCTATGATTAAGAATTTCATGTTGAAAACCAGGATTGAGCAAGAGGTGAAATGAAACAAGCAGTGATCGGGCAGACAGCAAGATGCACCTGTGAATTATGCAGGGAAGCTCCACAGAAAGTAATTCTGCATCTCACTTCAGAAAACACCCAAAACCTGACTGTTCCTGATCTGCCCCAGGTTTCTGAGGAACAGAGCACTGACTGCTTGTACAAACATAAGTTAATGTCACAGATGAGGCTACAGTAGTTATGTGGTAAAAAAGGGGCAAGTTCATACATAACAACCTGCATGGATGGACAGTGAGACTTGAGTATTTCCTATCAACAGAGATGACCTCTACACATCTTTATGAATTTGCACTGAGGTGTGACTCAGATCACTAACTCTCTACCCTGATCTGCAATGATATGCATGGATAAGTTGGGAAAGGCACAGTCTGCGTGTGGGAAACTGCCACCTCAGATGACTTACTCCTAACCTCCTCCACAGAGCAGTGACTGAGGCAAACATGCTCTTTTGTTAACCTTGTGGTCTGCTGTGTATCATTAGCACAGGTGAATTCCACTGCACAGCCACTGTCCAGACTGTAAAATATTAGAACAAAACAGACTATTTCAGTTGGAAGTGACCTACAACAATCATCTAGTCCTACCACCTGACCAATTCAGGGCTGACCAAAAGTTAAAGCATGGTGTAAAGGGCATTGTCCAAATGCCTCTTAAACACTGACAGGCTTGGGGCATCGACCACCTCTCTAGGAAGCCTGTTCCAGTGTTTGACCACCCTCTTGGTAAAGAAATGCTTCCTAATGTCAAGTCTGAACCTCCCCTGATGCAGCTTTGAACCATTCCCATGCGCCCTATCACTGGATACCCGGGAGAAGAGGTCAGCACCTCCCTCTCCACGTCCCCTCCTCAGAAAGCTGTAGAGAGCAATGAGGTGACCCCTCAACCTCCTTTTCTCCAAACTAGACACGCCCAAAGTCCTTAGCCATTCCTCACAAGACATTCCTTCCAGCCCTTTCACCAGCAATCAGCTGGTGAAAACAGCCATATTTCAAGTGACTCTACGTGATGTGCAACTGTAGGGAAAAGCAGATGAGAAACAAGCACAGGCTGAAGAATAAACACAGTGCTCCAGTCTCGTCTGTTGGAAACACAGCAATCCCCCAGAACTGCCATGCGGCAGGTGGACCCTCCTCCTATGGACCAGAACATGCTCCAGTGCTGAAAAGGGTAGAGGCTGTCTTCCCCAGCCCACATCTGCCCGGGCACCAGAGAAAACCCTGCTGAACCACAACTTCCATGGTTGCACAGTCCTTTCTCGTCCTCCCTCTGAGCAAGGACTGACACTCACAGATGCCTTCTGACAGATGAACAGAAGTAACATGCCAAAGTGGTAGGCAATTCACAGAAGGCTGATGTTGGCTCCGTTAGTTAACTCCTGATACTCACAAGAACAAGCTGAATGTTATTCTTAGAAATTAAAGGAAGGTCTGGATGCAGGACTGCTGGTAGGTTCACATGCAACACTGCATGTTGCAAAGAGAAGTCTTGACAGAAGTGTGAGGTTGCTCAATGGGATACTGCAAACACATGTGCTAGCAGAAAGCCAACAGCAGTGGGAAATAAAAATTGCTACACTGTTTGAGAAAGAACCTCTACATTCAGGAAAGACTTCAATTAATGTCAGCTTAATCATCTCTTACATGTTTCAAAAAGCAGTTCATAGAAACTCCAAGAATCCAAGCAGATTGTAAAAGAAATACTAATGAAGTTGATAAACATATCCTCTTCCTTCAGTCTCTTTGTACTTGCTATGTTCTCTACACAGATACTCTGTATTTTCATATCTTTCCTCACCAGCAACAGATACAGAATGGTTTAATATTGCCAAAGAAAATCTGGTGTACACATGTTCAGTGCAGCAGGGGGAAATGAGCTCTCTCTAACATCCCAGAAACATCACCTGTCACTCTGAAAGAAAGTGGTGTCTCAGGGTGATACTGCACTGGAGTAATTCCCATGCTTTGATAATCAAAGGACTCCTCCTAGTGTTATCTTCCATCTGCCGGAGAAGAGATCACACAGATAGACCTTCCAGCCAGATGGAGTCACCAAAAATTCTCTTCATCTATCAGAAAGCTCAGACATAACTGAGATGCACTCATTCATATTCTCCTGCTCTCCCTCCTGCAAATACCCAAGGATAAATTACTCAGTCAAACTCAGATTTAGACTTTAAATGTCACAGGCAAATCTTATGCAGCTCATTTTTCCTTTCACTTTTTTCCCCGGCATGAAAGAATTATTCTTATTAACTCACTGGGGATCATGTCTTCCTTTTAATATCTGGGAAAAGGCAACACATGACAGACAGACCTTGTATAATATAAGGTTGGTGGAACTGCTCTCCACGTTTATCCATTAAAAATCCAAAAATCTACTTCAAGAGTTGCAAATTTTCTGCGGTATCACCAACCCTCTTCTGGATATCAGCATCCCAGTCTGACCCTTCTATAAAATGGGAAGGCTATGGTGATACAGGCTCCTGTAATTTGTGAGGTGTCTTTTTTGATTTACGTATATAGAACTAGTCTTGGAATAAGGATGATTAGGAAATATATATACACACACACAGAGACACATGCAGTCTTACCATCAAGGGACTCCCAAACAATGCCCAACTCTAAAGTGGGGCTCTCACTCCTCATCTAACTCTTACAAACCAGCAAGGCAGGCAGCAGTTCACTGCTCATGCATCTCCTTCTCCTTGGACAACTGACTCTACTGGGAGCCTTGTAAAATTTGCAGCATCATATTAAATCTTCCCAAGGCTACATATTTGCCAACATGTTGAGAAAAAGGACTCTGAAGACTGTAATGGCATTTCCTGATGATAAGTACCAGAGGTGAGGCTGGCAGCAGCGCTGCTCATTACAGCTGTCTGGCACTTTCCCCTTTCCAGAGCCATTTTCTACTGTTAAAAAATCCATGCTCATGCTAAATATAATTTTGGGTATCTCCATTGAAATGATGCACATATTTCTGAAAATAAAAGCCAAAGAAAAGTACTTTTCACTGCCTAAGCTAAAAGGTCTTGGCATACTTTTTCTTTGAGAAGCTTGAGTATCTCTACTCTCTGAAGAAGGGACTTGACATGACCTAGGAAAAAACTTTATGCCAGAGAAATGCTTTTTACTGCCTTCTGAAATGGGAAAGGTGTAATCCTGTGAAAACAGGAACAAGAGTAAGGAAATGGGAGAAGAGTACGGAAAAACGGGGAAAATTGGGACCAAGAGATATGTGGGGAAGATGATGGATAAGAACAGGCAAGGAAATTTGGCTGGGGAGTCAGGGAGAAAAGCAGGATGAAGGAGGGTGAGAGAGTAGGGAGGAAGGAGGGTGAGAGAGTCAATCTAAACAAAAGCTAAGGAGAAAAAAAATGGGTGGAAAAGGAGACTGAGATCAGGAACTACTTGGATGAAAACAGGGTGAGCTGAGACCCATCCAACATGCAACTAGTACAAGGGGAGACTGGCACTGGCTTGGATGAGACCGGAGGACACGAAGCTAAGGAGGCAGTAGCAGAGGCCTGAGAGGTTGGATGGGACACTGGCAGCAAGAGAGAGCCAAGTGAATGACAGGAAAGTAATGTAAGTCCTTTTGGGCAAAAAAGAAAATGTACAGATTGCAAAGATGGGAAGAGTGGCTGTGGAGGAAAATACCCCTAGGGGAGCTGTAAGAGTGAAGAACAGAGGCAAGAATAAGGCTTAGGAAAAGACAAGCAACACAGAATTAGAAAGAAACGGGTCTAGTCAAAAGCAGAAGGTCAGAAGAGACCATCTTTTGGCAGAACTATGCAGAAGAGTCTGTACCACTAAAGCATATTCCCCTCCCGATCCAAGTTCATGGAGTGCAGGTACACAGCCACAGCAAAATATGCACTTGGGGGACAAATGGGCTAGAACATATCTTTTGCTTTACCTCATCTCTCAGGTCTGCTGGCACCAATAGCACAAAGCAGAAGAGTAATAAAATGGACTGATATTACAGGATAGTTCTTTCAAAATATGAAATGATAACACTCTGTGCCTGTTAAGGATATGATACCAATTTACATAAGCTGTGGATTTTGTTCAAACTGTCTTCTTTAGACACACCAACACCTCAAGGGTCTGCCATAGGGAGTGCTTACTCCCAGTGGAAAACCAGACCGGCCTGCCCCATAATCTCTTCACATTCAGTGTCTGCCAGAGGCTGTGAGGAGTCAGCTACCGGCTCTGCAGGGGGTGTTGATGCCTCCCATCCTTGCATTGCCTCCAGCACAGCTAGTGCTCTCCAGGAATAACCAGGGGCATGGAATAAATGACCCTCAGCTTCTGCTAGACAAGACAGGGACAAGGCTCGCAAACTGCATGAGAGACAAGCAAGATGGGTGGCCAGACCTTTTCGGTGCTTGTGACTGAAGGAGAAGAACCACCCACCTACGTAAACAAAGGTCCCAAACCTGCCAGAAATATGCAGGTGCTCTTGTCACTACTGACCTCCCCAGGTTTCCAGAGGCTGTCAAGTGAAGCAGGAGTGTGGGGGGCTCCCTTTGAACCCCACTCCCAGGTGCTGTTCCTGCACAAACCACTCTGCAAGGGAGGGAGAGAGACAAGAAGCGGGGGGACACCTGCCCTAATCTCACCCTGATGGGTCACACACACTGTATACCCAGATCTGAGTGCTTCTGGGTCTCTAGTCTCAGTGTGCCCTTAATTATTTCCATGGTAACTGGTAGGTGCACATCCACCCCCCTTATGCTGTATTCTCTTTGTACATTTTAATTCATGGAACTGGTGTGTAGAGCCCAGGAAAAATGATGGTGAGATTTATTTCTTTATTGAAAAAGCTGCAGAAGTGACGCTGCTGATGGCTGCTGCTAGAGTTATAGATGCATCAGGGTAAAATACTGCACTGAAAACCTTTCCCATGACCCAGTACGGAAGTAGTTTTTAAAGCAACTCAGCAATACACTTAGATGTCTCATATCTCCAGAGACCTTTGTGTAGCACTATCCCAGTAAATTCACGCCACTCCTTGCCTTGGGGTTGCACCTTACTTCTGAAACAAAGAAACCGATTTCAAAAGCTCTGGTAATTTTAGGAGTGTTTTATATTAACTAGGGATTAGATGACTTCCTGCAGATTCAGGAATATTGTTGCTGCAGCTTCTACCACTTTTTGCTTTTTTTCCTTCTTCATCCGAAGGCTTATCTGCTAGCTCAGACTGCTACTTTGCCTACACAGTCCCAATGCGATGGTAGTTAAGTATGAAAGACTAAAGGTCTCCATGTTCCTCTGTAGTAATCTCCCATACTGACCGCATTTTAGAAGAAAGGAAATACTGGAAAGAATTCTCTTCATCACAGAAGGATTAGTGGGCTGCAAATTATTCCTTTAAAGTGAAATACAGCAAGATGCAACTAATAAAATGGCTAGTGGCACAACAGCCAAAGTGCTCTCTTCCCTACTAGTCTAGGTCCAACCGCAAGGCACTGAGGGTATGTGATATATTTAAGAATATTACCCAAACACAGTTCTCTTTACGTTCCTTCTAATGGCCCAGCACAGACCAATGCTAAGTTGCCTGTGAAACAGAGAGCACAGCAGACAATCATCGCACGCTACGATCTTAGCAGACTTGCTTTTCATCAGGCAGCACAGTTCAGAGCCAGTTCAAAAAAGGCATCTCGCTAAGAAAATACCCTGGATCTTAGCCACAAAGAGCTTGCTTTAGGAAATCTGCAGACGAAGCTGAAAAATGCAGCAATTTAAAAGGAGCAAAATTGGACAGTAAGAGCATTTACCTTTTATCTGAAAATGATTCATGAGACACCTGTACAAAGTGTCAGACAACAGCAAAGCAGTTCATCTACTATTGATAACCCAGCATTCCCAAGCCATCAATAGCCATTCGAGTACTCCTAAAGTAAATTTAGCTTCATCTTCATTATTTTCTTTATTGAAAGACCGGGGACACATTCATGGATGTTTACGCAATGGCAAGAGAGCACAGTATTGTATGTTTTATTACACTACCAAAGCAGAATCTTGTTCAGACGCTGCTAGTGTATAATTTCTGTCTCTCTAAAAGCTGGAAGGCAATCATTAGTATGTTGGATCTGGCAAGTTCATATTATCTATCTGGTAATTATAGAAAGATGGAGAAGCTTTCAAAAAAAATACCCTCCAACTTCTGCATTTACTACATACCTGATCAAAATACTATCACCATTACCTAAATTAGCAGATCTTTCCCAAAAACCATTATTCAGGACACATTAACATTAGTACAAAAAGCATTAAATAATTATTAGAGGCTGTACCGACTATATTTTATCTTCCCTTCCAACTTCAAAAATATAAAGCTATGCAACGACAATCTGAATGCAGGAAAAGATTTTACTGATGGTGATGACAAGCTAGGCTACATGGTAATTTGTGGGGCATTACTAGCCCAAATGAGCACTACAGTACAGCTCTAGTCTTTCAAAATAAGTATACCAATAGCCAATGCTATTCATACTGCAGCAGCGTCAACATGCTAAATGTACACCAAAAGATAATCCCATTCTCCAGAGACTGCTGTAGAAAAGGACAGAAAGATGAGAGACAAGGGAGAGGGTGAGGGCATACATATGCATACGTACACAAAGTAATTGGGATGACTGGCCTGTGTCTCATTATCTCATTTATTCATGCTTCAGGTAAAGGGGAGACAAGGAGGTGCCAGGAAGATCGCAGAAGCTGGGACACGATGGCTACAAAAGGAGCTGGAAAGAGAAATGAAACACAGCAAGTAAAGTGAGGCCAGGGAGGAGAGACCACGAATGAAGAGGTTCAGCAAAGAAGAGTAATTGGGGGTAAAAAATATACAAATGCAAGGCTAAAACCGCTGGGAGCAGAAGGCTGCAGGAAGGGTCTGTGAGGTGCTTTGGTTGCTCCGTTCCTGGCCAGGGGCTTCACACAGCCCTCCATCTCATGGACCCCCAGCAAGCCCCACATCATAGCCTGAATGACACCGACTGAAATGGCAGGGCTCCTTATCTCTCTGGCTTATGAACCATTTTAATTACGCCACTTGTCCGGGCCCTGGGCGGGTTGTCCCCGCGGGGGCCGGCTGCCTGGCTCAGGACCAGCGCAGATAACCGGGGTGTCCCTGGGGAGCCCCATTCAGCCCCTGGCTCTCGCCCGGGCCCCCGCCTGAGCTGCAGCACTGCCGACCCCCATCCCAACCTTCGCCTGTTGTTTTTTCAAAGAAGCCTTAGGATAAGGTAAGGCTACGAAGGCTGCAGCAACAGCACGTCAGTACACGCATCCTGCTCCCCGCTAATTCCCAAAACTATAGCAACAAACAAATAGATGCAATTACTGAAGTAGATGCTAGCGCAATTCAAGAGGATTGGTACATGCGTTATAACAAGATGCTGGAGCCGCAGCCCAATCGCATTTACATGAAGAAATCATTTTATGCAAATCTCTTATCCACGAGCGAAGGCCGTACAGGAGAGGAGAAACAGCTCTGTACGGAGATTCATGATGCATGGCAGATGGGCAATTTAAGGTAAATCATACAGTTCAGTTATACAAGACATATAACCTGGGGAGAAAGTGTGTAGCTTCAAAGTCATAAATTATTTATAAATAATACAGCCTTCTCATGAAATATCCAAAAGGCCAAGCACCCATTTTTCCCATTATTTTTCTCCACTTTCACAAATCAGAGGGAAGCTGAAGATGAATACCTTATCAAGAATGAGCTAGTTTTGGGGCAGGGTGGACTTAGATGGTGGAGTTAGTTAGGGGCTCGCAGGCAGGATGGCAGGAACTGAAGGCAGCAGGACTGCTGTGCCCACCCGCCTGGGAGCAAAGCAGCAGAAGTCAAAAGGAGGGAGCTGGAGCGGGCTGAGGAGAGAAGCTGTCCACCTGGGAGCTCACACCCTCCCAGGACTGTCGCTGCCAGCCTGTTCAAAATCACCACTTGCTTTCTGCCAAAAATTTCAGGTTTTTTAAAGTGAAATCCAGTGCTCAGATTCACAAATCACAGCTGTGGCATCCACGCACGTGGCGTGTTTTCTGTCAGCAGCGCTGCCTCTTCGGAGCACTGTACAACACATGGCGACACCTCCGTATTCAATTCTCCAGCTTCTTTCAGCAATTCTGTTGTGATACCTCAGCAGTCTGACACCCTCTCATCTTCGTTACACAACACAGCACCTGCCCAATTTCCTCTGCAATGACCAATTCAACTAACTTTTCATTTTTCTGATGTCCTGCCTGGTGACCCTGCATGCCCACCCGTGCTCTTACAGGTATCCACCTTTTGAAAGATGTATATACAGTCCATCATTTACTTTTATGTTGCAGATTCTTTGCTCTTCAAAGTCCTTTACAGATCTTCACACTCAGTTTGCATTTGACTCAACACAGTCTGGCTGGGTTTTTTTGTTGGAATCATTAGGGGCCGATACCCATATGTTCGAGGGTATCTTTGTAGTCTGAGTAACTCCTAACATTTGTGCTTTCAGCGGGCCACTGTTTCTGCTTGCTTATATACAGATGCAGATGCCTTATGTGACTTTTTACAATGTGTTTAAGCAGCCTCCCATGCCAAGCCTGAGGATATTAATTTTCTCCCTCCTGACTTTCTCCTGTTTTCAACTGGTCTGCTGTTATTCAGGTGTGGGAAAGGTACTTCAGTGTCTAAAAAGCCCTAAAAGTTAAAAGACAGATATGTACACAAGTAATTCAGACCTTTTCTGAAACTCTTTGAAGTCTTTTTGTATATTTTCTTTGTATTATAAATGGTAAGTTTGCCTAAATGCAACAGGAGTGTAATTCTTGAGTTCACTGCTCATGCCACACATGCAGTATAAGGCAATTAAAATATAAAACTGAAAAAAAACCCTGATTTATTTTCTTATTAGCTACAGATATTAGCATCACTGCCTCATACCAATTAGCTGCAATAAAAAGATAGAAATACCAGAATATTTCTCCTCAGTTTTAGGAGTGTCGCATTTTTTACATAAGCAAAACTAAAAATAAACATACCTCTTGTATAATAAAGAGCAAATGTAGCATGAAGTGTCACTTTATCCATGCAGTCACCTTTCTGGACCAGGGGTTTGAATGTATAATCCCTCTGGAGCCACAACAGGGTATTGTCATTGTTTAACCCCAGCCAGCAACTAAGCACCAAGCAGCTGCTCACTCACTCCTCCCCACCCTGGCAGGATGGGGAGGAGAATCGGAAAAAAAAAAGTAAGACTCGTAGGTTGAGATAAAAACAGTTTAATAATTGAAATATTATAATAATAATAATGATAATAATAATAATGAAAAGGGAGATAACAAAAAAAAAGAGAAATAAAATCCACAAAAGACAAGGGATGCACAATGCAATTGCTTACCACCTGCTGACTGATGCCCAGCCAGTCCCCAAGCAGCAACCAGCCCCCCAAGCCAATTGCCCCCAGTTTATATACTGAGCATGACATTCTATGGTATAGAATATCCCTTTGGCTAGGCTAGGTCAGTTCTCCTGGCCATGCTCCCTCCCAGCTTTTTGTACACCTCCTCGCTGACAGAGTATGGGAAACTGAAAAGTCCTTGACTTGGGCTAAGCACTACGTAGCAACAACTAAAAACATCAGTGTGTTATCAACATTATTCTCACACTAAATCCAAAACACAGCACTGTACCAGCTACTAGGAAGAAAATTAACTCTATCCCAGTCGAAACCAGGACAGGTATGAACATGCAAATTCCAAAGTGGTAAGAAATCTACATTTTCAGTTATGGAAATCTTCTCAGTAGCTATTTTTCATGTACACTTTGGCCTGTCAACATTTGCAACCTTTTGGTTAACAATGAGTTTGTTTCTGAACCTTTCTAAATATTTTAAAAATAATTAAAATGCTGTGTGAACTCCTATACTGCCAAGCATTTTTTCTTCCCACACCACAGACTTTAGGTACCAAAACCAAAGCACAAAATCTCTTTTCTGTAGGAAGGAATATCTCTCTTGGTTAAACTTGCTCCTACATAAGTCTACATCCACTTCCCAGGTCAGATTTTAAAAGAAGCAGTTTTCACCCATTTTGCAGCTCACTAAGGTCTTAGCCACTCTATCACACATGCAGCTGTTTCTCTATTCAAGTCTCTGATATTCAGAACTTAAATGGTACCTAAGCTCTCGTGCATGCCTTTAATTGGGGAGGACCTCTGGAAAAGCCTGGATTTCATCCTCTCCTAAAACAGGAACAGTCCTCCTTGGGGAAAATCAAACAGCTTATGTTAAGACTGCTCCACTTTCACCTCAAAAAACTTCATCCCTGACCTGGAAAGCCTCCTACGGTCTCCAAGGATTGCACTAGAGCAACAGTATTTAGACTGAGAAGGCAGCACCAGTATATCTAAGATCAGGCTCTTTGTGAATTTTAAAAATCATGAATAGGAAATAAATTTATACGAAAAATGCTTCAGTATTTATTTTGCAAACAGAGACTCAGGGGATAAAAACAAATTGAACATCAATAGTCAAAGGATAACTCTACTGTTGCTGCCCCATTGACAAAGATTAAAGCTATGTCTGTAATTAATACAAAATTAGCTTGCAAGCCAAAACAAGAAGGCTAAAGTCACCGATAACAGCTCCACTGCTCCCGCGTGCATAGAAAGCAGCACATTTGGTGGGGTTTGTTTCCAGGCGGCTGTTAACTCACCAGCAGGAGGAAACACGCAGTGGCACACTGTATCGTTGTGGTTTACAACAAAAGCCCTCTCTGTAGGCTTGTGTTGATAAAAGTCTCCGGCCTTGAGTCTTGGATATGATACCACTGAAGGCCTATTAGTACAACAGCTAAGCTCAGCACCTCGTCTGCTGTTCCGTGGAGGCACATGGGACTCAACACTAGCTACAAATGGCTCGGAGATGGAGCTAGTAAGAACCGAGCTTTAAAGAGAAGGAACTAGAAAAAGCAAGACAAGTGGCTTGCATAAGCGTTATTTGTCCAACATTTACAGGCTCAAGTCGCTGCAAAGAATGAGATTTTTCCTTTTTTTCCACATACATGGTCAGAACAGATGAAATAACTGCTCTTTTGCATACATCCTGCAGGAACAGGAAGACAACAATGGATACTGCATCCCTGCTGTACAATCCAGGGAGCATATAAGAGATTTTCTGTTTTAAAAACTGAACATGAAAAAGGGGGAGTGAACTGAGAAGCTGACATAAGGTACCAAGAATATGTCGCTATCCTTTTTTTGGTGAAAATGGATAATCTTTTTCAAATTTTTAAAGAACAAACTAGAGAACTGTTATTTTAGAACAGGGTCTCTTAAAAAAAGCCTGTCTGCAAAGAAGGTGGCACAGAGGTCGTCCTACCACCCATCCAGCACAGTTGCTTAAGAGTGTAGTTGGTGCCGTCACACAATCACAGGATGGTTGAGGTTGGAAGGGACCTCCGGAGGTCATCTCGTCCAACCCCCCTGCTCAAACAGCGACACCCAGAGCAGGCTGCCCAGGACCATGCCCAGATGGCTTTTGAGTATCTCCAAGAACAGAGACTCTACAACCTCCCCGGGCAACCTGTGCCAGTGCTCGGTCACCCTCACAGTGAAAAAGTGTTTCCTGATGTTCAGAGGGAACCTCCTGTGCTTCAGCTTGTGCCCATTGCCTCTGGTCCTGGCGCTGGGCACCACTGACAAGAGCCTGGCTCTGTCCTCTTTGTACCTCCCTTCAGGTATTTGTAGACATCGATGAGATTCTCCACGAGCCTTCTCTTCTCCAGGCTGAACAGACACAGCTCTCTCAGCCTCTCTATCATCCAGGACCCTTTGTGGGACTCCCTCCAGTATGTCCATGTCTCTCCTGTACTGGGGATCCCAGAACTGGACCCAGCACTCCAGGTGTGGCCTCAGCAGTGCTGAGCAGAGGAGCAGGATCACCTCCGTTCACCTGCTGTCAATACTTTGTCTAATGCAGCCCAGGACACCATTCACCTTCTTTGCCACAAGAGCACATTGCTGGCTCAAGCTGCTTTCCAGCCGGTCAGACCCCAGCATGTACTGGTGCTGGGGGCTGCTCCTCCCCAGGGGCAGGACTCTGCAATTCCCCTTGCTCCTGGTACCTACCACTTACAAATTCAAATTCTGGGTGTGGGATAACTCCTAGGGGCTCTCTGTAGCAGAGCAGAAGGTGACATCCCCTGGACACAGCACTGATCAGCTGCAGCCAGCCACAGGTACAGCTGCCCCACCAGAAGCCAGACTTGTGTCAGCATGTAAATGACCTGTGATCCTCAATCCCATGTTGGCTACATCCTTCTGCAAGCCCCACTTTACAATCTGCACTATATCAGCATCCCCTAATTTAAAGCTCCACATGCACGGAATTGCCAGACTATGCTTGTGGAAGTTAACCCCTTCCTGTACCAAACACGCATCACTACCAGGCCTGAGGGACAAAAATCCACTAAAGAGGATCATGCAGGAGAGTGAAGAAAAAGGCAAGTTTAAGTTTGCAGTGCATACCGTCAGCCACAACACTCCTCTACCGCTAAACTGAAACACCAGTTGCAGGAAGAGAAAGCAGTACTGCACTTCTCCCTGCCACCAAACCCTCACTCTTTAGCATACAACTGACTTAATAGCACTAATTTTTTTTTTGCAAGAGCTTGCTCCTATCTGCATAAAATCAGGCTGATACAGACACACGTCACAGGTACTGGAGTGTTAACAAAACCAGGTAGCTAGGTGTTTAAAAGGTATAAATCTCTCAGCTCTGGTCATTTACCTACAGCAATCTTCACACTTATTTTTTCTGAATTCAATCTTTCTAAGTGCCAGTTGCTGATGAACTGCAGGGAGCATGATTTTTATTAAATGATGAACACTAACATTTCACAGTTACACCTCAGAAAATCGATTACCACCTATTGACAGATAGCTTAAGCAGAGAAATTCCTGAGGGTTTTTTGGTTTTTTTCATTCCTCTAGACTCCAGTGAAAGGAAGCCTTTTCTGTTTAAAGCTCATGCTTTTTTTAAGCATCAGTGTCATTAATTATACAGGCTAATACTTAATCTAGAAAATACAACTGCTATGTGGAGCAGGGCACGCATCGTGCCGGGTAGAACACAGAAATTGCAAAGACTTGGAAATTCTCCTTCCCAGGGAATCACTGCACTGCAATGTATAGTTTCTGCCTAGTTCAGAAAACCAAGTGAAAACAAGTTTTCTTGATTACTGTATTTCCTGAATAAAATATTATTTACTGCTGCTTAAAACTGACAACTCGTGCTAATTTTACCACTGCCCAAGAACTAATATTTCAGTAATTCTCACAGCTGGGAGAAGCGAAGAAGTGACAAAAATCAGCCAAGGGTTTCCAGGTTCCCAGACTGCCAGCCACGAGGTCCAAACCTCCAGGGCTTTGATGTCCCAGGATAGCTACAACCAGCTCCTCAGGCCACCTCACTTCTGCACGGACCCATGTCCCATGGTGCCGGATGACTCCAGCACTTTCAGGCTCCGTGCTCCACAGCTGGGGATGAACCCCCAGGTTGCCTGCCTCCAGAAAACCCGTAAGAGAAGACTCCCCCTGCTCCATGGTCTGGCACCTGCCCTACCCTGACAACATCTCTGCAGGTGCTGGAAACCAGAACATGGCCAGGCAGGTCTGTCAAGGCCAACCCCGCAGGAGTTTGGGGGTCCCATCACTTGTTTCATAGACCAGGCTTCTCCTCCCGGGCCAACTACGGGTGTTGATGTCCCTGTCGAGAACCAGCTGCACCGTGCTTTTTGTCCACCCTATGCCTGAGCGCTGAAATGGGAAACACATAAATGCTGAGTTATTGGCTATCTGCCTGCTTTGCCAAGTAAATAATTCAGCTAATTTCCTCATAATAATGACCTCCCATTTTGGTGGGAAATCAATCCTCTGCTTCTGGGCTAGTTTGCTTTCTCCAGTACTTCCCTAGGGCTGTTTTTAACCAAACCTGTTGGGGAGGATGATAACAGAAATCACCTGGAAACCAGCATCCATCAATTCATCGTAACTGGTCAGACCCCACAGCACAACACGTTCCCATAACCAGACACAGACACCACTTCTTTCCCTACCATTTACCCTACTGCTAACGCTAATCAGTTCCCAGTGTACGTGCTTTCCAGAAATGAGATGGACTTGTTAGGCAAAATTAAAGATGGAGTCACAAGTGAGTAAGGGCTTCAGGGTTCACTCACACAAATTAAAATACACAATTGATACTGGAATGTAAATCAAGAGTATGAAATTAAATCTTCATGTTAAGAAGGGAAAAAAAAAGATTAATTCTTGCTTTCACTTCAGTCAATATAATTGACTGGAACAACAATTTAGAAGATTTGACAGACTGTTCACCAAGATACCCTGGAAAACTGAACTGTTGTACCATACCTCTACATAACTAGCATAAAACCGTTTCCCAATGCATTGGCAAATTCCATGTATTAAATTGCCAGGAATATTTTCTCCCCAAATTTGGCTACACTGGCAACACTAGAATGTGACTATATGTATACATCCCATTTGACTACCAAGGACATAGTCAAGAAAAGAGACAAAACAAAAAAGAAAGAAAATCACATCAAAAAGAAAATCAAACTGCATTAACAGATAATACTTGAAGTACAGATTCATTATAGGTGGTCTATAGGTAACTGTTTACCTCAGGTCCACATGCATAATGTCTCATGCTACTACTCCCTTGAGTGATGAATTAATCCACACAGAAAAGCTCTGTGACAAGTCACATCACAAGAGTCATGAAATGGAGGTCACTGTGCCAGCTAGCAAATGACACATTAAAAAGGAAAAAAAAAAAAGGCAGAAAATGCTCTTTATACTTTCCACTTCACTATGAACGTGAGGGATTTATTTCACTAATCCATGGCTGGCAGTGTCAGGGCTACTTGGAGCTGCAGAGACGGAGAGAAATATCCAATTTTCAAATCCCTTCCAGCTACATAAAGGTAAGAAAGAAGAGCTCTTCTGCCACCACTGAGCTGTTATTGCACCGCTGCCTGTATTAGGCCAACACCATTTTCTGAAGAGGCTAAATTAGAGGAAGACACGTCACAAACGGCTTCCTCCTGTAACTAGGACAGCCAACTAACATGGCCAAGATAGTGCCCAAACATATCTTTTTACAGCATGCTTATTTGTAGTTTATTTTGCCTGCCCATTTACAATGTTATATCCCTATATAGCATGAGGGGGAGGAACTGCACAAGCAACATTGCCTATCCAAATATAAGCTTATTCAGAATATTTAAGCATTAGGTCACAATTTACCCTTCTGGGGGAAAAGCAGTGTCCTTTCTTACAAAGTGTAATAAAAATGAGGCAATATTTGACAGTACCTCAAAGTGTGAGACAGAATACACATATCTAGTTTGGCCCTTCTATATTTTCTTCTTCTTCTTCCTCAGGCAAGCAAATCTATAAAGCCTCTCATCTAATGTGTTAGATTAATAAATGATGAAGCTACAAACAAGGGAGCCCCAACCTTCCATGATGAGTGCTCAATTATTTTGCATTTAACAAGAGTAAAGGAAAATGAAATTAATTTAATCTCTGTAATTGCCAAACTAAATGTCACAATCTTGCCTATTATAACAGATCAAAACAATACATTTACATTTACCAAATTGTTGTAAAAAGTGTGATTTTTACTCTGAATAGCTTCCATCCCTGGAAAAGCACATACCAAACGTTGCAGCAGTGGTCACGGAGATCATGCTTTTCTCCAAAACTAGGCTCTGGATCAGAGCTACTTTTAAGCTAAGCTCTATGACAGCATTTCAAAAGAAAGTGAAATTATATGTTGTAATGTGCTTGGTGAATACTCCTTACTAGAGTAAGTCTGGAACCGCAGGTTTTCTTACAGTGCAGGGCCTAACAGTCTGAGTGTTGGTCTATATACTCTACTAGAAGGAAAAGTAGCTATTATTTATTAAAGGAAGAAACTTCTGCAAGCAATGCAATTTGTAAGAGCATCACCCTCAACACCGCCAGTAGCAAATTCTTGAGCAATTTCTTCCTGCATCTCCCTTACACTCCAGTCTCTTAAACCAGCGTGCCTGGGTGGAAGCCTGAGGGGCAGCAGGGAAGAGAGCGTGGTATAGGCACCAGTACTTCTCCACACCCCTCACCGCTAAATCTGTGCCCCTCTTCCACCACTCTTCCTAACTCCTGCTCCTGTTCACATCTGACCTCCTCAACACCCCCCCACCTTGGCACAATCCCTAGAAGGGGACTTCAGGTCATCTCTCGCTGTGTACCTCTTCTACTTTGAAATCATCTTGCCTGGACGTGAGTAACAACTCCCTATCAGCAGCACCCCAGGTGAGTTTTCTCTAGAGCCCTGTACAGTGGCACTAGCCCTTTCGTACACCTCTGGAAACAGCCCGCCTGAGGCAACTGAAGATTCTCCTTTGCCTTTCTTGTGGCCACATCCCAGTGGTGGCTCACAGCCGTGTGGCAACAAGCATATCCAGGTCTTTGTCTCCTTCAGTCACTTCCGAACGACGAGCCTCTAATCCCTTTGGCTTCAGCTGCAAAATTCGCATTGATTGATAATGGATTTTCCACTGATGTAGAATCAGGCACTTCGACTACACCACTACGAATTAACAGAAGAGAGCTCTGTTAATCCTTTATAAGCAAGCTTAATCTTTTGGTTTATAGAAGAAGGAGCGAAGGCCTCCTTTTCTCCAATATCAGGCAGAATGTGACTATTATTTCAGAAATTTTTCTCATTTTATTTGATTGAAATCAGGTTTTTTTTGGAGGACACAAATCCAGACAACACCACAGATGCACACTTCTGCCAGGTAAAAAAGGAAGAGTTGGAGCTATGAATCCTGAAGCGGAAAGCTGGGATCAGCACTCTGGGACTTACAGTTACTCCATAGAAAGTGCTGTCACCTGGAAACAGCAGACTGACAAAGCCTTTATACCATTCACCTTTCAATTAAACAAGAGTAACATCTGAAACCTCACATTAAAATAGCTGTAAGATTTGTTAGGGTTCTCTCTCAATGATGTGATTTGAACATTTCCTGTACATTAGCCATAGTTAGGGCTATTAAACTGCAAGCAAGTATTAGCACCTTTAAAGACTGTTACAGAACTTGGCTAATAACTCTAAAGCAATCAAGTCATCAGAAAGATGAACTGATCTTATAATAAGACACTTTTTCCATTAAAATGAGATTTTGTTAGATCAACTCAGATACACTTTATTAAGTCAGCGTGTAGCAGAACGGCTCTTCTTTTTTTGCGGGAAAGGAAATTCATCACTACGCTACAATGTCTGGTAAACAGGAGCTCAGTCATGCAAACCCTTGGTCAAATGAGAAACCACTGCTCTCAAAGACTTGTCCCATTGCAGTCAGCAGTCTGAGCAAGGATACTTAACAGCAGTAAAATCTTGAAAGATCAAGCCCAAATATTACAGTTGTAATTGGTACTGCACATCAAACAACCCTTAATTTAATGTCCTATCCTGTAGTGCACTAGATGCAAACATTTCACTGATTTAGTAATTCATCATAAGCACTGCTTCTATGCTAGGATGAAAAGAAGTCTTAAATACAGCAGCTAAGTGGTTCCTCTAAAACACTGGAATGCCACATATCTCTGTAGGACAATAAAATGTTTATCTTTTGTCATGCATTTCATTGCCGCTGTTTAGTTGGGTGACCTTCTGAAAGGAGCAGTGGAGGCTGATGTACACCTTCATTAAAGCCGAGGCTCCTTCTTCCCCCATGCCTGCAAGAACAATAAGCGCGGGAGGGAAGAGGTGAGCAATCCACAGAGTAATGAAGAGATTTTGTTCCAGAGGGTTATCAATTAT
Source organism: Buteo buteo (assembly GCF_964188355.1). Classification (NCBI taxonomy): domain Eukaryota; kingdom Metazoa; phylum Chordata; class Aves; order Accipitriformes; family Accipitridae; genus Buteo; species Buteo buteo. The sequence goes on from NC_134173.1 coordinate 47,202,797, forward strand.
TTATGAGTAAATCCCCAGACGAACACATCCGAAGCTGAACCGCTTTTAATACTTTCACTTCTGTACACACAGCACAAGACAACCAGATGCGAGCTAAATTGGATGTCTGACTATTCCAGGTGTCAAATAGTGAGTTGAATCTAGACTTTAGTAAATCACTGTTATGTTTTTTAAAGTACAACAGTCTCCTAGATTTACAGGTCTTTCACAAAATTCCTCCAACACTCACAGAAATAATTCTTTATAGTATTTCCCACTCATCAAGATCTCAGCAAAGGAAAAGCTCATACTGAAGAATTTCTGTAATTATGCTGACATAGTTGTCTAAACAGTCTAATATTCAAACTCTTACAAGCATATTGCCCAGCTCTGAACGGAATTTTATTCCACAATGGAATGAAATGGACCTGAACTTTTCCTATCGAGAAAAGATAAGACCAAGTTATGGTCTTTTTCTCCAAAACAGGGTTTCTCCTTTTCAAAACAAAGCACTCATCTTTAAAGTAAAATTGTTTTATAACTGTGCTTTTTAAAAGAGAAGATCCAAAGACTCTTTCTGTGATTTGGGAAATACAAACATTAGATGTTGGTATTCTCCATGAAGCTAGGACAGTGAAACCCAACAGCTGTATTTGCTCAGCACGCTTTCCACAAGAAGTCATTAATCTATTTGCCAATGCTGTCGCTGGAAACAGTCATCCTGCAAGTCTCGAAATGAAACCAAACCCACTGTCACGCAGTGAACATCCGGATCCACAGTTCTTTGAGCTCCTCTTCCCCACAACTTCCAACCAACAAGACGCCGCCAAAGTCAACACCACCACCACAGTCATACTTCAAGGACCGTGTCTCGGCAGCTGCCACGACAGCCCCGAGGCCCCCTTCAACACCAAGTTCAGGTGAACCCAGGAACCAGGCGGGGGCACCGCCAGGACGTGCCCTGCAGAGCAGCCCCCCGGACAGGTTAGGGTCTGGCCAAGCGGCGGCACACCACGCGCAGGCTGCCCCAGAGGCGGGCTGCCAGCCGTCCCGCGCTTGCAGGGGCTCTCTTGGTGCAGCCTGGGCTCAGCGACGGGGTCCTGAGCCGGGCTGCGGCCACGGGGGAGCAGACAGCAGCCAGTGCAGGTTCCCCGGCCTCTCAAAGCCTCATCCGCAAGCTGCCTTCCAACTGGATGAGTTCAGGGAGAAGCTCATCGAATAAGGTGGTTCGAACCACACGTGGAATGAGCACTTTCCGCCTTTTTTGCAGAACAACCGCAGGAGAAGAGCTGGGTCTTTGGTGCGCTCTCTGCCCCCTCACATTTAGGCCGGGATTGACCCCAGCACCTCCACAACTCCAAGAGCAAGCTCCACTGCTGTCCTAGCCTGGCTAGACTAAACTGCTTCAGTACCAAAAAAAAACCCCAACCACTTAGAAATCCATTTTGGATTTGTTTGCATTACTTTGGAGGGTTTGTTATGTATTTGGATGAAAGGAGTCCATTAAGTACATCTATATTTACTTCATTACAGCGTGGCTCTTGAAGTTAGATGAAAAGATTTACTCTGGCCAAGTTTGTTTATTCATCAACATGAGCTAAGATATGTTTTCAAAGGCTCATCCTCATTGCATTCACATGAAAGCATGCAGATTTTTTTCAATGATTGTATCACATTCTGAGAGCTGGAAAAGGACAAAAGAAACTTCTGCGAGTATTACAAAACTAAGGATCAGCACAGGAACATTTCCTACCATTTCCAGTTATTTATGGGGGGCGGGGGAAACCCACCCCCTCCCACCTGGAGTCATTCTTTCTCACCCTGCAGATGTATCAACAGCCACAAACTGTAAGTGGATGATCAGCCATGTGCTGGTTTTGGCTGGGATAGAGTTAATTTTGTTCATAGTAGCTGGTATGGGGCTAGTGGTTTTGGATTGTACTGAAAACAGTGTTGATAAGACAGGGGTGTTTTCGTTACTGCTGAGCAGCCCTTACACAGAGCCAAGGCCTTTTCTGCTCCTCACCCCACCCCACCAGCCAGTGGGGTGGGGGGGCACAAGGAGTTGGGAGGGGACACAGCTGGGACAGCTGACCCCAACTGACCACAGGGATATGCCAGACCATAGGACGTCATGCTCAGCATACACAGCTGGGCAAGAAGGAGGAAGGGGGGACATTCAGAGTTACAGCCTTTGTCTTCCCAAGTCACCGTTCTGGGTGACGGAGCCCTGCTTTCCTGGAGATGGCTGAACACCTGCCTGCCCATGGGAAGTGGGGAATGAATTCCTTGTTTTGCTTTGCTTGCATGCACTGCTTTTGCCTTACCTACTAAACTGTCTTTATCTCAACCCATGAGTTTTTTCACTTTTACTCTTCCAATTCTCTCCCCCACCCCACTGGGGGGGAGTGAGCGAGTGGCTGTGCGGGGCTTAGCTGCCAGCTGGGGTTAAACCACAACAAGCCACCATGCCCCTAGCCTAGATAATGGCGACTGGCACGCTGCTTACCCAGGGACACCAGAAGTGAAGGGTTAACCCCACTGAAGCACAAGAGTTTAAGCAAATGCAGTCTCCCAGGTTTCTAATTTTTTAATCTGCACTTTGACAAGAACAATTAATATTTTTTTTTCATAGTACTGTTGAAGAAGAGCTCTTCATAACTGCTAGCAAAGCATTAGGTAGAAATACAGCCCACCACTGACCAACCCCAGCTGTACAAGTCCTAGCTATCGGTGACAGGAACCCAGACATGACTTGGTACTTGCCTGCCTTTAGTGTCAAAATTTTATCCCCAAGTTATGCAAATATTTAAATGACATTTATGGACAGTATCTTCCCTCGTGAGTTTACACTTTCCCACGGAAGACTTCCAGAGTGATTAACAATGCTGATCTTTATCCTTCACACTGACTATTCATTCATCCTTTCTAGAACGAATACTGCTTACATACGACCCAAGAGGGCTGTAACAAGGCAGTATTTATCTGCCTTAATAATCTACCGCCACTGCTTTAATTAAAACTTGGTTATATCACATCCACAAAGCGGAGGAACGCCTCCCGTCACTCATCATTTTCACCTGACAGCTGTGCTTGGTGCACCTTTGCAGGAGCAACCTTTGGAGGTCCCACCAGCTGCAGCTCACCCTCCCCACCCCAGGTAACTGTGGGCAAAGTGTTGGAAAAACCACTTCACCACGGAAGAAAAGCAGAGCGAAACTCAGAGGGGTTTGCAGCTTAGGGCCTCAAGTGAGTCATCGAGCACCTGCGGGTTGGTATTTACCCCAGTTCATGAGCAGGGCAGCGCTGCCTGCGCGGCACATGGGGTTTTCGGGAGGTGAGGGGCCAGGGGGAAGGTGAGCCGGACATGGCACACGCGCCCGTGAGAGACCTACGGAGAAGCCACGGCACAGTGCAGCAAATCAGAGTATGAGGGACATCAGGATGGAGATGGGGGAGCAGCAACCAAGGACACCTCAACTCCCTTTGGTAAATTTGCAGCTGAATCTTCAGGCTTCAGCTTCTTCATCTGCATAGCAGGATTTTACAGGACTTCCAAGAGCCCTCAAAAATGCACAGTGATTTCAAAGTCTAGAGTTTATTACTAGCGGTATTACACAAATGAGTGTGCACTGCTTGCCTTTTCCACGTTTTAATCAACGTAAGCAGTATCTGATGATACAAACGTTTAAAAACACACCATTTTCCCAAGGAAGAAGCGGTCCTGAACTTCTTCCCTCCCCAGAACAGAAGTTTTTTGGCATCATTATACACAATATAAGACCTGCAACTGATAGCATCCTTGGGATGCAGGGATGGGCAGCGAGCAGCCAGTGCAGCCTCCTTGCAAGCTACAGGCTGTACAACCAGGGCCTCATCCAGCACGTCTTCCCTGCTGGCTCCACGCGGGTCCTGGGCCAGCAGTTGCCATTCATTCAGTAGATACTCAAACTTGGGAGGGGGTTCTCTTTGCCCCTTCACCCTGCCTGGGCTCCCTCCCGGGCTCCCCCCCGGCCGCAGCACAGCCACCAGGCTGCAATACGCCTGCCCTCCTGCCACCGCTCTGGGGCTGAGCTACCCTCGCACCCTGCACCCGAAATCCACTCCGTTCTCAACACCTGGAAGCAGAGGCATCGCTATAGGAGCCTGGGTGATGTTATTTGAATGATTTATTGTTTCAGTTAAGCGTTAAACAATGTTTTCAAGCCTTCTTGGTCTATTAATCTCATTCTTACATTGTATTTTGCAGTTACAAATGATACGGTGTTGGAACTACTTTGAAAAAGCCCCTCTGTTCTCCATCCTCATCCTTACTGGAAGGAAAAAGACTGTGTCCTGTTCCAGTCATTGAACTCTACAGCACTTTGCCATCAGCATCAATGAGCTGATAAACAGATTTAAGTCCTTTGTGTGTCAATGAAGCCTGCACCGCACCAGGAAAGTGTTCCTTAACTAAATGCCACCGCACAGCCAGTAAGGAAAACTTGATTGCATTGCTTGTGGATTCCTCAGAACGGTGCTTCTTAAAATATAAATTATCTCTAGATTATTGAGCACTTCTTATTTAGGACTTGAAATCCAGTTGCCACTTTCTGATCAATATAACTTTAATAGTAGGATAAATTTAGAGCTTAAGTTATCTAGCAGCAGTCATTTGTATATAATACATGATCTAAAGCCACACTCATGTTCAAATGCATGGTGATGAGGCTTACGAGGAGCACCGTGCCTTAAAATGCAATGGATTACCTGTTTCTTTTCCTCATTAAATGACATTTCATGAAAGGAACCGAACAAAAGATAGGTGAGCTTGCTGAGTGTCATATCCCACAACCTTTACTCATATGAGCAACGTGTTGCCTTCAGATCAGCTTCTCATTTGAAAGTTGCAGATCCCCATTGCTGACCTGAATATTGATTTTATGTTAATAAAATCCTGTGTTGAAATACTGGTTAAAGATAAAATTGCTCTTGTACTTCAGGCCTGCATGATGTTGCGCATACTGTACTCACTATTTTCTTTTTCAGCGAGGGCAAAAGACGCTCACTCCTTACAGGAGATGCTCCACAGGTTGCATAATTTGGCCCCGTGTTAAATAAGCTAACACCTGAATGAATCACTTTTCCAGTAAGAGGAGGCGCTTTGGCTATAATGAAGCTGCGCACCTCACATATAGGTACATTTATCAGGGCAACATTTTCAAAGATGTAAAATAAGAAATGCTGGAATTTGAAATTTCTGCTTCTGTATTGTCTAAGTAAGAGAAACGTACACAATGACGACGTACTTCCATTTACCTACCGGGTATCCTTAGCAGTGCTTGTTTCTGCAAATTCTCTTAACAGACACTGCTCCTATCATCATTTAACTGCAACGCAGACAGACTTCAAGAGGACTAAGGAGGATTTGCTTCTGCTTTCACACAGCGCACTTATTTTTTTGAAGTTTAATTTAATAAAATAAGAACTCCGGATAAAAGTTAATCGAGCACGGCTGCTAAGAAGGGGAAAAAAATCTTCTGCCGAAATTTTAACTTTGCTTTTTCTCTCTCGCTCTTTTTCTGCATTTGTTGCTTAATGGCACGGTATTGTTTCAAAGGCCATTCCTTTTACAAACGTAATCAACTCAAGTATTCAGCACCACAGATGATATATTACTCTCCTTAAAGCCAAATCTCTGAGGGATAGATTAGAAAGAAAGGTTAAAGAGCTCTATCGTTCAAAGCATTATGGTTCAGGCACCTATAAATCACTATGTTTGTTTATTTAGATAATTTGGGCCACTGGCGTAGGTAACATTCAAGCTACACACAACTTTCTGGTATGAACGCTGCCAGTTTCTTCCTTCCCCCCTCAGAAGCACTAAGGTAAATAAATGCTCCAAGCAGCACGCACGGCAAATGAGGTGCTAGGACTAATTTGTGCTTGCAGCTCTCTTCGCAACGCTTTGAAAAGCAGCCCCTGCTCTCCCCTGGTGATCCCTTCCTCTTAAAGAGTTTCCAAGACCGAGAGCAGATGCCACTGCGAACCAAACCGGAGGCTGTCACCATGTAATAGGATTTGAATGAAAATACAGTTAAGGGGCTGACTCGCAGCAGTCAGAGCCGGGGGACGCGGAGGAGAACCCCGCCGCCGCGGGATGCCGCACAAGAACCCCGGCCGGGGGGGGCCGGGTCCTGCCCGCCCCGCCCCGTGCCCCGCACCTCGCACCGCTCCGGGCCAGATCGGCCCCCAGAGAACCAAATGGCCGCCGCGCCCGCAGCGCGGACCGCGGCCGGACAGGGGCAGCCCTGCGGTGCGCGGCGCGCCGAGCCCCGCAGCCCTGCGGCAGCCCCGCCACCAGCCTCCCGCACCCGCGCAGCCTCCCGCAGCCGCGCAGCGACCCGCGCCCGCAGCGACAGCACCCACCGCCCACCCACCCCCCCTCCAAAAAAAAAAGAGAAAAAAAAAAAAACAACCAACAAACCCCCAATCCAAAAAAAAACCCCAAACCAGCACCACAGACACGACAACTTCGCGCACCGCCCCCAACTCACCGGGAGGCGCCGGCCCCGCGGAGAGGCGCGCCCGGGGATGCCGCCTCCCGCGGAGCGCTGCCCGCGGAGCGCAGCCCGCAGGGGCCGGGCAGCGGCGCGGCGCGGCGCGGCGAGGGAGGAGCAGCGGCAAGTTGCGGCGCGTCTCTCTCCTCTCCCCTCCCCTCCTCCCCTCCCTCCCCCTCCTCCTCCTCCTCCCGCTCCGTCCCCTCCTCCGCCCGGCAGGCGGGCCGGGGGCAGGCGGCCGAGAGGGACGGAGCGCGGCCGCGGAGCGCGGCGCGGGCAGGCGCCCGGCAGTGCGCATGTCCCCGCGCCCGCCGCCGAGAGGCGACCGATGCGGCGGCGGCGGCGGCAGCGCAGGCCCGCCGCCCCCTGCGCGCCCCCCCGCGCACCGCAGCGCGCCTTTGCGGAGGCTGCCGCCGCAGCGCCTCGCTCCGCGGAGGCGGGGGAGCCACGGGGCACGGACGTGCCAGCCGGCGCCGGGCTGCCCGCTTCGCAGCGCTGCCGGCGGCCCCGGGGAGGGGAAGGGGGGGGGGGTGTTTGGGGGTCTCGGTCGCCCCTCCGCGTAGCGGGGAGCGCCGGCGGACGAGAGCTGGGGCCGGCGGCCGGGGCTGCAGCGGCGGCTTGCTGGAGCCGCCGCCCCCGGCTGCAGGCTGCTGGGCTGGGGGGTGCTCCGGTGGGCAGCCTGGAAAAGGAGGAGAAAAGGATGAATCGGGGCGTCCTATTATCCCCCCCCCGTTGAGTGAGCATGACTAATGAAGACAGGTGTTATGACAAAAGGGACCTCCGCGTAGTTATTGGTGGCTTTTTAATGTGGTACCGAGGTCTTTAAGTGAAAGAAATAACCGTATTTTACGCGGCGTAGGGAAGTGCAAGGACTTTGAGTGAAAAGCGCTGTAAGAGCAAAGGCAGGAAAGGCTGCAAAGGCAAAATGCCTAACTTAGATCTCTGGGGATTTTTTAGGGAAATTGCACAATTACTATAAGTTTCCACCCAGATGTAAGGACTGACCTAACACCCAGTGAGTTTCTTGCTTCCTGAGAACAAGTTCAAACCCCGTATTCCATTCTGCAGTAACACACATGCCACATACGTGGCAGGCTCAAGGTTTGAGCCTGAATCTGCATTTGATGCTTAGCAAGCAAGGGTTTACCTATGCAGGGAAGTGTTGGGGTTTTTGTTTGCCTGTTTGTTTGGGGTTTTTTTAATAATCCAAATACACTATCATCAAATATGCTATCATCAGCATTTTCATCTTCATCTAATCTTTGGCAAGATTGTAGCTCAGTTTATTATCTATATGCGCATCCATCCAACGAATCCTCAGAGCTGATCCTTTCTTCACATCGTCTTTCAGTATTGCCAGCTGTTGGGTTCCTCTGTTGATTTGCTTGTTGGTTTTTTTTTCTTCTGAGCCTTCTTTAAGCTCTTTGTCCAACAACTTGTGTCCTCACTGGGCAACGTAGTCCACGTCTAGCAGAGCCCAGCCCATCTCAGTTCGTCCGCATGGCTCCTGCAAGAAAATGTGTATTATTCTATCATGTAGCCTGCCAGCCCTTGTAATATCCAGCTGATTATTGTCATTTTACCAATCTGGTGTTGCTTTTCTTCTCTGTTCCTAACATGCCACTATACTGGCACGTTGTAGCTGACCTAATGATGTCTTTCTCAGACTTTGTTCTCTGGTTTCCTTTGCCCATCCTTCTTGCAGAGAGTTCCCCATCTAATCCTTCCATTAGTAACGAGCAGGCTTTGTGAAACCCCCGACATCTGCATCCATATCCCACATGGTGACTCTGCAATGAGCCCAACTATCTGAATGACTTTTAACTCTTTCGCCTCCATTTGTGTTGGTTTCTTGCCATTGTAGTCAATGAAGATTTGCACGCAGGGAGCACTTTTGTTCTACCTCTGTCCTCCCTCATTCTAGACCAGCGGTTCCCCAGCTCTGCTCAAAGATCGCGGATGTCCTATAAAGCCCTGGTGGGCCATCATAGCCATTTGGTGCCTCCGTAGTGTTTTCAGTTTAAAGTATGAAATCACATTCTGATTTGTAGGAAATTTTGGAGAGCAACAGTAGTGTGCGGGTCCAAAAAGACTGGGAACCAGTGTTCTAGCAGCTACTCCCCTTCAGCTGTATCTTTTGGCACAGTTTGATGTCATCAGCAAAATGTAATTTTCCTCGAGTCTTCACAAGGGATGCACAAAGCATGCCAGTACACTGAAACCCGCAGGAAGTTTCCATCTCTTTAAACCTACTGTAGACATTCCAGGACCTCCAGATACTTAGTTTATTTGGATTTAATTAGTTGAAAAACCTTCCAAAAAACATAAGCTAAATCAAAACCATATACTTGCTTTTGAACCAGAGTCACTACATATAGCATAAAAGGGGTATTGCTGTAACAATTTGTATTCTCATCTTAACCTATACTCCTGTTCAAATGTAAACAAAGCCGAAGACAGCTCCAAAGGAGAGGGGCGGCCCTCCTCTGCCTCTCCCTTTCTTCTCTCCCACCTCCTCTTTCCCCTTTGCCCTCCAGCTCCAAATACCATTTGGTTTAATTTACCTTCCTCTGTGTTTAGGAAGAAAACAATTATTAGATGTTTCTCTTTTAAATCTAGGGAAGTGGTTTGCTCATTAACTAACCTTTATTTGCAGCCCTATTCAGCGCGCAGGCAAAGCTCAGGAAGGAAAGGGGAGATGCAGAGAATGAAGGAAAGGAGGCAGCCTGCAATCTTTTGACAAAAGGGAAAGATCAGCCCTGGAGTCAAAATGTAGGGGTAGGGCATAAAGGCAATGGATAGCTGGCAGAGATGGAGGGAAAGGAACTGGGTAGGCAAGAGGCAAAGATGAAGTCCTTCAAAAAGGCTAGCAAAAATCAAGCACTCTTACACATGATTAATTCAGCACTCCACAAGAGTGAAACTATTCCCTCCTGTCATTTTTGTGACAGGCGCTCCCAAAGGCACCCATCGCTGCTAGAGCTCCATTATCTGAGGCATTGCGCTGCTACATAAATGACGTGGTCCCTGCCACAAGGGCCTTACAGTTTAGCATGAGGCAAAATGCAACAAAGGAATGTAAAAAATAGCATAAGGGACCAGGAGAGGAAGGGCGGCTGAAACCTTGCAAGCCTACGTTATGCAACTTCGTGGTTATAATCATATGCTAATAATATAAGAATAATGTACATACGTAGTAGCAGCCCACCCTCCATCTCGGGCACTTCCGTTGCTTTTTTTTCCCATTTGAGAACCAGGAAAAATCAAGCACCCGATTTAACCTTTTGCCCAAACGGCTGTTGTTGGTAGTAGTTAGGGCAGCAGGCTAACACAGTAATAGCTGAAGCAAAAGGCGTATGAGCTGCTGGAGGTCACAGCCCTTGACTTGTAACATTTTGAGAGAGCAGCGGCAAGGCGCAGCTGGACGTGTACAACCTTCGCTCTGACCCGGGCTGGAACAGCCCATCCCTGTCCCTTGTTCAGCCCCTGCGCTGCCCCGCATCGTACCGGCGCAACTCTTTGTAAGTGAGCCGGATGCAGAAGTTATTTTTCAGTGGGATCAGCTCCCAGCCCAGGTCCCAGTGAAGGCGTACAAGTACCCTGGCCGCCCGGCCGGCCAGCGTGGGAAGGGGTGGTGGGGGCAGGCAGGGGGGGGGGCAGGGGGGCAGCGGGACTTGTACAAGCTGCTGGAAGCATTACACTCCAGATGCACACTATTGGCCTCAGCTGCGCTCGTGCAAAGCGTGTGGTTTTACTAAACTGCATTTTCAGATGTCTAAAATGGATTTAGGTGCTCAAATTTAGACACTTCAGGTTTCAGTTTCGTAGGATGGTATGCACTAAGACAGCAGTTCACCTCCACCAAAAGGAGGAGGCCCTGTTCCCAGCCGTGCGATCCCACGGTCTCTCTTCTATCAGCTCTGCTACCCGTGAATGGATGAAGCCCTTCTCTCACCAGTGCTGTTCACTAACCAAGCAGAAACGTGACCCCAAAAGAACCAGCTGCCTAGTTTTCTGCTGGGTCAGTGAGTTGAATCAGCTCACAGACAAGTCAAATAAGCTCCAGAGCCACCACAAGTGAGGAGGCAGGGTCTTTGGCTGGGAAGAGGTCTGGATTAGGGGAGAAAGAAAAGGAGGAGAAGGAACAAGACTTCCCCCTTATGGCAAGAGCAAGCCATTGGATATGCTTTAGGTGCTCACAGATGCATCTTGAGAGGCCAATTTACGCACGTTAACCCAGGAATGCACAAGCTCTGCGGGAGCAGGCAGCTCTGCAGTTTGCTGCAATCCCTAAATTTATTCCTATTTTATACAGTATATAGCGTGGTCCTAGTTCCACATCTCTTATTCATGTAGAAATACTCATTAAAGAAGTTTTAGTAAGTAATTGGGGAAAAATCTGAGTTCTCAGCCTGCAGGGTTCTGCGGTTTGGGGAAACAGAAGTATCTTTTGAAGATATGTTGAGGTATATCCCGAAATTATCATTTGTATATAGTATAAGCAAAGCTATTCTAAAGAGAATGCAACTTTAAACTACACAAGTGTAAAGTTCCCATAGGTGACTAATGCAGAGAAGTATCATGGGCTTAAAAGAGCCCCTCCGGTGTCCCTCACCCATGCCACTGTGTGTGATTTAATGTACTCTGTCTGCCTTGCAACAGGGGAGAGGCTCATCCTCACTCAGCTCCCTTTCCCTGCACACTGAAAAAAAAAGTTGTAGAGGCTGATGTGTGTTTCTTTCCTCACGCCAGTCCTGCCTCAGCTCCTAGCCTCTCATCCACCCATTCCATCTAGCGTGGACTTTATTCTCACTTAACAGAGCGTATTATGACATTGCCCAGAGCTGCCCACAGAGGTAACGATTACCCCTCTATAGGTGCATTGTTGGCCTGGTTTTCAAGAGGTCTGAGCAGTCCTACTTCTTTAAGGAGCAAAAGGACCCGAGGGTACCATCACCTCTGGAAATCAAGCCATTAGGGATAGGAAGGGGACTTTAAAGGAGGTGTGGGGGCTGGTAGGAAAGCATTGCTTCCATTCAAGGAGCGCATCAGTAAGAAACTGCCATCGGCAAGGCAACAAAATAAATAATCTAACAGAACTTTCTTACAGGCCAAAAAAATCCCTTGAAAGCCCGGATGGCTACATGCCACATCTCTGAAATCAATGACAGATCGCACTGTGGTTGAGGCGCATAAAATAGTTCTGTCAGAGGAATGGCTCCTAGCGTGGCCGATTAATCTGAGATGGTCATTGTTAGTTCTGCCTCCTGGTTAACGCTGAGGCCTTGCTGGCAAGTAAGCCGTCTTCTGACAGAAGTGTTGGGCCTAGGCTTCCTCCAAAGGAAAGGAATTTATTAAACGGACAAAGTCCTTCCATGTGATGCCCCCATCGGGGAAGCCCAGTTCCACGCTTCTCATCAAGGAGGAAGGAGAGAAGACCAAAGGAGCTGCTGTACCTGCTGAGCAGTGCCTGCACCCACGATCAGCTTTGGCAAATGACCGCTGTTCCCCACCATGGGGTGGGCTCTGGGCCCCTGGCAGTGGCTTCTGACTCACTTTGCCAGCCTTGGAGTGCCTTGACTGGGCTGCGATTGCTCTTCAGCAGCACAGCTACAGGGGAGCAGAGCGAGGTCTGCGGTGCATCTGCCCAGCACTTTTCCACACACAGCTTTCCAGCCGGGAATCCTATTGTCATGAGACATTAGATTTTTTAGGCTCATCAGTTCTGGCGACACAATCCAGCAATTTGTTTTTAGAGGGAGTGAGCAGGTGTCCATGGCAGCATTTTAGCTGACAGTGCTGCAGTATTGCTATTCAGGAGCACTTGGTTGTTCTTTATATCTTGAGTTGTTGCTGGAAAAGATGGTGATTTTTACCACTGTAGGTGGTTTTAGCTTTTGGAATGGCCTGAATGAGACAAAGGAAAACACTTGCACCTTTAAACTGACTTTCATCTGTCAGACTTTCAGCATGCTGATAGGAAACTGGAGAAGTGGTACTAATGATTCATCTGCAGCATTGATTATAGATGATGGTTGGGAAAGAGAATGAAAATAATAAATTAAAACTAATGACCGTAACTGATTGAGAAAATATTTTGGTTCAGAAAATCACATCAAAATCAATTTTTTTTCACAAGTATTAGAAATCTGCATAGGAATTATTCAGTCAGAAAATTGGTTGCTAGTATTAAAAGTAATGACTGTCTACATTCACAGTTACAAACTATTTTCATTAATTATTTTTTTTCCTACATAACTACCTTAAATAAAATCTTTAAGACTGCTGTGATATAATCATCTGTCAATATTTTTTAAACTGCCCTTTAAGAACATGTAGGATCATAGCGTTCATTTTCTAGGAGAAACAATATAGTAAGTGAGTTTGACCAAAATCCATCTGAACATAATTACTAGGATGGCAGACTGGCTTCTAATGTCACAAGCATCATGCTTGAATCTACAAATTACTTAGTCTATCTGAGCTCCCACTCTTTGCATTAAAAATGTGATAACCACGCAATTTCAGTTTGCTGCAGCAAAGTTCAGGACACACTGCTGGCTTTGGTGAATAAAGGACCAATTTCCCATTGTTAAATATGAACAGAGATGCTGCTGCATCGTGTGTAAAGAGGCTGAAGTGATCCTTAAAAATACACCGACAAACCCCATCAAGAAATCCAAGCCACTACCACAGAGAAGCCCATTACAAATGTCTAGCCTGACCACAGAGCAAGTACTTGGAAGCAAATCAAAACCTGCCTGAGGAACTGAGTAAAAAAGATTTTCCGAATTCACTAATGCTCATTTCAATTAATAGCCCACCTGCCAAGTGTAATGAACCTGAACATATTGTGGCCATTAATGCTCAAAAGTAGCTTTTTGCCAAAAAAAAAAAAAAAAAAAGCCAGACAAATTATTGAGAGGAAAATCAGTACCATTGCCACTCTGTCACATGCTGAGGTAAAAGGTTGATTCTTGTGAAGGCTAGAAAAATTTCTTTGCCTTTAGGCTAAGAATGATTAAGTATTACTCACAAAGATACCAGAAAAATACGGAGAGCAGGAAGGAGAAGGGCTGAAGTCATAGTCCAGAGCGAGAGCTGTGGTGGTGCACGAGGAGAACTACATTTCTTGAGGTGAAAATTGTCCTGCTCGGAGATCAGAAATTAGTGGAGGAGGCACTGCAGCCCATTCCCACCCTAACTGGGAAAGTACAGGGTCTGTCTCCCCAGTTCACGTCTGGGCAAGAGAGGACTCAGGTCCTGGGGGGTGGAAGGAGTCGAGGCGAATGCTCAATTTGAATGACAAATGCTTCACCAGTGTATGACTTCTTTTCACAGCTGACTGCATCTAGGAAGAGGTTTGAAGGATTATAGCCTAAAGCAGTTGACCTTTCTCACCTCCCCTGCCAGGAAGCTGGAGGTCAAATTAAAGGTTCAGACTTACATGGCATGCTAAACGCTGTGCGTGGGGTCAGGCTTGTGGCTGTCCGCCTTGCAAGAAGCCCCATCACAAGGGCTACAGGTGGGGGGAAGGACCACAGGGGCATCAGCTCCTCTGAAAGCAGCAGCAGCCCAAGGCAGGTGAGCTGAGCCAGTCCTGGTGCACAGCTGTGACACCAAGGAGTCCAGCTCCCATACGGTTTTTTACCTCTTATTTCTGTAATAGTTTTTCTTTCAGGCTTCTCTGGATGGCATTGAGTTGTCAGGCAATCAGAAGAGAAGCCTGGAAGATCTGAAAAAAAAAGAATAAATATATTTTGAATCTCAAGAATGATTTTTATGGCTATGTACAACTCCCCTCTCTGTTGGTATCTTACAAATAAGAAAAAAGGATTTTAAAAATAACCTTGAAGTACAGTTTTAATATAGGCATCATAATTAATTAAAACTGCAGAAATTAATTTTGAGTTAATGCATACTTCAGGTGCCCCAAGACAGGGATGTATTTAAAATGAGAAGCAAACAAAATCCATTACATAGAGAAAAATTACAGGCAGAATAAAATTTAAACAAGTCATTATTTGAAATGCAAAAATGTAATATATGTGTTTTAAAATAAGTTACATGAAAGATTTTTCCACTTTCTTTTCCCACCTTTTCAAATCTTGTGGAAAGAAACATGCCCCAGGCAAACTCAGGAACTATTTCCTTTTTGATAAAAAGGCCTTTCTGTTTCAAAGGCTATCTGCTCAGTTATATAGCTAAATCTATTTTAAATTCAGGGAGAGTAAATCTTTTGATTTAGTATAGTGTTAATGTTAGGAAAGACATTTAATTCTCAATTTTCTGAAGTCTCTTTAAACTACTGGCAGATACTACCATATATCACTATGCAACATTCACTCTCAAAAATGTCTGCTACTTTCTTTTTTTTTTTCTTTTAACAAGGCAAATATAAAAGAAAATAAGCCAAACTAATACCTTGGTCGGAAGCATTAGCTTGCTTCCAAGGAACCTGTTAGATGTGGGTCAGTTGTCCTGTGTTGGCTGGAACAATCCTGGGATGCAAATCCTTTTTTGACATCTTCAGACACTCTTTTCTTCCAGGTCTTACAAGCTGTAGGCTGCATAACCCATTCCTGCCTTTGCGACCTTGCATGCTCCATGGTGAGTTATCCTCTGGGATACTTCCGTGGGGTGTCAGGTGGGTGTTTCAACTCCAGTAAAAGCTGATCTCACCCTCTCTAACTTGCATGGTAGGGTAGTAGAAGGAAAATTGTCCCTGCTCATAAAACCAGGTGATCTGGCTGGCATCTGCCATGGTTGTTCCCCTGTGTCTTGTCTGTCTAACACCTCTCCTATGTCGGCGGATGAATTCCCACGCAACATTAGCCTGGACAGGGCCTGGGAATGATGCGGGAGGGAGCGTGTGTGCAGTGCCACAGGGGCAGAAATCCATCCTTCCTTCCTTCCTTCCTTCCTTCCTTCCTTCCTTCCTTCCTTCCTTCCTTCCTTCCTTCCTTCCTTCCTTCCTTCCTTCCTTCCTTCCCATATTTGGTGGTCCTAAGCACAGCAATGGGGACACACAGACAGAGGCTTTCCTTGTGGCCGCAGCAAGCCACAGCAGTGCAGAAACACTCAGTTCCCTCATTCAGTGCTGTGCTGGTGCCATCACTTTTTGACCTGTGATAGCATTTATATCAATTATCACCTGGCAGTATTTATAAAAATGCAGATCACTTTAAATATTGTTCTCAATTCCTTGAACTGGTGACCAGATCTGAAGAGTTGATGAAGAAACAATATACAATTCCCTACATATCCTTCAAGCTACAGTGTAACAGCTAATTTGCTGACTTGTGTCCTTTTTTTCTTCACCAGATGCTTTTTCTTCCCTTCCCCACTGGCTATACTATGTAACTGTACCACAGAGACATTAATGTAATTACTGGGCAAGACAAATCAATGTGAATTTTGAACTGCCTGGGTGTTACGTTCGTGCCCTTTTTTCTGGGGCAGCCCTTGTACAGCCGGTGCAGGGAAGCAGAAACATGCTCTCTAATAACCTCACCAAAACCTCAAAAGGACTAAAGCAATGCAGGAGATCATTTTACCATTATAGTGGTAGTGATACAGCAGTTACAATGTCTGTCTGAGCTTCTGTTATAAAATAATATACTTCAGGAGTTCGTAACGCAGCTACAGAAGATGTTGCTCCACTTTTCACTGAGGCTGATATTACAAAATCAGAAGCAAATCCTTAAAGAGCTTAAGATAATAATCTGGTTGGGTTTAATTTATGAGAAGCCTTTCTTATGTTTAAGAGAATGATTAAGGATTTGCTCTGCATAAGCTCACACGTCTCTGTCTGCTGGCATCGGAGTCAGGTATTCCTTTGTCTCTGTTTTAGGGTGAAAAGTCCATCTCTCCAGGCCTGTTGCTCTATACCACCTCGTTTGACAGTTTTTGTCTATCACGTGCACAGCTCGAGGACCATGAATGAGAACAGCGGTGGAAGGTGCCGAACACGCCTGTCCTGGGCTTTCACCACCTCCCTCTCGGGCTGGTAAATATTCCGACACTGCCTTCCCGAGAAACTGCCTTAGCAGGGAGCAAGGGCTATGGAGAAAGCTGGTGTTATTTTAACCTCCAGAATTAGTATATTCAACTGAAACAGACTGTGCTGTGCAGCATGTAGCTGGCATAATTCTACATACACATAAGCCTGGTTTTAGTAAAGCTGCTATTTTGCATGAAGGAAGTAAAATAAAGGGGGAGGAAAACCCCCAGTCTTCCAGTAACTTTCTTACAAAAAGAAGAGCAGGAGAAGGTGGTCATCAAAGAATATAACATCTCTGGGGATGCAGACTGCCCTTTGAGAGCAATTCCCATAGGGCATTTTAGTAGGGGCCTTCCATGTCAGCTCCCTCCTTGGGTGTGCTCGTTACAAAAACTGTTGTTGTTTTCCCAACATTAAGGTTCCAAATTCGATTTTGTGACTCACCTTTGTATCATTTGCCATTTCAGGAGGATGCTATATCCCAGTAAAACATTACGGTTTTATGGTGCCGAAATGCCAGAAGGATTTGGAGTGACTTTCACCAAGGCACCTGAAAACTAGGTCAGTGGCTATACATCTTGAAGAGAACTGCAGTGCTTCAGCAGAAACTGAGTTAATCCTGATGTATATGATGAATGTACCCCCCTAACCTCGCTGCAGGGGACAGTCTGAACATAAATATATCTTCGCCAATCTTTTCTCAACTGATTATTTCTAAAGGGAAAGGCTTCATGACGTTTTCTTTCTCATTAAATACCATGGGGCAAAATCTGTTCAGTTTGTTTGTTTGAACAGAGGCATCTAAATCCAGATTTAGCCTGTAAACTCTTGGGATGGGACAGTAAGATTTCATGGAAACAGAAGAATAGGTAATAAAACTTAGTTTAAATTAAATAATATCTGGAATTCCTCTTCCCAAAGTAAATCTGCGATTAGCTATACTCAGATGAAGGACAGACCTCTCAGAGTGATGGTTCAGGTAATGAAATGTATAGATTTAGGTTTATGCAGCTACTCAAAGACACTGTTAAAACACTGCAGGAAAGCCCTGGCATATTCTAACTTCTGCTGTATTTCATTTCAGCCTTGGTTTGTTGCTTTTAAATAGCTATTTTTAAAATTCTGAAATCTCTTTAAAGCTGGCAGGCAGAAAGCGTAGGCTGCAGGCAAAGAGATGGGTAGGGAAAAGGAGGGAAAGAGTGAGAGCAAATCTGAAGTACGTCAGAATGAATGTAAACATAACGTTACATAATGTAACATGTAAACTCTTTTTAAAACAATATTAAAGCCCTTTTGGACAGAGCAGACAGCAGAGGACAGAGCAGGGACAAACGCGCTAACCAAGCTTATGTACTATTGCATGGAGGTGCTCTCAGAACAGTTCCCACTGAATTATAAACCCTTGGACTGATGTGATGAAAAAAGACAAATTACATGTCAATAACTAAAACTAAAAATAGAAACATCCAGGTAACTATAGGTTGCCTAAGATGGTGACTCATGGGAGGACATCAGGGATTGTGCAGAGGATTTAGGTGGCCTCCTAGGCGATGGGTGAACACGAGCTCCTGGTGGGACAGGTGGCTTCAGAGGACTAACAGGGGGCTTGAAGAAGCAGGGCATGGACAGGAAGAAACACGGCAGTGACAGACCCATTACTCAGATAACATCCAGGCTTTGAAGGCTGCACGTCAGAAAGGCTACGGGAAAATGGTAGCAGCGACCAGCGCCGTTGCTGATGCTGTTGGGGTGATCAGCAGAGCGGGCAGTGGTGAGGGCAGTGACGGTCTGATGGCCTTGAAAGGTTTTGTTCTGGTGAGGAGGAGACTGTGCTGGTGAGGAGCAGCTTCTGTGCAGATCAGGAGACTCTGCTGAGAGGCAGAGGCATGAGCAAGAGGACCAAAGCTGTTCTCCAGGGCTTTCCTTCTGGCGAGAGAGAGAGAAATATCTATAAAAAAAATCTAATTAGCCTGTAAGTGAGGAGATTTCTGAAGTGATCTGTCACAGGCTATAAATAACACAGTTCAGAAAACAAAGTCCTAACGAAGATTCAGTGGATGGAAGCTGGAGCTGGGTAAGTTTGAGCTAAAAATAAAATGTAGATCTTGACCAGTGAAACAGCTTATGACAGGATGTGGTTAGCTTCTCTCTCACATTAAATCTTTAAATCAGGATTAGATTTCCTTCTTTAAAAAATGCCCTCATTCAGTCAGCAGAGGCATTCACCACTGCATTCCTGGGGTAAAGGGTAAAACCCTAGGGAGTTATGCTGAAGCCTACAATGATGCACCCCAGACTTAAAATCTGTGACTCTAGAATAACCACCCTTGAGCAATCTGTGATTAGAAGGGTTGAAAATGTGTATTAATTAACACTGAAAAGCTAATCAAAGCGGGTTGGTAAATCAGGCAACCATAAAGGACAAACTATAGAAACAAGTTAAGTTTCAGCACTAGGAAAACATGTAGGACAGAAAAGTGTTTCCAGAGAGTAACATTTCTCCTTTGAAACAGCCTTGTGTTCGATGATTAATTTATTGTAGGCTTTTTGTGACTAATGCTTACTTAAATGTTCCTCATTTGTGCATAGGTACATATATTGCAAAAGGTCTATGTAGTGGAGGACTACGTAGGATTACAGAATTGCCATTAGGCTGTATATTTGGAGCACAGTCTCACACTGAAAGCAGAGATGGGACTTGGGTCCTTCTCCTGCACAGCAAGATTATTGCTCTGAGTGGAGGATGTCAGCTTCTGTGAGACACAGCTGAACGGCTCCAGCTTTGCTCAACAGAGAAAGGCTGCAGATGAATTTGCTATAGGAAAGTAAACCTTAGAAGCATGTAGATGCTTGTGAAATCCTCTCGGGATTTCACCCCTAGTGTCTTAATGCATCTGGTTAATTGTCAAGTGCCAAGTCTACATTCATCAATTAAATGAGAATCATTACAAACTGTCTCACCCATTGTCACAGAGGCAAAGGTTCCTTTCAACTCTAATAAATTAAATTAAATTGGCTCAAACCCTGCAACCATAGACAGATTGGCTTTGTGTTGAGAGGCATTAGTTTGATTGACACCTGTCTGGTTGACCGGGAATGGTTACCAGAATTAATAGCATCAGACAAAGGGGTTTTGTGTGTTATGGGAGGGATTTTATGTGTACAGTCACACCATCAGCTCGTGGATGCAGCACCTGCGAGAAACATCCAACCAGTTAACGTAGCTTTACTGACTTTTGGTTAGAATATAGGAGTCGTCTTACAGAACTCTGAACATGTGGCTAAATATGTGTAAATATTATCACTGTTGCTCTTGCATCCGTCTCTATTCGAGGTATCAAACAGGAGACAATGTTTATCTGCATAGGGCAGCAATTCAGTGAGAAAATGTGTCTCACATATGAGATTTTCTCCACATTTCTTCCCAGTTAGCAAACGCTCCAGTGACTGCCAACACCTACAGTTTACCTTTGTTGCCAGGAAGTGGATCTAGCTGATCTTTACATTGTCTGTGTGTTTTAAAAAAAGGCATTTTTACCCTAACAGCTGCCTGCTCACCAGAGCTTCCTGTTTTTTAACAGTTTCATCTCACTGTCTGCAAATGTAAGCCCCTACACGGAGTCACTGGTAATTCACCTTTGCTAAACCTCATCTATGATGAATATATTCTAAGCAACTGCTGCAGACTTGCATTCAGTATGAGGAAGCTGTATTGCCACATCAACTGCCATGAGATTGCGTTCTGGCAGCCGACGGTTGCATCTGAAATAAGTAGTTGGCTGGGAGCAGTTCAGGGTTGGTGCCGACAGTTTAGCTTCACAGCTGGTCCAAATCAAGGTGGTTTTACTTAAGGCATTGAGCATTCTTCCACCTGAGGCTCTGGCACGTGGGATTTCTGAGAAGAAGGGGAAAAGCTTGAAAGAAGATGTGTACATTTTAAAAATTTACTCAACTTTTTTAAAGGTGCCCTTTGCTAACATGTTGTGTAGTTGAATTACACAGCTGTGGCTGCTTCAAAATACAGTTAAACAGGCTGCAATTTTGCAAACATTTAAGATTGAGAATAAATAGCAATGGAGCTGGATGGCTATGGTTATGTGCAAATCAATATCCTAACTGTATAAGAAAGGCTTAATGTTCTGACGAGTTCAAGTACAAAAGAATTCAAAGTGATAGTAATCCAAAACCGGATTACTGAAGAGGAATATACCAATAATTTCACCGTGTAAATGTAACTGATTGTCAGCTAAATACATTTAGTGTTGAGTTTTCTGGGCTAGTTCTTGTAGGATACCTCATCCCGAGAAACGTTCAGTCCAATTTAATTACAGGATTGTCTTCTGGTATCTCTTACTAGAATCCCTAGTCTAGAAGTAGTGGTGTCGCTTCTGTCTTCCTTCCTTTTAATGCTTTTGGTATGATTCTCATAGCAGAGACACAGGTGGGTGTAACCACAAACATCTCCAGTGAAGCAACAGAAGCGGTCTGCACAGGCGGTTTCATCAGGGGTGGTGGCAGATGGGGGTGATGGCTGATAATCTTGCGCTTGAGAACATGGTGCTTGTGGTTTTTCCTCAGCGCTCTGAAGATAAGGGCTCTTTCTGATCTATTATTTCCCTTTCTCCTCTCAGTCATTTGAGCACAGCAGATTTTAGTGATTTGCCGCCGACTTCTCCATGTGCTATAGACTGTCATATCAATCAGTAAGAGTGATTTGTATAGCAAAGCAGTTGGTGCTGGAGAGCCAGTGTCCGTGCCATATGAGGAAGCTGTATTTTTAAAGGCTTTGTGATATGATTATGTAATGGCACCAGAAGTTTGCATCTTTCAGACAGTGTTTCTGGATCAGGTCTACTCTGCTCCTATGGTTTGCATGCCCATTTGTGGTTGGACCACATTAGTTGTCTTCTGTTTTAGTTTCATCTGAAAGGAGTTCATCTCATGCCCTCCAAGACCACTCCAGGATGACAACCAAACCAGCTGGCTGAGTGCGATCAGAAGATTCACTTCTAAACTGAAATGGTAATGTGTATGTGTAGACACTACCATTATAAAATAATGATCTTTCTAGTACAGTTGTGGAGAAGTTAATTTTAAAAGACTGGAAAAAAAATTAATCTCCTGGATGTAAAAAATCTACAGTTATGGAGGTGAAGAGGGTACAATATTTGATCTATTAATGAAAATGAAGGTAAGACTAGCAAGCATAATACCACAATCCACAGCTCCTGGCACTCTTGCTCACAGGATGGGCCCTTCCAAGGACATACCTCGGTTTTGCTTATAAAAGGAGAGGAGTTGAATTACACAAGAGGTCAACAAAATGAATTTATAGTAGCTTTTCTAAAGAACAGAATCAGTGGGTGCTTCAAAAAGTTTAATACGTTAAGAAGAGTGAACACTTCTTTGGGCAACACAAATCATATCTCCAAAATGTAGTAGAGCATGAGAAGAAGTCAACAAGCATGTGGACAACCCATCATATTGATATATTCTGCTTAGACTTTCAAAAGCTATTTGAAAGCGCTTTTCAGCAAAAGCTCCTAAACCCCAAAGCTATTATGGGATGAAAAAGGTTGGTTCTCACCTGGATAAATGACTAGTTTAAAGATAACAAGCAAAGGGTAGGAATAAATAGTTTGTTTTTGCAGAAGGGAGAGGTCATTCTGGGAAGATAAAGCCCTGAAGAGATGTCTGTGAGAGCTTGTGCTGTTGAAGATATTCATAACTGATCTGAGTGATGAATTTCAAGGTATCTTCATGTGATGATCCTAAGGTATTCGTTTAGGAAAGGAAAAGGACAACTCTGAACAGATACAGAATGAATAAGCTGGGTAATGAAATGGAAGATGAAATTCAATGTAGGTAAATGTAAAGTGTTGAACATAGGAAAAAACAACTCTTAACTTTGTGTAAGCAATGATGGGTTCTGAGTGAGTTGAACCACACAGGAATGAGATTTTAAAATAAGTAATTTTCTAAAAAGTCAGCTCAATAAACAGTAGTGATCAAAAAAGCAAGTCTAATGTTAGGAATTACTAGGGAAAGGAATAAAGAACAAATCAGAAATTATTATTATGCAGAATATTAATCCACATTTTGAATGCTGCATGCAGTTCTGGTCTCCCTATCTCAGTGTGTATAAGGTAGAACTAAAAAAGATGTACAGAGGAAGAAAGGGAAGATAAAAAGAAAAAAAGAAAGAAAGAACTGAGGGGAAGCATAATGGAGTTTACAGAGTCATGAGTGACACAGAGAAAGTGAATAGGGAATGATCATTCTTTGTCTCAGTATAAGAAGCAGCAACAAATGCAACTAGCAGGAAGGAAATTCAAAACTAACAAAAGGAAATATTTTTCATACAGGGTACTGTTTAAGCTATGAAATGCTTTGTCACAGGGTATGTGAGATGCTAAAAATGTACGTTGGTTAAAAAAGCAACTGGGATAAATTAATGGAAGAATAATCCATTGAGGGCTATTAAGTACATGCTACGTATTAAGTACCTACCATTGAGTGCATTTAATAAGCTATTAAATACTACCTCTAGCTAAGGGAGTCCCTGAGCCACAACACACTCGAAGCCATGAGAGACTTCTGGAGAAATACCATTACGTGCTTGTCCTTCTCTCATGCCCTCCCTTTGGCATCTGGTCTTGGTCCTTGATGGAGAGAAGAAACTGGGTTAGATAGACCTTTGATCTGGCCCAACATGGTCACTCTTATGTCCAGAGTGATGTTGGGAAGATGCCACCTTCAAATTTTCCATTCAAGGCTGAAAGATGACAAACCCAACGAAGACAGAAGTGGCTTGGGTCCAACTTACACCTCACCAAGGAGAAGCTGTGCTCTAGTGGCTGGTAAGATTTTGAATGGGTAGGACATGTCTACTCTGACAAGGGCATGTATTTTGGCATCTTTTTGTTAGGAATTCTTTTTTTGGGGCATAGCTCACAGAGAACTAGTACCATTTTCACCTTCCCAGACTAAGCCATGGATAGAAACATGGAAAGATACACTTTTCTTATTATATTAGCAAAGGCATGGCTCTCCCACAGATTAAATTGTGTAACAACATATTAATTTTTTGCATATTAAGTTTGTGCCTGCAAGGATGAAAGAATAGCTCCTGACAGTGCCACCACCTATATGCAAAGAGATGATCAAAAATATTTTTTTTATTTTCAATATCTAGCATGCCCTACACACTGCTATTCAATAGTATGTTCCAGCTGTCATTCATAAATTACTTCAGCTATATCCCCTCCTTTAATGATAGAAGCGCACTCCTTAACAAAAGCTGGCTGTCAAAACAGTGTATTCCATTTTGAAACAATTAATTTTTTGTGTACATCTAGACCCGCAATAAAATATATGTGGAATAATTGTCTGCTGGAGTAGAGTTTATGCCTAACACCCAAAGTAATTAAAACTACACGAGGACAATTTTGACAGTGTACTTTATCATCAGGACTTATTTTCCCATCATACCCTCAGAGGGCAATTTGATGGCCATGTAAACAATTTATCACCTATGATGAACAATGAAAGCTTTCTCAACAGTCCAGAGATTTCATTTCCTTAGCAAGCCCATTGGTACATAGCAACAGCAGCATCGGTACCAGTGCCACAGACATTGTGTGGGAGGCGCTGGGTGGTTGGTAGAGGAGCAGAGGAATTGGGCTCCCTTTGCCCTCCAGAAAACTCCAGTCTGCTCTGCTCTGGACATCCGAATCGAGGAGCACAAGTGGTGAGTTATACCATCCAACAGAAGTTGCTACCAGACACCCATGTTACAAAGACATGTTTTTAATCTGACAGGCCATCATTATTTGATGACATGAATGCTTGAAATAGCTGATATGCAGCATCCGCTTTGGTACGAAGATGCACGTGCACTTGACTTGGATTCATTGAGGGAACTAGGTGGAATTCCCCTCCTCCTTGTCCTCCTGCCAGCCCCTGTCCCATGTCGCATGCTGTGCTCCTAATCCTGCAATGTGGTAGCAACCTCCTCCTCCATGTCCTCATATGGCCCTGAATGCTGCATGTTTTCACAAAAAGATGAAGAAAGCAGTGGCCCTTTTCAGCTGTTACACATGGTGGTTGCTCCCCAAGAGGACTTCTCATAGACCACATGTAGTGAGAAAGATGGGAGAAGGACAAGCTATTCAAACAAACTGATTACTGAATGCAGAGCAGGCCTCTGCTTATGGCACCCTGAAGATTCATGCTTGTAGGATCAACATACTCGTGTCTTATATCTGCATGGATGTCGGGAAGACACCAAATGCATTAAAGGTTAATGCACGCAAGTCAGGACACTGATGCGCTGCAGGTGGAGGTTGTGCTGTGTGTCCTGTGTCACACCTGCAGCATTGCATCGTGGTGATGGAGGGATTTCAGCACGCAATAAGTCTGCCAGAGATGTAAAGCAGTATGTAGGAACATGATCCTCTGCAGAACTTGGACAAATGTGTAGAGGTCCTCCCACTGCGCTGAGGGAAGTCTCTAGTACTGAAGCCAGAGGACAGAGGCTTTGGTCCTGGATTGTCTAAGCTTGATCAAAACATGTCCTGGCTTTGGCGTAGCAAATCCCAATTCCCTCCCTCGAGTTTCTCCCATTCCTGCCACTGTCAGAGAAGCATTGCAGGGAGTAAAATAGGGAACAGGTCCCTGGAGAGCCTGGGATAAACAGCCGTAACAACAAAAGAGTCCTTGGAGAGAGCAGTGTACAAAATTCACCTTTATCCTTGAAGGTGGATCTTGGAAACTGTTGAGTACTGAGAAGAAAAAGACTGGCGAGCTTTGTTTCATTTAGAAAAATGTATTTGAGCAGAGATAAGCAGAAAGGCAGTCTTTATCGTGGGAATGTAATTATCAAATATAATTATTACCTTTTCAAATCCAGAAATTCACAAAATTGTATTGGACTTTTTTTGTAGTTAAAGTAGATGCCTAAATACCTGCATTTAAATAAATGATCCTCTGAATTCCTGGGTTCTCAGCTCTGTTGACAAACCACGGACCTTCACTTGTAAAAGTTCTGACTAATTGCACTGCGGATCATTTAAAACAGAGAGCCATGCACAAATCTGCTGAAGTAGAATTTGTAACAGGGCTTTTGCTGCTACAGCAGCAGTTAGCAGGAGTTGAGTGAGCTTAACCCAGTCTGGCAGTGTTTCTGTGAGCAGTGACTGCAATGCAGACATACTCAGAAGGAACAGGGAAAGAAGGAGTGGCTGTGGATGTTGAATAGGAGTTAGGGTCTACCCCACATGCCAGAGGTTTGCTATGACGCTAGCCAATTGCTTAAAAAACAGTATTTTCTGAGGTGTTTTCCAAGCCTATTCCTCATTTTTAAGCACTGCAGGCAGCTGCCTTTTCTGTCCCTTTCTGAGCTAGACAGCAGCAGAGGGGCTCTGGCTGGGTACCATTTGTCCCCACTGGGTGCATCTAATCCAGCCTGGAGAGGGGCCAAGCAGAAGTGACAGCTGAGGGCTCAGAGACGCAAGTGGAAAGAGTGCCATGAGTTGAGGAGGCAAGTTTCTGTGTCAGGCCAGGTCTCTGCATGCTTCTCTGCTGTTTTATTAATTGGCTGTGTAAAGGGGTGCCCTGTTTGGAAAGGCTTGAAGGAGGCCTAGGGTGATCCCAGTCTGCCTTGAGAAGATGCTCAACTAGTTTAAAGTGCCTGCCTTGTAAACCACAATAAATGAGCAAAACAGAATAGGGAAGCAAAGCCCTTCCTCCCTATCCCTGCTGATGAGGGCTCTGAGGTCAGAAACTAACTGCCTGAAAGAGAACTGTGTCAGACAGAGAAGCCCCAGGGTTTTTATATGTATAAAAAAAATACACTGATTTATATTGTTAAAATTCTAATGTGCACAAATAAGAGATCAGGATGCTCTCTAGTTGTGAAGGCTTTTTGTGTCTTTTAGGGCAGGAACCCTAGAGATTTGCTTGGAATAATAAAACAGAAAAGCAAAGAAGATCCGGAAATTAATTATTTCTTTATGAGGACTTGTTAATTAATTCTTAATTGAGATGCGGTGTAAAAAGAGTTTGCTCTGTACCCACATCATTTATTTACTGAAGGCTGCTTCCCTAGTTAAAAATGGCAGAGCAAAACCATTTATATAGTCGCAGTTTTATAACTCCTTGTGCGTAACATGTCTTGACTGGCAAGATCACTGTACCTTATCCAAACAATATGAAACCAGTTGTTCATCATCTCTTGGAAGACGGAGCTTCCTTTTCTTTAAAGAAAACCATTCTGAGTAGAAAAAGAAAAGCTCATTGTAATTTATAAATAAAAGCCAGATATTTTCTGCATGGATCATTGTATTTAGATGCAAATGTAGCCTTTGGATCATGCTCCATTAGATGTACAGGGTAGTGCTTCTGAAAGGATATTGCTGATTTCTGCAATATTCAGTTTATATAATATGAATTAAAAAAGACAACCCTACAACACCCAGCTAGTATTGTGGTGTTATAAGCATTTAAACTCCCTGCTAGATGTCTTCTTTTGAATTCAGTTTGCATACTCCACTGAGTCCCTAGAATGGACAGATCTACAGTATATGTGTGTAGTAGAGGCGTACTATTCACTTTGTGTAGATGTCTTTGATTCATAGCAGAAATTAATTTCTGACTTATTTGGAATTGTAAAGCGCAGACTCTTTGCCAGTTAATTGCTACGCTAGCTTATGCTTCACACCATACGGAAACACCCTTTTAAATATGCAAAGAAAAAAAGCTAAAAATAAATCACAGCTGCTGTTAGATGGGGGTCTAAAGATACAGCCAAGGCAGGAAAAAAAAAAAAAAAAAGGAACAGTCCTGGTTTAGATACAGCTAAACCGCTTTTAATGCTGAGAAGTTCTTGTTCTGTTCTCCAAATCAATCTTAATTAATAGTATCCAGAACAGAGAACTTTTTGAATATAAAACACTGAGATAATACCAGTAATTACAACATGCGGTTTCATAGCTGTAATATTTTTGTACTCTCGGTTACTTTAATGATTGCTGTAATAATTTGTATTTGGCTTATAAGGACCTATTTATATCAACACATGTTTCTTACTGGTATGTTCAATTTAAGTTGAAACCATGATCCTAACTTACAACAACATAGAGCTCTCTAAGTGGAAATGAGTTTTATCTTTGCAGCAGTAATTGTTCCTGACCAGTAATGGTAGCTTGACCTCACCCACACAACAAGATCAAGTGAACATATTGAGCCCTGACACGTTATCTCTGATTTCCTACAACCAGCAAAGTACAAATCTGAGAAACACTTCACTATGTGGGGCATGTTATCCAGAACAGATCCATGATGGAAATCTCTCATTTATTGCACAGTCCCAGTTATTCTGCATAAGCCTGCCTCACCCAAAAAGCCATGTTTTTCATGTGCCAGATTTGTAGACACACACCGCACAGGAGTGTCAGTCAGCAAGGGGAAGGGAAAACCTTTTCACTCCCACCTTCCGTCTTAAACTGCCGAAAAACTGCAACGTTTTCCTCACTTGAGGGGTCGAAGCCGAACATCAGCATAACCTCCACTCCACCCGCGGCCTTCGCCACGACTTCCCACCCCTCTTTGTGAGAACGGAAAAGAAGGGCTGGGCCCTGCCCGCTCCTTCCGATGGCCGCAGCAGGCCTGGCGCGGCCCGGCACCCGCGGCCCGGTCGCTCCCGTGCTGCCAGGGAAGGGAAGGGGGGAGGCGGCAGGGCTGGGACAGGGAGAGGGGTGGCACAACTGCTGGCGTGTGGTCGTCCATTTCTTCCCCCTCTCTGGGCCCGCCTACGAACTCGGGAAGTCTCGCTAGGCCTTAGCACAATACGTGTAATGCGTTGGGTGGGTAAGTGTCCCCTGACCCTGCCAGGAGCTCTGGCACGGCTAAGACAGGGAGCTGCACTGACCGTGCCAAGGACTCCTGTTGCCTGGCAGAGGCTGGGGACGGGAGTAGAGGTAATTAGTCATTTCCTGACAGCCTTGGGACATGTCTCAGTCCTCTCCTGACAGCCTCGGAGCATCCCGTATCTGAATCTTAAGTCATTCTCTGACAGTCTTCGAGCCTTCCTTAGCTGAATCATAACTCGTGGGAAACGGTACCAGCGCAACTGGAATCCCAGTAATTTGCTGATGACTAAAGCCAACCATCTCCCAAACCTATAAACAGCAGTCCCAAGTGATGCCCTTTGGGGTCTCCTGGACTGCAGTGGGCTGCAACCAGCATCTCCCTCTGAGTGGGATGCCTCCCAGAGCTTGCAAACTCCAGTTTGCAAAAATCGGAGGACCGCTGCTGAAAGCTGACGGCAGGATCTGGGCTGATACCCTTCACTCCTTGAGGCTCAACGCTTTGCACATTGAGAAAGGTGCAGACGCATTTGACGTGAATATTTGCACTGAACTCGAGGGGAATTTTTGACAGGTATACCTTTTTTACTTGGTTATGTATATCTCTTAGTATCTTTGTGCATGTGTGTGTGTACTATCCTGAATATTCTATAGCAAGTATATTACAAATATTGCTTTTCAAATCTATACATAAGTTACTGTCATGACTGTGACAGTTCAACTGTGAATGAATCTCAGGCTGCTATTATACTCATAATCCCTTTAGATATAAACCGTTGACCAAGTCCGGGACTAGGAGTTGATCCAGCCACACCTAGACACCGACAGGAGTTTGGAAAGCAAGGGGGTGTTCTCTGAACCTTGTGACTCAATGGGGG
Source organism: Buteo buteo (assembly GCF_964188355.1). Lineage (NCBI taxonomy): Eukaryota > Metazoa > Chordata > Aves > Accipitriformes > Accipitridae > Buteo > Buteo buteo. The sequence continues at coordinate 47,232,063 of NC_134173.1, forward strand.
GGAGGTCTGCCTACCTTTTTACATTTCTGATCTCTGTGTAAAACCCAAGAAATCAATTCTAACTCCATTTTCCTTTGAATGGTTCTCTTTTACCCTATTGCGTCTTCGGTCACTGTATACATAATTTTAGTTTGATTCTAACTTAATTTTCCTTTGTACGTTTCATCCATGTATTAAATAATAGAGTGAACCTTGCCATTGAATTCTGTGAAGTCATGCTTTTATAAATTCCTATTAAATCATTTTTGCTAATATCCTTGAAGGTGATTCTTTAAGCGGTCCAAACCGCTCCATTTCGCAACATGGTGACAGCAGGCTGGGCCAGGGAGAGGGGTGGCACAACTTCTGGTGACAGCAGGGCAGGCACGCGTGGGTGTGCGCTGAATGCAAAGGCAGCCTTGGTCACGCTGGCAGGTAGGACAGTGTGAGCTGGTGTGGCAGAAATGGTCTCACTAGGAAAAGGTTATTTTTAATTCTAATCATTTCCCTGGTCCATCTGGCCGCCTGATCCACCTGGACCTGTGGTGACACTGCTGAGGGGGTGGAGGGGCTAAGATTGAGAGGGAGAAGATGGAACTGCTTACAACAGCCTCGCCATGGAGAAAATGATTTGGGACCCCACATCCTCAGTCATTCTGCTCTTCCCCATTCTCTTCCTTCAGACCCAGCTAATACTGCTGGGAAACTGAAAGCAATCCCTCACAGGCAGAAAAAGAGAGAGCTGTTGCAGGGAGAATATTTTCTGGGAAAACATGCTCTGGAAACTATCTTAGCAGTTAAAGAGGGGCAGCAGCAAGTTCCAGATTAATGAAAAATGCATGTAAGTTTATCATGGGGACAACCCGGCAATAACAGAGCAGACTCCCATGCAAATACCTGCTCCCGTTCTTCCTTAAGTCAGTAACAAAACTTACATTACCAGTTGCCTCCATCCAGTGTACCACCAATAGAAATCTTAAAACTTCCAGTTTTACACCAGTTCAACATTTTGTGTGTGTTTGGAACAGTCTTCAAAGAAAAATTGCCTGCTTCCAGCAGAAAGCAGTGACTGACTAGACACACCACCACCTGAGTCAGGCTGCACCTCACAAAGCCAAGCTAGTGAAGCAGCTGGGATGCAGACGTGAAAGACTCAGCTGCAAAACATGTCAGGTATATTACTGAAATGATAAAAGATTGTGGGTTAGTTGAGTCCTCCAGGATGCACGTCTGATTGTCAGACGAGGAAGTTGAAGCAGGAGCGCATGAAAAGAATCTCATACTAAAGAGCAGGATGAGGTCCTTGGGCAGTATTTTGTCCCTTGTGAACAGAAACCTATGACTAAGGCTGGCCGCCTGCTGAGTTCACTGCTTCAAAACCTTCATGTTTTCAGCCAGATTGCAATGAATGACTTCCTAAAGTAGTCTCTCCTATATTCCTCCTTACTTAGCAAGCACTTAGCAAGTCTCATCTCTTTGCAGTGAGGAGTGGGATTATTTTGGATCCTTGCATCCCCCGTTGCAGAAGGTGATCCCATGTCACCCCATGTCACTTCACTCTTCATTCCCAACTCCCTTACCGATTCCCATCACAGAAGAGGGCTGCAGACAAGCGCTGTCCTGGAGATAGGATCTGAGGCAGGCAGTTCAAAAACTGCTGACAATATCTTCTGCTCCAGCTGTTTCCCTGTTCTAAAACCAGAACTTTTCCTGTGGACGAAGGACGCAAATCACCATTTGTGGGAAAGCCGAATTCTTGATGTTCATTTTGGGCTCCCCTGGAGGGGTTGGGAGTGCACTCACAGCCAGGGCAGCCTTCCCCTGCGTCCCTGAGCGGTACGAGCCTTGCACCTGAGCTGAGGTGTGCCTGCGCTCAGCCCTCGACCTGGTGTGATTTCCTCGCTTGCTCCAGACCTGTCTCAATATAGACGTGTCTGGTGAGCCCTGGGCTGCATCTGAGCTCATCCCCCTCACGGGCCATGCCCTGCTGTCCTTGCTGGGCACGAGGGGACAGCACCCCATCAGTGCAACACTGCCTGGCTAGCTGGGCTCTCACCCCCAGCTCTCTGCTCCCGGGCAGCGCCATTCCCTCTCTCTCTCTGCAGAACTGCTGCGGACACTGCCCTCCGGAAAGGCCTGTGTTGCTATCAGTTTCAGAGGGTTTCAATAAATGCACCCCTGATTCTGCTGCTAGAGCTCTTCGCATCCTTCCCAGCCAGAACTGGCATCAGTTACCAACTGTGATGGTTGCTCATTTCAGATCCGTACTACTACCAGAAAACGAATGATAAAACCTTGCTCTGGCAGGCATCAAGCAGAGCTAGAAAGCATATGTGCAGCTTGTTCCAGAGACTCCTCCACAACTACAGCAAATGGTTTTATTCTGTCTTAAGGATCTTCTTCATCCAAAGTGCTGTGCAAGCCGTGACAAATGAGTCACTCCTTAACAAACAATTTGTATCAATTAATGATACTTCACTTCATACTGACAAGCCTCAGGGCTTCACTGGTTATGTGATGATTTTAATTATGCCTTCAGACATACTTGGTCTTTTCTGATGGGGAGAGACGACCACCAGGACAGGTGTTTTTCCCACCTATTTTTCTTGTAGTGATTCCACCCAATGCTGGCATGAGCCTGACTGCCAGCAGTCTGCTTCCAGCTACCATGTAGGATCACCCCCAGTCCCTGCAGCCAAATTAGCCAAGCAGCCTGAAAGAGTCCCTACTCCTGACCATAATCAGCCCTCATGTTCAAACTGGTACTACCATAATGCAGGGCAGGCATGTCAGATTTTGGGGATCATACTCTGGCATCCCTACTCCTGCAGTGCACATCACACTCGGTGCAGATTGTCTGTTACTTCTTAGCCCTCCAACATGGCAAACTAATGCACTCTGGCTATGCGGTCTCCTCACTGCTGTCCCTTTCTGCCACTGAATTTAATAATATGGGGCAGTAAATTGAAAATTTTCTTCTCAGTTATGCAAATATGGATGCAAATGAAGGATATGAAACTTGGGAAAAGATTGTTAGAGGACAGCAGATGTTGCTGCAGGCCGTGACATGGAGACCATCCAGGAGAGTGCATGGAGACAGCTGATGCAGGCTGCAGCCTCTCTGGATACTCTCTGTGCTCCCAGGTCGCAGGGACGAGGACGTACGTAAGCAATTACTGCTGCCGTGGAAAAATGGATTGCCAGGACCTATTCCCTGCGCTCACAGGCGAGCATGTCATGCTGTTCTTCTTTTGAACTTAATAAGCACCATCTAAAAATCTCTTCCTTTATGTCATCCTTGCTCTGCTTGAATAGCTGCTCCAGAGAAGACTGGTTTAGAGAAGAGGAACATCTTTTAATTCCCAGCCTAACTGTATTTATATCTCGCATGCAAACGTTGGCTTGCATCAACATTGTCCTTTCTCTGAAGTGTTCCTGCTCCACCTTCATTGTACAATTAAAGGCAACAAGTGTACTCTCCCTCCTACCCTCCCCTGTTATTAGGATGACCAAGTTAAGAGTCACCAGCCTTCTCTCATAAAAGAGACTGCCCGTTCCCCTGCCCCCTCCTGCCTGTTTCACTTACTCTCACAGCCAGCGACCAGTCCAGTAGGCAGGGCTCTTCATAAGGCCCTGTCCCTGCAAACACTTCCTGCCATCTCATTTGCTTTTTATATGATTGCCTCCCATGGTAGTTCATAGTCATTCTCCAGTTACTTGGCAATCACATGCCTTCCTCTCTGGCTGGCAACAGTAAGGTCCTTGTGTCACATGAGTTTTGTTATTCTCAAATATATAGTCTTTCATTTTATTGAAACTCATCCTGTCTCTACTACTGCAGTACTGAAGTTCATCTGCTAATTCCAATAGGATATCCAAGCCTCCTCTCTTTTCACGTTACCACCCAGCTTCATGGCATTAACAAATCTCACCACCACTGCTCTTATTTATTGTGCTGAAATCACTAATGGAAATATTAGAGAAGATGGGTCTTAAGACTGAGGAATTTCCTCTATTAACAACTCCCTGATTTCATGTTTTGCAGTCACCCCTGCTCCGTTTAGTCTGCAGACCCTAGATGGCAAGGACCGACTGAAGAACTTGTGCACACAGAGCAGCATCTTCATGGAGCTGTGCAAAGAAGGCAGCACCAGCCCAGGCAGACTGCAACTGAGATCTGGCTGGCAGTGACTTTGTTACAAGCCAGAGTCATCAGTCTGATGCCAACTAGTAAACGATTGATATAGTGGTGGTGGAAGTTTGTGAGGTGATTACCAATGTGTTGTGGCTGCAAAACAGTTGTTTTTCCTATCACCTGTGCAGTGACAGCCAGCTTGAGGAGAGGACAGTCACAAAGCACCACTAATGTCATTCGTAAATGTTCCTTTCCTATTCGCACAGCAGTTGTGCTACGGAGAGTCTGTGGACACGCCAGTGTGAAAGAGTAACACCACTGAGGATGGCCTATTTGACCAGTAGGGCAAATTTGGCTGCTCCTGTGCTAGCAGATTCAAGTGTGCCCAGCATGTCTCCATGTATCATCTATTCTAGTAAACCATTAGACTGACCCCTGGCCCACACTTGGCCCGTCGCAGCGAGCACGCTTCCTGAGTAATGCCTGGGCACAGTCGGAGCAGTGTAGGTGGTTTGTGTGCAGCAACCCTGCTTTGGAGGATGAGACAATTTATTAGCATAGACGAAGCCATTCAATGCCAGTTGGCCTCAGCACCTGGGAGCATTCCTAGGCACGTCTAATTTATTATTATAGACACAGTCTTTGTGAATACCACTGTGGGATACCTTGGCAGTGTGCATGGTGCTGTGTGGCCCAGATCTATTTGAATATGAAAGCATCTTTTTGCCTTTAAGAAATACAAGTACGTGCTGTTATTTCAGGAGAGTTCAGTGTACCCTCTACTAGCCTGGCTGATGAGGCCATTCCCTGCTATGAGAGCACCTGGCAGGAGATGGCACAGTTGTGCACTGAGCTGCTGCTTAATGGACGAAGAACCAGTATTAGGCAAACTGAAAGCAAAATGGCACTGTCTGTAACCCAGCCGAGGTGCCAGGAAGCCCGGTGTTCTTCAAAGTAGTGGCGTGGGAGGTAAATGGCACAACATTTACAAGGATAATGCAAAGAGCTTTCGCCGGCGTGGGTTTAGGACACATTCAGTTCGCAGGCCTGGCACAGGCAACTAAAAAGCTCATCTGTCATCATTGGGAGCAGTCCAGAAGAGGTAGGCATTGCAAGGGCTTTGTGTGCCTGGAGCTTTGTGTGGCAAGCGGCGGTGCACAGGGAAACAGGGTGAGGAAATGTGATGCTGTGTTACTTTGTCACATCCATGCCAACTGGCAACTGCTTTATATAATTTTGAAATCTATTAAAAGTTTGGATCAGCCTGCCTGTTTCTTGTGTTTCCTTAAATACTTATTTGCCAATGGAGTGTGGAACTAAGGTCTTTAATAAAGTAGGTAAAAGCTGTTTAAAAAGAATAGATATAGCTTTGTTAAGAACTAAGTAGACAGTAAGCAAAGTTTGCAAACGGCAGCAAAATGCAGGCCATGCTACCTGTGGAGAGGATTCCAACCCCATGCAGTGTCACCTCCCCAGTGATGGGGTTACATGTTATCAGTATTTCTGCTCTCCTCCCCACTGTTGCAGTGGGCAGAAGAGGAAGAGGCCCAAGCCCCTGCCAGTGCCAACATCCTGACCGACCCTCTGCCCACCACAGCGTTTTCCAGGGGGTTTCTCAGGTCTGGAGTGCAGTAGTACAGAAATGGCTCTGGAGATGGAGAGATCTGCTGCGGAGTCCCCTCTGCTCATGCTTCCTCGCCCTCCAGCTACACTAGTGGCACTCCGATACCACCTTACCCTCCCTGGCCATCAGCAATCTGTCCCCGTCTCCTCTAGCTCCTTGCGCATGGAGGTGGCTGAGGTCAGCCTCAACCTGTACATCACTGTAGTTTCTTTTTCTTCCTCCTCTTCCCTGGTGGCTGAAGTTCCCTTTCCCAAAGTCCTCAGTGGCTGTTGTACTCTAAAATAAGTGCAAGTCCTGATATACAACAATGAGGGAATCACAATATATTCTTTGTCCTAGGAAAGTAATAGAAGAAAATACCTTTTCATATTCTTTCCTATAGCAAGGTCACAGCTAGATACCTCTGACAGTTCACTAAGCCTTCATTTCTTCTTTCACTGTGTGTCTACCAGAAGTGTTTGCCTCCTAGGTTATTAGCTTGCAGAAACAATAACAACGGCTTAAGATTTCAGTTATTTTTATAAAAATCAAGAAAATAATTTTCAGCTTGGCAGAAGGCCTGGGCAAACTTCAAACATGACCTTTTCTACCAGTTATAGTCCTCATATCATAGTCCATCCATGTTAATTTATTGCAGATGCTAAATTGGAAAAGGCAGTGTTTTCTCAGCTCTCACATAAAAGCTTTTCTGTCCTAAAAAGCCTTTTGTCATTTGGTGGTAGAGCAGCAAATCAGTGGACGAAGAAAGACTGCAAGTTACAAGAGGGTGTAGGAATTGCAGTGACATCAGGCTTCGTCAGCCAAGAATCAAAAAATGTAAGCAAACATGAACAGAATGCTGAACTGTGATACAGAAGCCTGTTCACAAAAGATCTGTCTTCCTGTTTCACCCCCCGTGCTCAGGGAGCACATGGAGGGACCAGGTACCTCTCCAGTGACTTTTCCAGTCAACACGGCAAACAGAGTTCATAAGAGATACTGCCCAGAACACTGCCTGAATGCTAGCATTAGTGTCCTAAGCTTAGTATATGCTATGTGTAGATAGATAGAATACAAATATACAGTTGCTTCTGTTAAGCCTGCCATTTTAAATACTTAAAAAGCTGTGTTCGGTTAAAGCCTAGTAGAAAAAATCCCTAGCTGCAGGCTTAGATATTAGCTCTCCATCTGGGACTGCATGTGCTAATAGTGGCAGACATTGTTTCTTCCCTTGACTGAGACAAAAGCCGTCCCATAGCAAATACTAGCTACCAAAATAATTTCAATCACTGGTCATGAGATTACATAGAATATTTCTCCAGGCAGCATCAGCTTGGCATCAGATGTGACTGCAGTGCTGATGATGTTCCTTCCTTCTCTTGTTCTTAAGTTTTTTTCCCAAATGGCCCTGCAGATGCTTGCTTGCATGCTTGCTTCCAGGATCTTCCCAGGGCTGGAGTCCAATCCTGCTTCCTCTGCTTTCAGAGCTTTCTCCAAGACTGCTACTAGTCTCATTCTCAGTTAAAAATGCATTTGGTAGGCTACAATAGCCAGCAGATATGGCTGTGGGGCCCATGCTGGGTGAAGTCCTTGTCAACCTTGTATTAGGGAAATTATCACTGATGTCTTAGCTTGCAGCTAGGGTCCAAAACAGCAATCTGGAACAAAGTTTATGTTCGTGGACAGATGGTGTAGTGCAGTGTGGGTAAAAGCCAAACAAAAGCCCGTGTTAACACTATAAATAACCCAGCGTGGACAGGGAAACTTCAGTCAAAACTCTTTCACAAGGTTTTAGGTCTATTTTCCCGCATAGCATCCCCCCATCTCGCAGCCCTCCTGGGCCTACCACACCAGCGAGTAAGGTGCGGGGCTCTGAGGAACGCTTGTGTTGTGGGGAGAGAAAGACAACTGCAGAGCTCCTTGCATCATGTGCGTGCACAAATGCCCGTTGTCCAACAGGCTGTTTCTGCCACAGGGAATGGGGAACAAGGTGCATACGTAGACTCCTGTGCAAATATAATGAAATCATTGAGCACAGAAAAAGGGACCTCTTTCTCAGTGGGACATGGGGAGCAGCAGCAGCAGGGAATCCTAGTTTTAAGGATACTGACAGGAACTTACTGTATGATATACAAGCATCGAGCTCATCATGCCCCATGCAGTGTGTTTTGTCCTTACATGGCTAGGAGACCAAGGTCAGCCTTGTAATGCCATGGTAACATCACCAGGTTTTATGAGCTTTTGTTAAAGTAGGGGAAACTTAACTGCTAGTATGGATGAAACGGATCTGATTCTCCTCTCCCTACCTAAACTTAAGTAAGAAGCTGTTCTTTGAGGAGAAAACAGGATTGCACTACTAGGTGTGAGAGCTTAAGAATCAGACTTGTAGGGCTTGGTGCCATGGGGAACTGGCTGTGGTAGTACAGTGGTACAATCAGTAATGTTGTAAACTGGTATATGAGCAGAGACCACACTGGCATTTCAAGCACGAGGACAGGTGAACAAGCTTCATACCAGGATTCCTCAATTTGCCTAGGAGAACTTCTACATTGCCATTTTGACCAGTATGTACCATTGCAATGCTGTAAGTACGCCAGCATAGCTCTGTGCATGGCTTAGCATTCCAGAGCAAAACTGGCTTTGCTTCTATGCAATGAGTATGTTTCTGTGATCAATTTACACTTAAGAATGGAAAATCAAGAAAAGTGGTAATACTAGTCTTTTTCTGGCTGGTTGTAGCTAACGCCTTCTCTGCTTTTCACTTATGGCCTGGGAGAAATGGTTTTACTACCATTGAACCGTAAGAGGAAGAGAGGAAAAGTAAAGAACAGCTGGGTTTAATGAGCTGGAACAGATGTAGGTATTAAAGCAGTGTGTACACTTGTCATGCAAAGAGTACCTACATGTATATAAATGACAAGCAATTTAAATCAAGACTTCAGTTACAGAGTTTACAACAGGCATTATACCCTGAAAAAGGTTCAAAACTTGGTGTTTTAAAATATTTTATTTGCCGCAAACAAGCCTAAAGTAATTTATGGGGGCATGAACTATCAATCTGTATTTTAATATGTGATGGACTTTTCATTCTGGACTACATCACGGTTTCCTTTTACAGCTGTCTGTTCCTCTTCTCTCACATTTTATGTCAGGCTATATGGGTGTTTCCAAGGCAAATTCCTAGAGTGCCAGTTGGGCAATCATTTATTCTTTTGAAGACTACTCCAGAGGTGATGCATCAACAGTTTTGAGTCTTTGTGCAGTGCTCATGTGTAGCTGGAAAGGAAAAAGCTTAATTCCATTGAAGAGAAATGTGATAGTTTTATAATTTCAGTGAAAGCATTAAAAATAAATCATATGTTAAGAGGATCTCCATACTTCAACACCAATGCAATCTTAAGTGACAGGATCTGGTATTGGGAATACAGAATTTTCTCTGTGGGATTAAAGATGTCAATTTATATTTATGCAGACAAATTTAACTGCTTAATTTTAGACTGAGATTAACTATTTTTCATGCTAGTAGCTTGACAGTTTCCAGTATTTAAGTGAGACTGGGATGAAATCATGATGGAAAAACTTTTAATCAGTAATTTATTCTTTAAATCAATGCTAATAGTTAGTCCTAGGGCTAGAAATTTAATAAAAACATAATGATTATTAAAGATGGCTTAGAGGAAATTGAATGCCCCAAAAAGGTGTTGCTTTTGCAATAATGACAGTATCTGTGTTTAAAATTCAAAACAGCTTTTCCTAATTACCCATGAAAAATTTCTATTTCACTTTTATGGATTCAGTCCATAAAAGTCTTCCCCCACCTTCAGACAGCCACCTGGAGACACACAGGCAGCAAGCATAACTAGCAACTGCCCCCAGGTCGACGAAATCACGTGTCTCCAGAGGGGATTCAGCCTGCGAGAATTCGGGTGGTCCACTTTGTCAAGGGGCTGGTGCTTGGTGGGCTTTTGTAAGGTGCCTCCTGCCAAGAGCTCTTTCCAGCAGACCGTAACAGCTGGGTTATGCCTGACTTTTTGGAAAAGTACAGAAGGAGCCCTTATGAAGGGCCCATTGTGTGATCCCAATGGCTTTTTCTTGCGAGTGGCCTTTTGTTTTACCGGTGCATGATTTACTCAGGCCATTGGGGAGGACGAGCATTGAGGGATCTGCCTTGGTACAGCAGAATATTGGTCTGGGTTCTGCGTTACAGCAGTCCCAGTAACTCAAATGGAATCTGACCTTTGTGAATGTGAAATATATCCCCTAAAGTAACAGAGGTCTCTTCTTACTGCTGATGTTGAAAATATTTGTAGTACTGGATATTTTTAATTACTCTAAGAGTGGCCATTCAGAAACTGTATGGCTATTTAAGGAAAAGCAGAAGAGTGCCTCAACTCTCTGTGGTAGTCTTTTTATTAATGGGTGGACCTATGCTACACAATGTTCTATACAACAGATGACTATGTAGATTACTTATCTCACTCCATATATATACTATAAATGATCAGTTTATGCTAAAGTTGGACAAAAATATGCGTTTTGATTAGGTGTATCAATAAATCATGTTTCATTGTTTTGCTTTTCTAGCAATAGTCTTATTTTACTCATACTATACTGTCAAATCATTCTTTGAGGCTACTTTGGAGTAACTAGGAGCCTAATTAGCAGGCCTGTAATGGCTCAGCAAGCTGTGTTTTCAAATCCTGGTTGACATCCGATACTCAAGAATCCAAATTTCATTCAAAGAATTTTTTTCCTGACCGCACCTCTAGCACATGTCAGAGCTGTAACACATGCCAGTATCTGCACAGTTTAAAAAATGCCAGTAAAAGGAGTTAGCTGCAACTTTTCACCTTTATTCAAAGATAAATTACTGCACACTAAATCATAGTTGATTAAAGCAGATAAGAAAGGGGAAGGTTCTGCAGGCAAAGAGATTTGTGGTATCTCATGTTAACATCAACATAGGGAGTGTCTGGCCTGTGGTCAGATCCTGAATTTTGGGGGCAGTTCTGGTGCTTACGTACAACAGCCAAAATGCAGTTCTTTTTAGGTGACATCTTTCTTTACCTCACTCTCATTTAGAAACAAGGTTCTGGTGCTCCTGTTGTCTTCAGGTGGGGTCTGTCTGCCTGTAATCTCCCATCTTTTTATTTTGAACACAGTGTCCAGTTGGAAGTGCACTTGACAGATAATGATTTAAGTCCATATGAGTTTCATGGAGATAAGCAGCTGGATGAAAGGTACAAACTGTTCTTAGCCTTACCATGGGAATGACTTGAACATGAAGAGTGTAACTATATTGCTAATTTAGAGGCAAAGGAGAGGCGTTACATCTGCATCAAGTGCAGAAAATACTTGGAGTGGTTTTTTTATATCTTCTTAAACATGAGGGAATCCTCTGGAAATTAATACCATTAGTCCTGCTGCTCAAAGAACTATGTGCTTAGTTGTGCCAAATAAAAAAAAATCACCAGTCCAACCTATCAGCAACTAAGACAAATTCTTCATATTGCTTGGTGCTTGTGCTGATGTCTGTAAAACACCAGGCAAAGATCTACCTCTAAACCCAAGACCTTTGTATTGGGTTTGCATGGCAAGGTTTTGGTAGCGGGGGGGGCTACAGGGGTGGCTTCTGTGAGAAGCTGCTGGAAGATTCCCCTGTGTCCGACAGTGCCCATACCAGCGGCTCTAAGATGGACCTGCTGCCGGCCAAGATCGAGCCCATCAGCGATAGTGGTAGTGCCTCTGTGATAACAGATTTAAGAAGGGAAAAAAATTGCTGGGAGAGACAAAAACAGCAGCTGGAGAGAGGAGTGAGAACATGTGAGAGACACAACTCTGCAGACCCCCAGGTCAGTGAAGAAGGAGGGGGAGGAGGTGCTCCAAGCACCAGAGCAGAGATTCCCCTGCAGCCCATGGGGAAGACCATGGTGAGGCAGGCTGTCCCCCTGCAGCCCATGGAGGTCCACGGTGGAGCAGATCTCCACCTGCAGCCCCTGGAGGACCCCACACCGGAGCAGGTAGGTGCCTGAAGGAGGCTGTGACCCTGTGGGAAGCCCACGCTGGAGCAGGTTCCTGGCAGGACCTGTGGATCTGTGGAGAGAGGAGCCCACACTGGAGCAGGATTTCTGGCAGGACTTGTGACCCCGTGGGGGACCCACGCTGGAGCAGTCTGTTCCTGAAGGGACTGCGTGCCGTGGAAGGGACCCACGCTGGAGCAGTTGTGAAGAACTGCAGCCCATGGGGAGGACCCATGTTGGAGAAGTTTGTGGAGGACTGTCTCCCGTGGGAGGGACCCCACGCTGGAGCAGGGGAAGAGTGCGATGAGTCCTGCCCCTGAGGAGGATGAAGCAGCAGAAATAACGTGCAATGAACTGACTGTAAAGCCCATTCCCTGTCCCCCTGCGCCACAGGGGGGAGTAGGCAGAGAATCCGGGAGTGAAGTTGTGCCTGGGAAGAAGGGAGGGGTGGAGGGAAGGTGTTCTGAGATTTGGTTTTAATTCTCATTACCCTACTCTGGTTGATTTGTAATAAAATGAGTTAATTTTCCCTAAGTTGAGTCTGTTTTGCCCGTGACGATAATTGGTGAGTGATGTCTCTTGTCCTTATCCTGACCCACAAGCCCTTTGTTATATTTTTTTCTCTACCCTGTCCAGCTGAGGAAAGGGGAGGGATAGAATGGCTTTGGTGCACACCTGGCATCCAGCCAGGGTCAACCCACCACAACCTTCAAGTATCAATGTGAGACCTGATTTTCACTGTTCAAGCCGAGAACAATATTGTCACATCTCGCAGAAGGACACGGCTTTTCTTCGGCAGTAAGCCTCTTGCTAAAAACCTCAAATGAAAGTCCAAAATGCATTAAATAACTAGAGGGAAAAGATAGGTGCAGATTTTGCTGCAGTCTATGCTACTGTAAATCAGAAGGAACTCCTTTCCTATGCAGTGGGATTAAACTAGATTTACAGCTGTGTTACCAAAAGGATATGGTCTTGGGGTCTTGAGGTGCCCTGACACAGTGATTTATTTAGTTGTGGGCATTTTCTTCACATAATTGCACAACAGACTGGTTGTGTCTGCAGAGGAATGACACAATCATCTTTATTACTGTTCTACTAATACTAACATCTGCCAATTAGTGCTGTGTTACTGTCCAGATCCCAAGTGGACTCTGCCCAGCACAGCCCCACCGCAGTCCCAGCAGGTCCCAAATTCAGCTGTGGCCAGGCAGCCGCGCCAGGCTGCTCCCACACCAGAAGGTGTTATGCCGTTGGTTAAAGCCTGGCTCATGTACTGCAGCCCTCCTAATCATGCTTTTGAGTTGCTTTTATCTCTGGTTGTTTATACATCTCTTCATATTGTCTTTGGCTGTGTCCAGAAGAAAATATAAGGAAATATATTTTTGCAAAATGCAAGTCACTTCTGGCTCCATGACCGGTGCTGTCGTGAGGGTTTTGGCTTTTAGGACAATGGGACATTCTTCAATGACTACAGCCTGTTAGGGAGGGTTGGAATCCAGCTGTCTAGAAGTGGCAAGGGAATCTTTGGCAGCAAGCTGGCCAACTTGGTGAGGTGGGCTTAAACTGTAGGACTTGGGGGGGGGCAGGGTCCAAAGTGGCAACACTCACACCACTGCAACCAACTGGGGAATAAGCCAGGCCAACGAGAGCAGTGACAAATGTTCCTTAGCTGCCTCTCAAGATGAGAACGAGGAGACCAACCACCTCAAGTGTATGTATACGAGTGCATGCAGCCTGGGGAGCAAACAGGAGGAACTGGAGCTCCGTGCCCAGTCAGAAAGTTATGATATCATAGGAATAACTGAAACATGGTGAGACTACTCACTTCACTGGAGGATCACGATGGATGGCTATAGGCTGTTTCATAAAGACAGGCAGGGAAGAAGAGGAGGAGTAGTCGTGCTCTATGTTAAGGAGAACCTTGGATGCATAGAAGTCAACTATGGTGATTGTGGAAGCCCTATTGTCTCCAAGGGGGATCTTACAGTAGGCATCTGCTACCAACCTCCAAACCAGGACGATAAGGCCAATGAAGCAATATTTGGGTCACTTAAACAAGCTTTGGGTCAACAGAACCTGGTCCTCTATGGGTGACTTCAACTACCCAGACATTTGTCGGAAGAACAATACAGCAGCTCACGTCATCCATCAAGTTCCTGGAATGCCTACCAGGAATGAGGCACTGCTGGACTTGCTACTCACAAACCAAGAAAACCTGCTTTGTAATATCTCGGTTAGTGATAGCCTTGGCTGCAGCAATCATAATATTGTGGAGTCTGGGATCCTGCTGGGCATGCTGAAGGTTAGTACTAAGACAAAGGTTTTAGATTTTAGAAAAGCAAACTTCAGCTCACTCAGAGTCCAGCTGGGAGGGATTCCATGGGAAGATTCCATGGAGGATAGAGGAGCTATCAACTGCTGGGAGTTTTTCAAGAACGCTCTCCTGGAAGCAAAAAAACAGTTCATCCCCTTTAAAAGTAAGGGAAGCAGGCGGAGCAAGAGACCCCCTTGGCTTAACTGCAAGCTTCTGAGTCTGCTCAAAACCAAAAGAGAAGCACACCAGAGATGGAAAAGCAGACGAATACCCATTGAGAACTACAAGGGCATTGCCAGGCTGTGCAGAGATGCAGTTAGTAAAGCAAAAGCTCAGGTTGAATTGGAATTGGACAGAGATGTCAAAAACTACAAGAAAGGCTTCTTCAGGTATGTAAACAAGCAGAAACAGAAGGAAAATATTGGCCCACTGTTAAACAGAAAAGGTGAATTAGTCACCAACAACACTGAAGAGGCAGAGGTTCTCAACAGTTTCCTCACCTCTATCTTTACCAGCACTTTTGGCCCCCAGGCCTTGGGAACAAAAATCCAGGTTGATGCAAACACAGACTCATTGTCAGTGAAGGAAGAGTTGGTATGTGAACTATTACAGGAGCCTGACCCCTACAAATGGATGGGCTTGACAATATCCACCTGAGTGTGTTAAGAGAGCTGGCTGATGTTGTTGCAAGGCTGCTCTCCATAATCCTTGAGAAGTCATGGAGATTGGGGGACATCCCCGAAGACTGGAAGAAGGATAATGTCACTCTCATCTACAAGAAGGGCTTAAAGGAGGATCCAGGAAATTACAGGCCCATCAGTCTTACTTCAGTCCCTGGGAAAGTTATGGAATGAGTCCTCCTGGGGGCTATCACAAGTCAAACGAAGCACGTGATTGGGAAAAACAAGTACAGATTCACCAAGGGCAAATTGTGCTTGACAAACCTGATTGCCTTCTACAACAAAGTAACCTGCTCAGTTGATGTCAGGTGAGCAGTGGACATTGTCTACCTGGATTTTTCCAAGGCTTTCAGTACCGTTTCCCACAGCCTCCTCCTGGAGAAACTGATGCGTTACAGTCTAGACACGTGGTCTGTGCGGTGGGTGGGGAACTGGCTGACAGGCAGCACCCAGAGGGTGGTGGTAAATAGCTCCTTTTCAAACTGACAACCTGTCTCAAGTGGGGTCCCCTAGGGATCAATATTGCACCCAGTGGTGTTTAATATCTTCATAAGTGATCTGGATGATGGGATCAAGTGTAACCTGATGAATTTTGCTGATGATACCAAACTGAGTGGGGAAGTGGACACTTCGGAAGGCAGAGCCACCCTGCAGGAAGACCTGGATAGGCTGGAAGAATGGGCTAATAAGAACATTATAAAGTTCAACAAGGACAAGTGTAAGATCTTGCACCCAGGAAAACATAATCCAGCAGTGCAGCACAGGCTGGGACCTACCCAGCTGGGGAGCAGCTCTGTGGAAAGGGACCTGGGGATCCTGGTGGGCAACAAGCTCAATATGAGTGAACGGTGTGCTGCTGTGGCAAAGAAAGCCAGCAGGATGCTGGCTTGCATCAACAAGGGCATCACCAACAGAGATAAAGAAGTCATTATCCCACTCTACTCAGCGCTTGTCAGGCCACACCTGGAATACTGTGTTCGGTTTTGGTCCCCGCTATGCAAAAAAGACGTGGACAGGCTGCAGAGGTTCCAGAAAAGGGCCACAGAGATGATCAAAGGACTGGGAAGCCTGCCATATGAGGAAAGGCTGAGAGAACTGGGTCTGTTCAGCCTTGAGAAAAGAAGGCTGAGGGGAGACCTTATCACCATGTTCCAGTATTTAAAGGGTGGCTACAAAGAAGATGGAGACTCCCTTTTTACAAGGAGTCACATGGACAAGACGAGGGGTAATGCGTACAAGTTACTCCTGGGAGAGTGATTGGACACAAGAGGAAAACTTTTCACAATGAGAACAATCAGTCAATGGAATAACCTCCCTAGGGAAGTGGTGGATTCCCCAGCGTTGGACACTTTTAAGATTCAGCTGGACAGGGTGCTGGGCCATCTTGTTTAGACAATGTTTTTGCCAAGAAAGCTTAGACCAGATGATCCTTGAGATCTCTTCCAACCTGGTATTCTATGATTCTGTGAAATATAAGGAAGCCACAAATATTGAGGGATCCCTCCTGTGCACTCCTTCGTTCCAAGAATCAGGGGTTTAGGGAGCTGAGCTGAAGTGGAGCTGCTGTACTTAATGGCACCTGATAAATCTATTCTTCATGGTTTTTTCTAATCTTGTTTTTAAGCCATTTATACTTTTAAGCCCACTTTTATGTTTTCTTCCTGTGGAACATTGAAAAAAGGCCCATATATATCTATCTAGCTGGCAGAGATGTTCGGAGAATGTATTTCAAAGCTGTTGGGACAAGCATGTATGTAATTAAAAATTTGCATTCATACCTAGTCACCCAGCCAAGGAATACCTTAGGACAAATCTGATCAATTACAACAAAATCTTATCACTCAAATTTCAATGGTTCAGCACTAAAGTCCTTGTCACATAAATTCAAGGAAATATGAACACTCCGTGAACAGAAAATAGCCAATTACATTCAGTCAAAGTCACTTGGGTTTGTTTAGATGTCTTCCATCCAAATATTGATCAATCTGTTAAAGTTTTTCTTATGGGAGCTGGAAAGATTAAAACCATGTATTTTTATCTTTGTCTACAGAAACTTCTCCCTCCAATCCCTCCAGGCAGTACCAGTACACCACCTCTGTCACTCTGATTTTAAATACTGACAAGGAACCAATAAAAATTATTCCTGTTCTGTGTGTCCCTTCCAGCACAAATTCCTATTTCATATAATCTAAGGTCTTCCAGATTTGTTTCAGTGTTTCACCTTTACCTTTATGTTGAACCTAGCAGCCTGTTAGTGTACAGGAAATGATAAATTACACTAGTTTCCAGTGGAGAACATCTTTGTTTGTTTCCTGGGGGAAGCAAAACTGATATTATTTCCCTCTCTGTGTGAAGCTGCTGTGAGCTGCTTCCAAATGGCTGAAGTAGCCACTGGAGTGATCCACATTTAAGTAGCCTGTGAGTCTAATTATCTAAGGAACATTCATATGAGCATATTAAAGGAAAAAGGAAAAAATACAAGGCAATTTTATTATAATTATTATATTATTATTATTATATTATTACTATTATTATTATTACTACAGTGCATTGTGCAGTGAAAAAAACACACTGTTTCCACCTACAGTGCTCCATCAAATTATCTGATTGTTTAGCTAAATCCAAAGAGCACAAAAGCCGTTTGTCATAACAACAAAAACCTGCTGGGTAAGAGCTGAATGAAGAAGGCTGCGAACTGTGAAGCTGCAAATGTGGACACATATTTTAGTACAGGAGTTGCTCCATTCCGGTTAAGAGCTGCCATCCCAGGGCAGGGCGGCACTTCCCAGGCACATCAGAACATTTCTGCACCTTTCACCCAAGACAATGGCTTCTTGTGGTGGCAACCAACAACACTGATTCTTGTTGGGAGGAGTCCAAAGGGGAAAGATTCTTCTCTCTATTCTCTTCAAGCGTGTTCATTACTACCACTGCAATTAAACTACATTGGATCTGTTGCGTTGCTAGACCTGAAAGGCCAAAGGAATCCATGTGAAGTGTGCTTCTTATGATGGGGTAGTTAACTCCCATTATAATACCTGCTCAGGAGATGTTGAATCTGTACCACGATTTCTTCTTTCCTAACACCCATGTTATTTCTTCATATCTCCCAATTATGTTTTTTGATACCACGTAATAACGGAATATCATGAAGCTGAAGTTCTCTGAAAAATTCCAAACTGCTGTGAATTGAAGTATTTATAGCTTTTACTCAGCAGATCAAAACCATACCTGATATCACATCCCAGTTTCTCAGGATGACTCAGGTTCGCCAATTCCCAGGTGAGGATTAAGGTGAAACGATACCAGGGATCCTTTAACTCACAAAACTCAACTTTCATTCGCTCACAAAAAGAATTGGCATGAAACTACATCAGTAAACCATATAACACATGCTAACCACATCTCACCAAACACATACTACAGCCTTGTTTATGTGGGGATCAATTCAGGGAAGAAAATAAGGAAAGCCCTCCCTTTGAGTCATGAGGTTCAGAGCAGACCCCCTTGCTTTCTAGACTCCTTCTCAGACAGGAGCCCAGGGGCAGCTGGATCCACTCCTAGTCCCAGACTTGGTCAACGGTTTATGTCTAAAGGGATGAGGTGTAGGGATTATGGAAAAAAGAGAGAGAGACAGAGAGAAAAGAGAAAGATTTCACCAGCCCTGGGTCCAGCGTTGGTCCAGCCAGTCTAGAGGTCCAGTTCTGGAGGGTGCGTGCACGTGGGGCTTCAGTTTGTGCCCTTTTATCATCTCCTTGCCCCTCCTTTGGGCGGGCACTTGAACTCATTAAGCTAATTAGTTGTCATGCACGGTTTGCGTTTTCAGAACCTTCAGGAAACGGGTCAGTGGGCTTGGGGGGTCGTTTGGGGAGTGACTTCTCCCTCCCTGCAGGTACGGCTGTTCTTTGACATCTGGCCATACCCGGTGAGCTGCCCCGCTCAGCGTACCAGGACAGGGAACGGCGCGTCCTCCGGCAGGCCCTCCCCGTCCTGCTGCTGACCGGCTTCGCCTTCTCACCTGCGGTTCCTTGCTATGCAGGGTTCGTTGTTAGGCAGAGTTCGCCATGATGCAGAACTTGCCCCACCACAATGTTTGAGGCATTAATTCTTCCAGTCTCTCACACCCGGTACAGTACGGCCCTGTAGTAACTCTTTGGGCGAGTCACAAGACAACTCTTTAGCTCGGAGTTGTCTTGCAGGTGAAGCCCACTCTGGTCCAGAGCTGCACAAAGCTCTTACCTTGGCAAGTTGTTTGTGCATAGCAATGGCCAGACTGGTCAACTGGGCTGGCTCAGGGGGAGAAAAAAAAAACCAAAACAGGTTAAAGATAGGTTCTTGCTGGTTGCGCTTGGGAGCTGGAGAGATCTTACTTTCTCATACCAGTGTATGAAATTCATCCAGGCAGGCAAGAAGGAACAAATAAATTTTACATCTAACTGGGAAGGCATGGTAGGCAAGCTGTAAGGTGAGGTAATTTGATGACACTGTTGACAGCATGTTCAGCTATTCCAACATCATCTAGCAGCTAAGTTCTAGCAACACAGTTAGGTTGACTTGTCAACAACTATCTTCACTAAAATCTAACTCACAGGCTGATGCCATTTTTTTACTGTGATCCTGCTTGTTAGGTTGGGGCAGGAGGAAGAAAATCATATTCCCAGAAAATCCTCCAAATCTAGCTGCATTCCTCACTTGAAATTATTCATTGCTGACCTTTCCTTCTCACATACAAGAGAATATTTTACAAGCAAATTATCAGTTCTTTTCTGACTTTCTGTAACAATAATAACACTAATACATGTTCTATCCCCCTTTATTTTTATTATTGTGTATGCTGATCTCTACTCACAAACCAACTGCACACTCCAAAGAAAAACTGAAAAATACACAAAAAAATTAAAAATATTCTTTCATTTCCTCTTTTGTGGATCTTGGCAGATAGACTTTAAATGAGACTGAATTCTGTTTGGTTACCTAATACCAGAATCTTATGTTGTAAAAACCTTACTGAAGACACCTACAATTTTTGTGAGTTGGTCCAAATTTATTCCCATCTCCAATGAATTAAATTATAGTATTTTCTATGCTTACAGAATCCAGCAATGTAAGTGAACTTCTCAAGTCATCCTTTGGAGGTACTTCGGAATATCCAAGTCATCTGCATGGGCTGGCAGATACAACATGGGACTTATGGGAAGAGCTGCCCCTTCCCATAAGGTGGGCAGCTGGAGGCCAGGCAGGATGCACCCACTGTCTAAAGTAACAGTAAGCACCTATGCACAGACATCTGGATGCTGTCCAGGAGTGGAGCACCCTACCACTTCTTTTTTCACTTGGATCCTTTTGAATGTCTGCATGAGTTTAGCAGAAGGAGAGATGAACCTATTCTTAAAAATGAAGGGCAGAGAGGGGGATGTCACTGTGCCCAGCGAGAGTTTTCTCCTGCCATCATTCTTCATCTTCCACAAAAGAAATCCAAAGTCAACAGTCTAGTCAAGAATATTTCCAGGCTGCCTGTGGCTGTAAGGAACAGGGAAGTTAGGAAGCAGTAGGGAAGTCCTGCATCCCTTAAACACACAGCACTGGCTGTAACTAGCTTGCCACATTTAAGTCATAGAAGACTTTCTGGAGTTCCAGAGATCAATGTTCCCCCAAAGCAAAACAGCCAGCACACAGTAGAAGAAGCAAGAAATACAGCAAAGAGAAAAATGTGGGGTTCCTTTTACCTTACATTTGCTTATCTTTGTCACACATGTTTAGGACACTAGGAAAAGAAATCAGGGTAGCACAAATCTTACAAACAGGATGATAATGTAGGAAAAACCAGAGATGCTTGGATGGATGGGACCAATTAGGCAATCTATACCTGCCAGGAAAGGAATATTTTTACAACAGCAATGATTGCAATAAAAGCACACAAAAGACTGATTCTTTCTTCTTCAAATGCAAATAAGACTTGGAGCACATTGTGGCATGTGGCACACATGTCAGGGAAATGAAAGGCATCTGATATTTGCTTAGCTTCCAACAAGAGAGTAGCATTTTGGCACAGCTTAAGTGGCATAGAAAAGCAGGTGTGAGGTATGAATTTCACATTACCTGCTTCTATTGCCAACATTACATGCTCTGTTACTTTAGTTGGAATCTCACATTTAGAGGGCCGAAAAATGACATTGTGAAACGTCCAAGAGAAGAATTACACAAGCTCTGGTTGCTCAGCTGTGCACCAGTTTGAGAAAATGCTTTCTGGGAAAATCCGTTAAAGCAAATCTGATATGACTTGTCTAGCTGCAAAATACAAGTGAGCTCCACATAGTACTGGCACAATTAGACATAGTCATAATTTCTTTGGCACTCAGCATTTTTTAAGGAATTCATACTGAATTGGTATTAGTTAGAAGGCCATTCTGGCATTAGAGTTTTTATTTAGTTGTATTAAAAAATTTCAACAAGAATTTTGAACTAATGTCACCTGGATAAATTTAATGGCAGCTACCCATTGACTCCAAAAGAGCGCAGGTTTTGTAGTTGACCAGTGCCATCCCAGCAACAAGCACAGAGAGACAGGTTAACATGCCTAAACATGTTTAATATGCAGAGTGGGGTTTTGATGAATCTCTCCTCCCTTGTCTGCACAGAGAAACTGCAGAAAGGGAATGGACCCAAGTGCACTTGCTGAACAAAACTCTGACCCTATGAAGTAAGCTCCCATGGACTCCAAGAGGTTCACCCAGGGAGTCACTGACCCATGGGCCACCTCAGGAAGGGCTGCATTTTGTCACAGAACACCAGTGGATTCACTTGATGTACACCAGTGTAAGCCTGGGCCCCTGTTGCAATAAAATATTAACAATAGAAAGCATCAGATCCTTCTGCACAAATGCTGGTGCAATATACAGGTAGGTGCCCATGACCACCTAATGCATTTCCAAGGCACCATTTCCAAGTTTGATGTGTGTATTGGGTTTGCATGCCAAGGTTTTGATAGTGGGGGGCTACAGGGGTGGCTTCTATGAGAAGCTTCTAGAAGCTTCCCCTGTGTCTGCCAGAGCCAATGCCAGCTGGCTCCAAGACGGACCCGCCAAGACTGAGCCCATCAGCGACAGTGGTAGCACCTCTGGGATAACAGATTTAAGAAGGGAAAAATTAGTTGCTGGGACACAGAAACTGCAGCTGGAGAGAGGAGTGAGAACATGTGAGAGAAACAACCCTTGGTGCAGACCCCCAGGTCAGTGAAGAAGGAGGGGGAGGAGATGCTCCAGGTGCTGGAGCAGAGATTCCCCTGCAGTCCATGGGGAAGACCATGGTGAGGCAGGCTGTCCCCCTGCAGCCCATGGAGGTCCACGGTGGAGCAGATCTCCACCTGCAGCCTGTGGAGGACCCCATGCCGGAGCAGGTCGGTGCCCGAAGGAGGCTGTGATCCCGTGGGAAGCCCACGCTGGAGCAGGCTCCTGGCAGGACCTGTGGATCTGTGGAGAGAGGAGCCCACGCTGGAGCAGGTTTTCTGGCAGGACTCGTGACCCCGTGGAAGGGACCCACGCTGGAGCAGTTTGTGAAGAACTGCAGCCCATGGGAAGGACCCACGTTGGAGAAGTTAATTGAGGACCATCTCCTATGGGAGGGACCCCACGCTGGAGCAGGGGAAGAGTGTGATGAGTCCTGCCCCTGAGGAGGAAGGAGCAGCAGAGACAACGTGTGATGAACTGACCCCAACCCCCATTCCCCGTCCCCCTGTGCTGCTGGGGGGGAGGAAGTAGAGAAATTCAGGAGTGAAATTGTGCCCAGGAAGAAGGGAATGGTGGGGGGAAGGTGTTTTAAGATTTGGTTTTATTTCTCATTAGTCTGATTGGATTGGTAATAAATTAAACTGATTTCCCCAAGTAGAGTCTGTTTTGTTAGTGATGGTAACTGGCGAGTGATCTCTCCCTGTCCTTATCTCAACCCACAACCCTTTCATTATATTTTCTCTCCCCTGTCCAGCTAAGGAGGGGAGTGATAGAGCGGCTTTGGTGGGCACCTGGCATCCAGCCAGTGTCAACCCACCACAATGTGGTTACTTATCTTTCACTATCAAACTGCTGAAAATCATGTAACATGACATTGGCTAATTATTGGGGGGGGGGGGGGGGGCTTTCTTGGTTCCTGCTCTATCATTATTGGTTTCTAGATCACAACTCAATAATTAGGTTGGCAGTTTATCCCCCTTTTCTCTCTTCTGCGCCAGTATTAACCTTTACCATTAATCAGCAGTTTTCAAGCAACTTACTTCACTTTGATACTGTAATTGATACAATATGTAAAGGCTTTAAAGTGTACTTATTTAACTGAGACATTTCTTTACTGAATGTCACCTGGAATAAAATGTCTTTTTCAGCTCACTGCATCGAGTATTTCTCTGGAATGATTACCCTATGTGAAGGTAAAATAAAGCATCAGCCTTTTCAGCCAAGGTTTCAAGCACTGGCTGAGCAGTGCTGCTCGGATCACGTCAGGCGCCCAAAGGGTCAGAGAAATCCCTTTAACATACTGATACCAACCAACAGGATTGATAACACTTTTGTAGTTCATCTAGATGTTATATATTTTCATGCATACTCTTGTGCTCTGTGAATCCTACGGAAAAAAGTGTGTTTATGAAAGCAGACTAAGACTGCTTCATGTTTGACTACTTCTCCTAATAGAAAAGTTTCATAAATACATAAAACATTGTCATTCCCATGGCACTTCTCTTCATATAGCTTCCTGATTTTTGCTCTGAGAACTTGATCATTCTGAAGTAATGTGGAGCCAGTTACACATATACTTAAACCTGATGTTGATAGAAAGAGCCATTTTATGCAAGAGTGTGCAGTATCACTCAAAAATTACCAGTTTTAGTAAAGTTGTTGGTGGCCTCAGCAAGTTTCTGATGAGGATCAGAATTCTGATCAGCCATTTCTCTTTGTAAAATGAAATTTTAGCAACACAGAGAATGGAGAATGGTTTAGACTTGTATTTCTTTGAGTACAGCTTCTTTCTGGCCCCATCTGTCTGTGTGAGACTCCTTTCAGCGTAGTTCCCTCCTTTGACTTGCCCTCCCCACATCTCTAGGACAAGAAGGCAGCAGCCTAATTTCTTTAGATAGAGAAAATGATGAATGTTTGTAGTTACTAGCTGCAAGGACTTACAACAAATTTGGAAACTGCTGTTTGCTGTTAGATAGTTTAGGTAGTTTTGGGGCTCTTTAGCCACCTACAGCTCTCAAGCTGTTCAAGTGTGATTTGTTATGCTGGGGCTGCATCCATGAGCAGAAGGAGGCTGTGCTAACATGGGGCCAACTGGTTAATATGAATATCTAGCAGCAGGAGATCCAGGAGAGACTGCTGAAGCCAGCATTGCTGGCTTGCAAAGGAGCAATGGGATGCCTTGGGAACCTATGGTCATCTCATGCCCACAATCCCTCAACACTCTGAAGTATGTGGACTCTTTGAAGTGTTCTAGGGTTGGGAAGCTGGTTACCTGTTCCTTCACTTGTATTTTTATTTTATGACCCCCTTTAAGCCTCTTGGAGGTGCTCTAAGAGGGAGAAAGAGGATGAGTCATAACCCAGTTTCCAGAAACTGTAACAACATGACACAGTCAGAACCACAGGTATGATAAGAACAGTGGAAAAAAAAAATCCAACAGCTATGATATTCCTGAAGATAATTCATCTTTACTGAGGAATTGTACCATTAAAGAGTAAAAAATTGCATTATTGACATAAGTACAGTGAAAAATATGGTAGAGAAGCAATATCTGAAAGCAATATAAGTAATTTCCCCAGAACCTGATCTTCTAGAAGAACGATTTTAGTCATCGAACTATTGCAGTGATCTATAAACAGGTAAGAATACTCTTACAGTGGATAAGGAAGGGGTATAACATAAAGCAAAAACCTCCTAGTAATTCCTGTGACATACTTGAGTACACTCCCCAGGGCATGCAATGTATCGGTGAGACAACACCGATATTAAAGGTCAGAAATTGTGAACACAGATCTCCCCTTCTGAAGCACATTAATGAGATTAAACTTCCCGTCACATCTGTAGAGTTTATAGGTATTGACTATGTCTCGAAAGCCCCCAGAGAGGGGGAGGCAGGAGCAGCTTATTAAGACAGTGAGAAGCACGCAGGATTTAAAACTTAAACGTGTCACTACTAAATAGCACAAATCAATAACTGAAATAGATTAAATATATTTGTATAGACAGGGAGGAATCTGTTCCTCTGAGCTGATTACCTCTGCTTCATTACAGACAGTTACAAAAGGCAGAGCAGGGTTGTTAGCTACTGCGGGCAGCGCAGGGTAAGCGGCAGAGACCTTTGGCTCATCACAACTATTCCACGGGAGCTGTCTGCTGTCGTAAACATATTTTGTGAGAGGCCACAGGCAGTTCCCCCTTTGCTGTGCACTGCTGCCTTTCTCAAATGGCGTGCTCCTTTCCGTGCAGTCATGGCAAGAGCATCGCTATACTAGTTTGGACAGTGAAGTGTCTGCAGAGACAAACCTGTTTTGTGCCTGTAGCACAGGAGTGGGCTATGAATGGTCAGACATCACCTTAATTCTAGCACTGCCAATAAACCCAGCTACCACTGTACAAGGGACACATATACAAGGACAGCTTGTGTCCCCCAAACCTCACGTTGTTACTGTACCTGGAGTCAACATGGTACTTATGCATTTTGCAAGAAAAAGCCTCTTTGGAAAATGCTGTTTTACTGTTTCTTTGGTGATACGGACTTGTTGGGAGGGACTACAATGGACAGTAAATGAATGTGCTCCCTCATTGCACGTATGATGGAGATTGACTAAATGTGGCTGAGTTCACAGTTTCTGTGCCTTCATTTTGAAGTGGTTATCCCTTGAATAATTGCCTGAATCACCATTGAGCTATTTTAGTATAGTAATATCTGGTCACAAACATTTGATTTTCACTAAGTTTCTCAATGAGGCTTTGATAAGCTGAGACGAACTTGCTTACTGCTAGAAATGATCTTTGGAAAATAAATTATAATTCTTAATCTCTTACCTGTATACATTGCTAATTTATTAAAAATGGGAAAACAGCATAAAAAGAAATGTATTGCAAATATTTCTAGTTTTATAGTGTTGATTCATCTGGATCATTTTTATCAATCAATACTAGAGAGGGAAATTTGACTGAACTAAATGAAATTTGATCCAGCAATTTCAATATGCGAACAAAAGCATTATATGGACAAAACTTAACACAAGTGTTTGAAATCTCTGACTCATACATTGTCTAATATGTATATACTTCACACAAGAAAGTGAATAAAGGTAAGAATTGAATTGGTTACCCTAAGGGCCCTGAGATGTTTAACTTAGCTAATGTAGTTAAAGAGGGATGAAAAATGGATATGCTGTCAGTAATTCAAGACCAAGCAGAAATTGCCATGATTTCTTCCAGTTTGAGTGATACAGAGAAGAATCTTTGATACTTTTAAAACATTAAGAAACCCTGTCTGGAAAATCTGACCATTTGGTCATTGACCATTAGCCTAGTAACCAACGCTCTGCTATCTCTTATCTTCGGGGCTAAACAGTGACTACTTACACCATGATGATTAATCTTTACTGATCTGTAGATCCTTACAATTTTCAAATGGAGATTGAGACTCCTTGATCCTGACTGGAAGCCTACCAACAGTAAGAATTATATTTTTAAAATAATCCTTCATGAACCCACTACAAATAGTTCACAGATGACTAAGGGTCCACAGGTCGAAAACCACTGCTTTAAGAAATGATACTTGATTCATTCCTGTATTAACTGGCAATATATGTTTAAATAATATTCATCAGTTTTGCTATTTATATGGCTTTCCATATTCCTAATTTCATCTGTGTAACATAAATTCCCTGGGAATACCTATCCAAATTGTCATCTGCTGCCTACTGTTTATATAATGTAGCTTCTGTATGTGTAACAACTCCTGCATTATCTTATTTGTTCTCCTCTACCTTCTGACATGCTTACTTCAATTAGTACAGAATAATGTAATTATTACACTATTATAATCACATAAGGAGATATCTGACAAATACTTCAAAATGGCTCAGATCTTTATTCAACTAATTGCTGCAGTAAGTCTGTGCATGCCATTGACTGCATTGCATCTGGAATTCTTGTGTGACACCAACTGAATCATACTCTTCCTGTGCTATGCAGGCTTTTAACCAAACATACCTCTGTTACTCTAATGTAAGACCAACAGATTCATGCGTGCTGTGGGTTTTTTCATAACTGAGCATAGGACTGCAAACATAGAATGAGCTTCATGTGAAGGATGTTGTGGCATATTTAAATTCACAACAGAGAATATTTTTATCACGGCCTCTCAGAAATGCAAGCAACCTTTATATTGGAATTACAATACTAAATTTAGTAGCATGTCACTGATGTCGATATGTTTTCAAGTTTAAAGAAATATGTTCTTCTGGTCACATAGGTGGTAAGAATTCTTTACAATGACTCTCTCGAGGAGATACCTTTTACTTTTGTTAATAAATAGATAAAATGAAATGAAACTAGTTACAGAAAAGGGTTAGATAAAAATCCCTTATTTTTATATCTAGTTCCTCTATGTCTGCTGACTAGACACTTTATGTTTCAACTTTTATCCATGTTAAGTAAGTATGGCTTACATGTACATAATGCCAAGATACTTTCTTGAAGTCTATAAAAATAGAAGTTAAAACTGGTGCATAAGTAAGCTTGTAGAGTATCAGGTGAAAGTTCTTGCCATGGAAAGAATTAAAGTGTATAGAGAGACTATCCTGGCTGGTCACCACGTTCAATTGAGCGATATTATTATAGTTTGCTGACAATACTAATAACTTATGACATCAATCTATAGGCATGGCTATTCTTAGCACAAGACAGTGAAAACAAACTGCTTTGCTTACAATATTTGCAACACTGATGTATGCCCTTAGCAGAGTGGTACAAATGTCAATATGCTGCTGAGCTTCTCAAAATCTCTAACAAGTTATCTGAAGCACAGACAAACCTTCAGGAAGTCCTTGAAAATATAGATCAAATTCCAATACAACTGCTTTCTCCAAATTCTGCACTTTTGGAAATCTGTTGCCTCTTAAATTATGACAATGTCTCTGTTAGAGTTAGGTCTGTCAAACCTGTGAGTCACTGAGTGCGAGGACCTTTAAAGTAAAAATACACTCATTTAATCTACCTGGAGTTTCAAGCACAAATTCCAGACTCAAGGACTCAGGTACTAACCTTGGGTTGTTGCCATTCATTTCAGCTCATCTTTGTGCCTTGTGCTATTATGATAATGAACTTTCTTGCTGCATATTTCAAATCAACATAAAAATCCAAACGATAGCTGCATGCATTCAATGTAGCATTTATTAGACAGGGAAGAAAAAGAGATAAAGTAAAGCTTTTGCTCTATCTCATATGAAGGTGTGGCTTGAAAAACTTCAGTGTTATCCTCAAGAAATTAAGTTAGAAAAGTCAGGAACTGGCACAGTATGTTCTCAGCCAGTTAAATGCTACATATTATTTTAGCAAACATTTCTGCTGGCAGTTGTTAACCTCAGGCAACAGAAATACATGTTTGCAGAGGAGTAAAGAGCAACTAGGGAATCTGTTTATTCACTCCCATAAAAGCTTTTCTTAACTGATATGCAGAGTTACTATTTCAGAATTAATTACAAACCAAGCTCATTTTAAGTGGTACCTTTGCTGGTTGAGTTTAGTTTTATTTCTGAAAACCACATTAACAGCATACAACTGTTAGATGGTTTACAAATGATATGCAAAATTAGTATTAGTATAAAACTATGCCTGACTTCTACAGTTTTCAGAGAATAAAGGACATTTATGAGCTCTTCTCTTTGGGGAAATATTTTTAAAATTAGTAACTGACATATGGTGTAAGAATATTCAGTTCAAAGGAAGAAACAAAACCAGACAGAAAACACAGACTGGTTTATGTTTTTATGACTGTAAGCAGTGTTCCTCCAGTATGGTAGGGGATTCATCCCAACATGTCCTTCAGTGTGGCACTAGTATTTATAATGACTTCCTACAAGTCCTTTGTGATCTTGACCATCTCTGTCCATTGCTCTTACAAAGATATGTTCCATGATACTGCACTTGTCAGAGTATTCTTCTGTTTCCAGAAATAATTTGTTTCTCCTGTCAGGCCCAGCACACCATCTTTCTCAAAGAGCCTCTTCTGGCTGGCCAACTGGAAGCGTCACCTCAGTGCAAAACAGGCAGGCTGCTGGATTTGTGTTGGCTCACTTCTCCTCAGTACTGGCTACTGCCCTGAAGGCAGCATTACATTTTATTCCTGGACTACACAGCATTATAACTAGATGTGCATACATGACCTTTTGATTGCTAAATTCTGGGCCTATTGACGTTTGTGACAAGACTCAGAGAAAGACCCAGGAAAAAAGGATAAAGATGCAGAGGAAGCAATCAGCTGAGGATAAGCAGAGATAATGATCCAAGACTCCAGAACCCAGTAAGTGCATGGAGGTGTAATACCATACCTGAAATGCAGCATTGAGAGCCCTGTCTCACCCAGTGTTTTGGAAGAAGAACTGGAAGGACCACCAGATTTTAAAGGAAGAAATCAGCTGAAGAGCAATCAAAAGCCAGAGGCAAGGTACTAAAACCAGACATGCCCAAACTATGGAGAAATTAGATTTCAAAAGCTCTGAAATGTGGGCCTTTCTGTAGTCAGAAAACAAAAGTGGTAAGTAAGAAACAGGGAAAAGCAGAAGAATCCTCCCTGGATCTAAGAGAGCTGGAGGAAACAATGAGAAAAGAGGAAAATTGACTTAATTAATATTATAGTCTTTTTCTGCCTGTCTTCATAATAATAAGTGTAAAACATGGCAGCATTTTTTCCTTGTCATGTATTGTGCTTAGATATAAATCATCCATGGGCTCGTGACTACACTTCAAGTGAAACTAATGACTTGAAAGTCTGTAGACTTGGGATGAGGCTGCATTTATAATAAAAAAGAACAGCTTGATGAAAGGAATACTAAAATTGTTTCTATTATAATATTATAATTTTTATGCCTCTTCATGTTACTATACTCCTGGAATGTGTATGATTATCACTAGGTATAAGAATCATGAGTCATTCAGTTTCCCAAGTATGCCCCCGGAGAACAGTCTCAAAACCAGACATTTGAGAGTTCCCAGATTACCTGCTGGCGCTGGAGAGACTGATTCAGTCTTTCATGGATAAATTATCACCTTTCCTTAAATGGCATTTAAATATTGTTCTTCAGAGATCAGCTGAAGTTACTCTGGTATAAACTGAGGGTCGTCCAACATACTGGGGTTAACCAAGACCTGGGTGTAAAGGCAGATGAAGAAATGTTTGGGGTTTTTTAAATAGCTGTGTCACTTTGCTGTTTATCTATCAAATTTAGTAACTGTAAAAGTTAGCACTTTAACCAGAATTATCATCAGCTAAAACTATTGCATTTAGAGTAAGTGTTGAGAAACACTTGGTCTCAAACAAGTAGGGTAGGGATGGGATATTTCTACTCATAGGGATGGGTAGGAACACTTGGTTTCATTTCACAGATACAGTCTATTCTTTGAAGGGAGGAAAAGAACACAGCCTTTCAGTTACCAGATACCTGTTCTTTCACATTACCGTGAATCTCTCAGACTTCAAAAAATTAAAAAGTAGTTTGAATAAGCAGAGATGGTTTTCGATTATTTGAAACAGATGGCTTAAGAGGAAAGACGCAACTTTTACTGCTGACAATAAATGTTAAAAAGTTAACCAGTCTGAGCATGGAAAGGAATAAACACAGTTTTCCTTTCATTTAATTGTGTAATATAAGTTAAACACTCTTCATGAAATTACTATCAAAATGCAGTAAGAGCAAATATAAAACTGTTTTTGCCATGCATATTTTTAAGTCAGTAAGTGCCATCGTACCAATAGGGTGGACAATGGAGCCCTCAGAAAAATCAGTGACCATTCTTTCTTCCCCAGTCCTTTGCTGATATTGTTCCTTCAGTGCTGCCATAGAAGCTAATGGAAATTTTGCTATAGATTTTACACGGAATACATGAAGCTCTTTGTGTTATAATGAAGAAAGAGATGTTGTAATTTTGTAAGTTACTTTTGCCTTCTAAATGTAAAATACTCTATTTACCTGGTCCTGTGTCTGATCCTATTAAATAGGAAAAATTCCTATTTACATCAGCCACTTATTGGTTACAGTGGAGTCTTTCAAAAGATAGCTCACAGAAATGTATTTTTTACCATAACGGAAGACTATGATATATATATAAAAAAAACCCAGAATAAAAACATTAAATGTTAAAACTATAATGACTCTGCTGTGTTTAGTTTTGCTACTTACTATCTGTTGGCTAAATCTCAGCGAAGAGGATGATTTTTCCCAATGACTATGTGATTTTTAAAAAAAGAGGACTTCCAATAAACAAAGATAAGCTTCTAAAAATAGGCTACCCATCACAAGGGATGCTAGGTATTTAATGCAGTTCCTGTAGATCCGAAGGGTGGGTCTGTATCGAATATTCCATAGAAATTCACATGTGTTTAAATGCTATTGCTACCGGGTTTATTCCATCTCACCCCTAGCCCTCACCAAGACCTCGGTGCTGCTGAGCAGAACAAAGTCCCGAGACCGCTGCAGCAATTTATCAGGGAGGTTTCTGCCATCTACTGGAAAACACACAGCTGACACCAACCACACCAGCGTCCAAAAACCTTTGTTTAAAGAGCGGGTGTGCAACTGCTGTATCTGACCCGTCAGAAAAAAAAAAAAAGAAAAAAAAAAGTATTCACTTCAGTAGCGTTGCCTCTTACAGGTCTCTCTTCTGCTTGATATATTGCGAAATACTGCCTCTAATTTATCCTTAGCCGTATTAGCTACTCCTTAGTAAGCCTCGTTAATATCCTCGTCTATTCAACTGTATTAAATAAACTACTTCTGGAAGTCATCAAAAGCTGTGACGTCACAGGGACAGACTTAATATAAAGAAAACAAACCCAGCCTTGCTGCTTAAGTTTACGGACACTATATACTACCGCGTCCCAGAAGCGTTACCCCGCGGCCGCTGCCTCCTGCGTGTAAGCCTCAACGGCACAAGGACCTGCTCCTTCGGCTTCCGATCCCAGAGGAAGTCTTTTACGTCAGTTTTATGTCAGAAGTGTGCCCCGCCCCCCCCCCCCCCCCCCAACTCTTCCTACCGTGTTACAGAGCCAGGGGAGGAGCCAGGACAGGTTGGTCCGTTGGTCCCTCTCCCTCCCTCAGCCACAAACGAACCCGGCCCGAGCGCCTCGCGTTGCCACTTGAGGCTCGTAGGGCAGGCAGCCGGCAACCCGCCAAGCGCGGGGCACGCAGGGCCGCAGGCCCCACGCAGCTGTGCCGGCCGCCTGCCGCCCTCACGTCATGAGAAGACCCCGGGGGCGGCCGCCGCGGACTACATTTCCCAGGTGGCTGCGGGGCGGACGGCACGCCCGCCTCCGTTTCCCGCCTCTGCGAGGGGGCTGCTGGGAGTTGTAGTGGGGCGGGAAGGACAGAAAGAAGATGGCGTCCAAGATACGGGTCGTGCTGCGGCCGGTGAAGAGTATCGTGGTCCGCTTTTGCCCCTTCGAGTCCAACGTGGAGAGCACGAGGTGAGGGGGCTGCGGGGGCAGCGCCGGCCCCGGCCGCGGCATGCTCTGGCCTTCGGACCCGCGCCCGGCGGGGAGGCCTTGTCCGGGCTCCCCTGTCTGTAAACCACCCAGCGCCCTTCCCGCGCCCGGGGCGTGGGTTCTGTACGTTTCACGGCAGGTGTGAGGGCTGGACTTTTTGCCCTTAATTTTACTTATTTGGTGGTGGGGCGAGTAGAGGCTGGGGTTATGTGCGCCCACAGTGCGGCCGGTGCCCCAGGCCCTGCCGCAGAGCCCAGGCACGGCGAGGGGCACAGGCCTGCGCCCCTCCGCCCGTGGAAGCGTGGCAGGTTCCCGAAGAGCAGGGAGAGCGGCCGCCCCAGCCGGCTGCTGCCCAGGTCGCAGCAGTGGCAGAACCAAAACGAAGCCGTTGAAACGGCTGTCACTGCAGTGCCCTGTGACTTGCTGTCACTGTAGCCAGCAAAACAAAATTACCTGGGAGCAAATCGTGAGGGAAGTGGCAGCATCTGTTGTTCCCTCTCTGGAGAAGAAACTCTTTTTCCCAGACTTCCGCATCCACCGTACTGTAACCTTCATCGTCTTGGTCTTTGAAGGCTTGCATTTATCGGGGCTTCGTAGCATAATCTAGGCAGAACCTTCACATTTCAGAATGAGAAGACACCGCATTTGTCGTAAGGGCTCTGTTTCTGGCAGATGTTACCAGGATGCACACAGCATTCATTCTGTGCTGATTTTAGGAGGATCTCTGTGCCTAAGTGTAGACCCTTGCACAGAGGCATGTGCATTTAGCTTTACCAAACTACCCAGGGGGATGCCCCTCTCAGTTCCTGAGCCTGTAGGTGAGGGTCTATAATCACTAGTCCAAATGCTGGTAATGGGAGAGAGAGGGGGCAACAGCTGCTGCTATATCTTGGTAATTTACTGTTGGAGAAATCTAAGTAATTATGGTTCTTGAGTGATAAAATGTCATTTCGCAATAGCTTTACAGATACATCTACTTTTGAAATCAACTTAGTAACACAACTTAGAATGTCTTTAAGCCACCAGAATGTCAAATGGCTGTCATGCATTTCAGAAATCTACAGGAGACTGATGATGTTAAATAAGTATATAAATGCTGTCTCAAACCCAAATAATAAAACATTGGCAAGCAACCAGTGTATAAAGAAAAATAGAAATGACTTTGCTCATGGTTTTGGGTTTTAAATTATTTTTACTAACCCAGCTGAGAGAAACACAGAAAGTGCATGCACTGAATTTTGCAAAATTCTTCGGTATGCTTTTTACATGTTAGCATGTAAGGACTATCCATTTGGATTTTTGAGAGTGATTATGCCATAAGAAGTACCTGTCTGAAATTATTAAATACAATTCCTATTTTGTTTATACTTTTATTGCCCATCAATATCAATATATTCAAATTAGTTTTAGAAATATACTTACTGTAATTTCTATCTGCAAGATACTTAATATATTTTCAAATATATTTTCAGAAAATTTCTTGGATGTATAAACCATAAAAAAATCCAGGCCACCAATAGAAACTGTGAAGTGACCGCTGATGTAAGACATGATGGGTCTGAACCGCTTGTAGATGTTATGTTTGGTAAGGAGCTCGTTTTTAATCTTGACAAAAAAAAAGAGACCTTTTGTGTTTGTGTTGTTACGATGTTATTGTCTTCTCTATGATTTTTATTTTATTTTTTTTTTTACTGTGATTACTTTTTTTTGGTTCTGGTCCATAGCTGGAGGCTGTGCAGCTGGGAGGAAAAAAGGAAGAGGGAGTCAGTAAAAGTCTGATGTCTAGATAAATGTGTATATATGTCTTTGTACTACAGTTAGATCTGGTGGATCTTAGATCAAAGAACTGACTTAACTTTAGGGTTGAGTCTACTTTTGTAGTGACATACTTGTGTGATGTTGCAGTCAGGTACAATTCCAGGGAAGTAAGTGTAGCTCTGTTTTGATGTAAGAATCTGTTCACTTTCTGTATTTTTTTTAATCTTATCTGTGGTGGCAGCATCTCAGTCTTGAGAACAGAAAAGTTGAATACTTTTAGTTGCGTATGCAATCAAGTAACTTACTATGCAGTTTGAAGGAACTGCTCGTATGGATAAGACCATACATGTGCAGATGGACTTGCAGAATGAGGTCAACTGATGTACAACAAATTTCTTGGTTTCCTTTGAGGGTATAGTGAGCAGGCAGGGAATTGATGGTGGAAATTTCATCAGTTCTGGAAGCGGCCCAGATTCTAGGCTGTGAACAGATGGCTGTAATCTGCTTTTGTCCTTTTCTCTGGCTGCATCTTCTTTCCTGCTGTGCTGTAATGGACCAATATGTCATGTAGCCCATTAAAGTTTTCATTATTATTGATTCCTGCTACCCCCTTTTCTTTAAACTTCCATATATTTAGTGAATTGGTAGAAATGTCAAGACTGTTGAACATACTTCATTTTGCTTAGGAAAGTCTAGTTATTTTCAGTGTTGACATTGACTGTTTCTCCCTCCTCCATGCCTCTGTCTTTCCCTTCCTTGTCTCTAACTGTGATGTATTAAGACTTAAGCAGTAAAGCTTAATGTTTTTCACAGCATAAAACCAAAACAATTTATTTCACTAATGCCAAGACCTACAGTGCTGAACTCTTCATTTCCTAAGAGCTGATTATTTTCCAAGTGAAGGGTTTGCAGCCCTTGTAGTTGGCAAACATGGGGCTGGAACTTGGATGCCATGCATGGTATTGCATTATATGGGTTTGAGTATGGCTTTTGTGTTTGCAAATCTTGCAAAAATAAATAATAAACTTAGGTACAATATTTAACTTCTACTGCCTCTTCCCTGTTTTAAAATAATCATTCAGAATTTTAGAAATCCTAGTGCTCTCTATTTTTTTTTTACATTCTAACCACCAGATTGTGTAAACCAATTCATTGTTTTGGCTAAAGAAGCAAGTTAAACGGACCATAGACAACATGCTGCTAAAATGCTGAGCCATGTGTGGAAATTATGCCTTCCAGTGCCTTCTGTGCCTTCTGTTAGATGACTTTGATGGCATAGTATGAGTCATTCTCATCCAATATGTGTTCTTACTATAGGTATACCTAGACAAATGTTTCAGATTTTTCAATAATGCAATACAGAAATGAAAATTACATGTGTAGTGTGTGCAGTTTAATGTATTTGTTTGGTGGTGGTGCATAATCAGATTCCTTGGTAAGTGGAGTACTTTCTAATCAGACAAGATGAACAGGGTATTTGGATTTATATATACAAAAGATAACCACACACTAAAGTAACTGTGACTTAGCCTTTCTGACGTCTTAAAATTTTTTCCCCTTTACAGTTGATGGAGACCGATTGATAATGAAGGGAGCCAACTTGACGACAGTAGAAATGTTAACAGCATTGGGGTCCAGATGTAATGCAAAAGATCTTAAGGAAGAACAGAAAAGCAAGAAGAAGAGTCCCTGAAGAACAGTGAAACAACTGTGTTTGCATTTACATATGTTCAAAACAGCAGGCTGCACAGAAGGCTTTTCTCCTATGCAACAAAGTCTGAAAGAGAGATGGCCAAAACACTGACCAGTTTAACATGCAGAAGAATGAACCATTTAAATGTTCCCTGTCTTCACCTGAAGGAAAACATAGTGGATCAACAAATCTTCTAACACTAGTGGGTCAGAGCGGCTTAAGATGCATGAATGCGTCTTCTAAGCAGCTGCCTCTCAGTCATCTGCATGTTGGACTATTATCACATGTACTTGCATATAAATGTGAATAATACACATTAGCTATTAAATTAATATTACAGTGAAGACAGATCTCTTTGGACATTATTTCCTACAAAATTTCTATACAGTGGAATGCAAAATATTATTAGAGTGGTTATTATTTTTGAAAAGTATTAAATACAAAAATTTGAAGAAAACTTTGAAAGTATTCATCATTGACTTATCTGAGGGACAGGAAGCTGCAAATACAGAGTGGATTTTGTAATACTATGTTTATAATACGTCTGTTGCTAAGTCCCTGCCATTTTCTTCCTCTCTTTTTCAAGAAAGTGTGATGCTAAGTGTAAATTTAGCTCAGCGATTAAAGTAACAAGGTAATGGGACTGTGAACACACAGTAGAGCTACTCATCCTGCATAAAAGTAGCTAAGTTTAGCTCAAAGGTAAAGGTACGTTAGTTTTTTTCATAATTGGAGAAAAGGGCTATCTTTGAAGTTCAGTTTTGTAATATTTTTGTCACTCACTTTTGGGAGATTTCATTAAATATTTTATAAAGATCAAAGGGAGAGCTTTATTTGGTGTTTATAGCCCTATGTCCAACCCTGTTATTTATTGAAGTAAGTGCTTAGGTGTCTCATCTGTATTGCAAAGCTCTGTGGGTTTGGGAGGGTTGATCCCTCCTCAGGCTGTGCAGGTGAAGGTGTCAACTGCACACATATTTCATGTACATCAGTTTTGTTCTAGTTCAATTCATAATGAAAATGTAATTAAAGTTCCAGTTTTGAGAATTGCAGGTGCAGTACTATTGAGAGGCATTAGTTCTACCTGTTGTTAATCAGATGCCCGACTTCTATAAAATTGTAGTACGTATATTTCCAAAGTTAATTTGGCAGCAGATTTAGGGCACAAATCTGAAACAAATTTTACCTTACTTTTGCAGAGATTTGTAAATGGATACTGTCCTTTCTGAAAGCAATGTTGTTTTTAATAGCACTGTCAAGGTAGTTCTTTGCAACTTCTTCACCAGGATGCTGAAGTCAAGGTGATATTTTGGAGAAGCAGAGCTGCGCTGAAGATGTTTGATGATATTTTATGGTGGCCTCCTCTGTGTGTTTGCAACACATAGAAGAGAGTGAGATAAGATGACTGGGGCAGATGGGTCAGTGAAATTTAGATGTGGGATCAATAGATGTGAATGACTTAGTCTGGGATGAATACCTTCTCTGCAGTCTCTTACCCTTTTTTTTTATTAGGCCACCGACTCTTCTGAGTGGTTTCAGAGTGCTGAGCTCCTGAACCTGCGACTGAGCGTCCTTCTAGTGGAGGAGTTATGAGAACACCTGAAACTGAGAGGATTTTAAATCCTGTCATGCTAGAAGAGCATCCTAGAAAGTGGACCAAATAGAAATAAGGCTGTTCAAAGGACAGTTTTGGTTTCTTTTCTTCCCCCACCCCCCCCAGTTTAGAAGAACATGGTATAGCATGACTTTACCTGAAGAAGCCTTACAGGGAAAGTGAGAATTGTTCGAGTGGAAAAACACTGCAGAATTATTCATTCCCTGGTTAATCATGTATTCATGTGCCCAAAAGCCCACTTACTGTAATATATCAGTGATTTTTGTGATTTTTTTTTTTTTTTTTTTTTTTTTTTTTTTTTTTTAGTTTTTTCTTTGACAGTTTGTGCAACAATGTTGGTATGTAAAACTTGGGTTTAAATGTGAAGCACTTACATCCATCTTAAATAATTACCCATCTGTAAGTACTTAAAGAGTAAAACAGGAGTTAAGTGATACTAAGTTTCTGTAGTGTTTATATTGGCCCAAGATTGGGGTTTATATTTCTGAAGAGAAAAGGGAGAAAAATGAAGATTCTAGTTCAGGCTTTTTATAGCCCAAATAAATCCTCTCCACTGTTGAAGAAAGGTGATTTTTTTTTTTTTTTTTTTGCTTTACTTGCATGGATGGGCATTTTGCTCTGTAAAGACATGCTCTTGCTACGTGCTTTCATTTTAACCCAGAGATGCCCAACCTTTTTGTTTAGGTTAGGCCAAAGGCCTGTGACGTAGCTGTTGAGAGATGACTGACAGTTCGGTGGATGAGGTGTTAGCTGATGCTGCTTTTGCTGTGTGTTCTAGTAGCTGCAGTTTGCAGTGGTAAAACTGATATATTTTCTGCATGAAAAAGAAGTAATGACTAGGATTTGAATATGTAAGGTATAAAGGAAAACATACAGGACAGAAAAACAAAAATATGCATTCTCAAGACAACAAGATACTGAAGTGATATAAACAAGCAATATGGGCAAGGAGGTACTCCTCTGGTTATTATTATGCTAATATGTAGAAAATTGCTCTCCCTGTACCATGTAGATAAAGGTATGAATTTATTTTTCAAGTATGTTAAAGATAATCTTTAATGAATTTCTTCCCTAAGCATTTAGATAACTTTGCTGCAAGCTGTTCATACAGTATCAATTTCTGCTGCTGTCTGATTGACTGAAACAAAGCCGAGCGACCTGCTGCTCTGACATCTTCCTGACATGCACAGTCTAGGGCTGTGGATATAGAGGGTATTAAGGTCAGTCATGCAGAACAAAGCAGGGCTGGGTGAGCATTGACTTTGCATGTTATTATTCTCTAGCCCACTAATCTTGATTACTATACCCCACCAAAAATGTGGGTGCTTGCCTAAATATAAAAGAAGCTGGAACAAGCCCTAAAAACACTAGGATTAACTAAATACAAACACCATGTCTGTGTAGGGTGTCTGATAGCAGGTGATGACATTAAAATGTCTAGATCTCTAATACCTGGAGATTTAAAACGATGATTAGAATAATCTTAGGCCTGTGTATCATACAAATACCTATTTATTTAGAAGTTCTTGTCAATGCATAGGGAAAATAGTCCTAAAACAGATGAATGTGCCATTCAGGTAACACTAGCTGGTCAGGGTAATCCCTTTTTAAATATCTGCAGCACTGTTTTTAGAAAAAAGATAATGGTGTCTTTATTAAACATTTCAACCAGGAGCAGCAGTGTTAGTGAACATTTCCACAGTAAGTTTTAACTACTAGCTGGCCCAAATAAGTACAAAATTGCAGTGTCCTGATGTCTTTCTTGCAAGGTAGAAACGTGCTACCAGAGGTAGTTCATGCATACCAGTGCAAATTCTGTTCTTTGTTATTTTTGTGGACCTCAATTTGGGCAATTTCATGCTACATATTGTAGGAAAAACTGGGTGCAATACAGTATTGCTCTGCAAACCCCACTTGAGGAGTGTAAGATGCTTTAAATCTCAATTATTTTGAAAATGTGGCAATCTAATACGTTTTTGCTGTTTGTGAACCTGTAAAAGGTGTCATCTACTAATTTCAGAAAATTGCCCACAAGTATTTGCCCTGTTAGATGTGGAAGAATGCATTAGTTTTGGTTGGCTTCTAGTTCTTCACCTCTACTATATATAAATTTTGAATGACCAAGGAGTTTACATGGTGCAAGGAAGCCAAAAAAAAAAAAAAAAATTAAATATCCTTGGACTGTATTTAACAATTCTCAAGACTTTTTCTCCCAAGTGTATCGGGTATCTTCTGCATGCGGACTCTCCCTGTGCAGGTGTACACACCCCTTGCAGTTTGAGTTGCTGGCTTACTGTCCACCTCATCAACTACATGTGTGACCAGCTTCTGTGGGTGCTGGGCTCTGCTTCTCCACTGAGTGGTTTGGAGTCACCTTCAGACTGACAGGTCACCTGTCAGCAGTGCCTCTCCCAGCTGCACTTCCCTCCCTTCTCCTTCTCCAGGTGTAACAGCACCAGGAAAGAAAAAGGCTATTTGATCTCATCCAGTCTTACCTTTTCCCCCTGGAAGGCCTGAGTCACTCATCTGAGCCTTTTTTATTGTCTGCTGCAAGCTTGCAGTAGCTTCAAGCAACCAAGGTGCTTTGCTCCTGGTAGACCACTACTTGTTCTCTTCTTCCTGCTCAACCTCGCTCTGTATGCTGAGAAATGTTGGGACAGAGCAGCACGAATGGTTAGAGATGCTACTTTGCTTCTGATGGTCTTTAACTTAACAACAAATTGTCTTTACCTTGAGCTGGCCTTCTCAAGATGTTACAAAATTAAGGCTGTGCCCAGGGATAGATGTTAGAGGTGTGAAAGCAAAGGAGTTGCCGACCTGTTTTGATCGTGTCTTTTTAAGTTTCAAAGTGGTACTTGAAAGCAGAGTTAAGGCAAGCGTAAAGACTCTGCTTGACTTAAAGCTGTCTCCTGCATACTGGCAGTGTTGCCAGCAGAGGTTAATGACATATCAGAGAAGATCTCTGCATTGTGCTTCACTGGATGAGGCGAGTTTGACTTAAAAATGAAAAGAACATTTCTTGTAAGACAAAATAGCTGGAAAAGTGGACCAGCAGACCTGTTTGTTACAGGAATGCTCAGTCAGTAGGAGCAAAGCCTGGGAAAGACGGGTCTGTAGTGGACAGGTTTTCACAACTCAGACTGGCAGTCCCTGCAGGAAGTTCAGAGGACAGGCAGGAGGCAAAGCAGCATGTTCCTTCCTTACTCAGGCACTACTCTGTTTCTTTTGACCCCTCCACCCTTTTTCAGCGAGGAGTCAAAGACTAGCCTTACTATAAATGCAGGATGGTCAGCATGCAAAGCCAGCAAATTTGTCATCTCAAACGTAGTTCTTGCACAGATTCACTGAATTGTCTTTTCATTACTGGTGAATCTAAGTGGTTCAGATCACTTGCACAAATAAAAGAAACGATAATTATTTTCACGGAGTTTTTAAAGTCTCTTTTTCTAGGTGGGGCTTTATAGAACTTGTCTTCAAAATCTACTTCTCAAATGAATTTCAAAGTATTTACTGGAAATGGGCAAATTTAAGAATTGGATAGTTAATTCTTCCTTTCCTTCACGCAGCCAGATCAGTATCAAGTTAAACTGCATGTAAAAGTGCCGAAATCAGTACCAGAAACTATCTTGTGGCAGAAGCATAGGAAAAAATCAGGGAACTGTAATGTAGTTTCTTGCCTCCTTATAGATTTTCTCTGGCCTAGGTGTTAGATATGTAAGATCATATCTTGAGAAGGAATCGAGGATGTAAACCTGAATACCATGAGGCTTTTCGAGTCTAGAAGAGCAAACTGGAGAATACTTGCTGGTCCTGCATGGTTGCCTGAGATACCAGAGGAAAGAATTTTCTTAGAAGATCTTTTGAATGCGAGTCATGTAGTCAGCACACTTGGCCAACTTAGTGTGTTGGCAATGAGAATGGGATAATAGTAAAAACTAGCTTTAACTTCCAAATGTTTTTCCCTAGATTCTTCTACAGTCCATGAAAGAGGAGGTCTTTTCTGAAAGGCGTGTCAGAACGGGAAGCTAATGCTTGAGTGACACCCTGGAGAGCTGATCTCTTCCTGCTGCACACAGGTGTGAGGAGACTTGTGCTTTTTGGCAAAAGCTAGCCTTCATCAACAGTGCCCCAGGGATCTCTTTAACACCTAAGCCCTTGTCACCCCAGGATAAAGTCCTTTGGGAGCCCCGATCTGGTAGACAGGCTACAGGTATTCCTAACATGACAGGATTTTGCTCAGCATGAAGAGCAGCAATTGCAGTCCCTCTCCAGTGCTGCTGGGAAAGGCGCTGGTATCCACATCACACTGAGAAGACCCTTCCTCTGCAGAGGACGAGTGTCAGGCTCTGCCCTCCAGATTTCTATAGCTGTGATACTCGCCTTGGTGACATCCTGAGAATGAAAAGTAGTGCAATCATTATAACTATAAATTAAACTGTTTTCCTGAGGTTACCTTCACAGTGTTCGATCAATATCCTTAGTAATGAAACTCTACTTATAATATGCAATCAAAAAAATAATGGTAAAACTTTATACACCCCTTCCAAAATCCAGTGGGCACATCTGTAATTTGTGATACTAAATTTCATAGGCTAATTAATCATCATTGGTAGAAATATTTCTTTTATCATTATTTATTCCAAGTATTTTTGCCATTCCTTGTCCTTATGTCCTTACTGTTCCAGACCACACAGAAAGGACAAAGTTGGGGGGTTTATTAGGCTTTATTTGTAGAGCTTTGGGATAATTTTTTGTACATCTGAGGTTTCTAGAGAGCCATGCCGGAGTATTATCTTTCTGAAAGTCTCCTCTGTGAGCAGGTATCCCCTGCTAATATGCTTCTGTTCTATGTGGATCAAAGGCCTTTTCAGTGCTAAAACTACAGCTATGGACAATTTGTAGTCATCCTGATCTCTTTTTTAATATTGTAATGACTATGCTGATTATCAAATTCTGAAGATAAAAATATTTTTATACTAATGCGTGGATGTTTGCTATTCAGGGTAGATACTGCTGCTAAATAAAGAGGTTTTTTCAAAGCTTCCCAATTTAGACAGAAGCTCTTCTATCTGCAGTCACTGTGAGCTGGGCTGGAACTGACATCAGGTCATTTTTGTCTGGAAAGAGGAAAATGAAGCCTATAGTGCTCTTGCTGGTCGCTGCAGGCTCTGGAGCTTTCTCTCCTGTCATTGAGGCACGGTACAATCAGTGAGCTGTCACACCATTGCCGCAGTAAACTTTGCCCTCGATGTAAGCATTTCCTTTTAAACTTGCTTTGAACATGCTGCTGACAGCGTACAGGACATACGCTGAGGTTGCCGGCATGTTAATTGCATTATAGTAATGCTCTGTGGCATCAGCAAGGATCGGGGCTCCGGTTGGCTCGGCACTGCACGCAGGCACGCGTGAGCCTGCCCGTCCCCGACAGCCGGCCACCCAGAGCAGATGCAGCAGTGGCCAGATCCAGAGCAAGGACTCCTTCGACCCATGCTCCTTAGACTAAGCTGTGCTGGAGAGTAAGATGGCTTTGGCTTTGTTTGGACTCGAAAAACTGAGATGTATCGCACAAAGCTCATTGACAAAACACAGGCCATGCCCAGCTGTTTTAACTCAGAGGTAATAAAATGCCGATATGCCAGAAGATCTTGTGCATATTGACATACAAATGAAAACTTGCAGGTTCATTGTTGCTTCATAATCCCTGGTCTAGTATTGCCCAAGCAAATGGCTCCTGAGCTGGAGTAAAGCTTACCCAGGCCAGCTATGCAACCATAGCACGTGTTTCATCATGTCTGTGCAGTGATGACATG